>NC_143395.1:46165436-46476306 GCF_052110815.1 Crocodylus siamensis | reverse complement strand
TCTGGTCCTGACCCTGATCTGGGCTTGCTACAGCCCTTTTCCTCCAACCCCCTGCCACCACATCTGTCCTGTCCCCTGCCATCTTTGTGCTGCTCTGCTCTGCCCCTGACGTTTCTGCTGCCTGCTCCACCTCCCCCTTCCCCCCCCGCCACTTCTGAGAGGACAAACAGCAAGGGGCAGGAGTCGGGCTGTTTGACCCCTTCCAAAGCCCCCTGCTACTTGTAACCATGCTGCTGCTTTTTGACGTTGCAGTGGTGGGGGAGGGAGGGTGCATTTAAGATGTCCCTCCAATAACTAGCTTTTATACATTGACATTTTTAACACATTTATAAATCTTCCATGTATAGTATCCAATTATTGGAAGGGGGGAATCGTCTTTAATTCCAAGTTTTGTTGGATTGAGGTAAAGATGGTATTAAAACTGTAGATATTCAGTTAACTATGGTGTGAATTCTGATTGTGTGCTAGGAGAGAAGGGGGGGAGTCCAGACACACTCAGCAGGCAAGAAAAGACCAATTCTTTTCTCTAGTCCTGCTGCTGCAGAAGGATTATTGACTTTTGAAAGATTTATGGTGATATTTTTGACAGGCAGCAAAAGTCCTATGTTAAAAGGTCTTGCTAATGTGTTGGGTGATTAAAAAAAATTGCATAACAAGCAAGAGATTAAATAAGTTTGGGAAAGTAAACACCAGAATTTCAAAACTGAAAAATGTATTTAAGAGATAGGCAGAGCAGTGAAATGCCTGCAATTTACAGTGATTATGAACATATGGGATCAAAATAACATTCACAAAATAGATTAAAATTATTCAACTATATATTTACAGTTGTGTCTATGGGAGAAGCAAGGAAATGTTTCAATACACTCTTGTCAAAGCTGTGTTTGGAGGATGGAAGACCATCACATCAATACACTGCAAAAATCTGACAGGGTAATATAGAAGTTGTCTTCTCGTTGTGTGGTTTAGCTTTTATGTATGTTCTGTTTCAACAAAGTTTTTTTTCTCAGTAGTTGTCTGTAATCAGACATGACATTAAATACCTGTGAGAAATATGTCACATAGCCTCCCTGCCACAGAAGTGCCTTGATCTCACAACCTCTTCAGTCCTCTTACCTCCAGGAAAAGATCCTTCTAGAAATTAAGTAAAGTAACTGGAGCTGATAGGTATCATATTAAACATCCATTCTTTATCAATGTCATGTGCTTTCTTGTTTGTACTCTGGTTATTTGTGGGTTAGGGCAACCTTTCTTAATGTGCATAATTTATTTATTGATCAGTTACTCTCAAGCTTTTTAAATCTAACATCTACAAAAACATTCCTTTCATTGTTACAAAAACTGAATCTGTTAGAAATCATTAGAGCAGTAGGGATGAAGAAACTTGGTCAGATTATTGGAGACTGTTACTATGCTGCTTACAATGAAGTGATACAAAACTTTTCTAGTTAAGCGTATTTAGAAATAGTAGAATGCATATTTCTTGAATGCTTAAAATACAAGTTAATTGAAATACAGAGACATTCTGATTATATTTCATAATTATTTATTGGAGCTGTATTTTCAAAGAAGGAAGTTTCTATCTGGGCTTGTAGGAGTCTTCACTTTATTAAGAATGCATTGAAGTACTGTAACGAGAGGAAACAGCAGCTTCTCAGAAAATAAAGGTTGAAACGCAAAGAATCTGCAGGAGAAGTTGTATTTGTTTTAGAAATTGCATTTTTATTGCAATATAACGGTTTACAGTAGAAAATTACATTATGGCAATATCAAAATTATCATGACAAGATAACCCTTTTCTAATAAAAAAAGGAATACAAAGAGAAAAATAAGTCTTCATTGAGGGAGCAGGTAGACGAAGCAAGAATACTTTATGATGGCTGTGAAGGTGGTGAAGGCTGCTGCAAACCTCCGGCTGTTTAGTTTTTCCTTGCCATTGGATTACGGTTTCCTTCTCATGAAGTATTGCGGTTGCTGCTGCACGACGGTGTCCCTACATTACAAGAAGACGCGTGCAGATGTCTTCTTTCTTTCTGTTGCTAGAATGTCACAATGAACTAATAGCAAAACATTGCTACTTTGTGCGTGTGGACATTTCATAGATTTCATAGACATTAGGGCTGGAAGGGACCTCGGGAGATCATCGAGTCCAGCCCCCTGCCCAAAGGGCAGGAAGTCAGCTGGGGTCATAGGATCCCAGCAACATAAGCATCCAATTTACTCTTGAAGGTGTTCAATGTTGGTGCTTGAACCACCTCCGCTGGCAGACTGTTCCAGACCTTGGGGGCTCGGACAGTAAAGAAATTCTTTCTTATGTCCAGCCTGAAACGGTCTTGCAGGAGTTTGTGACCGTTCGACCTCGTCATCCCTTGGGGCGCTCTGGTGAACAGATGTTCCCCCAGATCCTGGTGGTCACCCCTGATAAACTTGTAGGTGGCCATCAGATCACCCCTGAGCCTGCGCTTTTCCAGGCTAAAGAGTCCCGTGGCTCTTTGAACAACTTCTCACAGGGCCAAGAGGTTGGAGGGCTTTAGCCCTAAATGAAAAGTGGTAAGTTATCACAGTTTCATTTCCATTTACCCCAGAGTAAGAGTGTGCACCTGGACTGTTACTCCAGAGCAGTTGGTGTGCAGTAAAGCTCCATCCATTGAATCCTGTGGTAAACTTTTTGTGTCTACCAGTTTACATCTTTGTACAGTATTACACAAATGCTTTCCTTTGAGGCAGATACATACCTGTATCTGCACTGACGAATTTCAACATGTTGTCCGAAAAAATCCACAGGGGATAAAATGTAACCCTTATGGAAAATAAAATGCTGGATCCAAGTGCTGGCTCCTTGGAGGGAGCCAGCAGTTCTTAGCATGGTGCAGCAGTCTGGCGGAGGGGGGAAGGAGAGGCTACCTGCTTAAAGGGCTGGAGCCAGGATGACTGCTGCTCCTGTCCCTTGCCACTGATTGGCTGTGTGGGCTGCCTGTCAAGTGGCCCTGCCTCTCACCACCAGTGCCGGGGGGTAGCCTCTATGAATTAGGTAGGTCCCTAACTATGATGCATGCCCCAAGGCTCATGTGGTTTTTCAAAATTCCCATGGATGCATTTTATAGCAAGCAGGCATTGTCAGTTCAGTTTTATTTGTGGAAGGGGAACTCCTCCCCATTTTATGTAGTTCTCTTGGCAAGTGGTAAGATGAACTGTGCCTTATATAAATGCATTTCAAAGAGAGAAAGGTTAAGAAATACAGTGTGCAGTTCTTTCAAGTCCTATGTTCATAAAAATAAACACTTTCTTATACTGATGCTTAGGTACATTGTTGCTACTCATTATGGAAAAATCCACAGTGAAAGTTCCCTTGCACGTTTTTTTTCCAAGCAAATTGGGTTTGTTTTTCAATGAATTTTTATAGTGCACCTTAACATACAGCTGGATACTTGGAATAGATTTTGTTGTTTATATTTGTAATATTTATTATACATTCACAATCTCAGGATCCCCCTGCAGTGATGTGTTGAAAGACAAGTGCCCACTGGTCCAGGGCTGGGGCTGACAATCATCTGATTTTTGGCCCTGGCTAGGACCTGCTACATATTTACATTAAGGTACTATGCAAACCAGCTATACAAATATTGTGCATAAGATATGGAGCATTTTTGGTTTGTCATTTTATGGCACCTTAAATTGGGTGCACATGTTGCACCCTTGCCACTTATGTTACTCTGAACATGGTAATTGCATCATAATTGTAGAGTGCAGAAGGGCCCATAGAAACACAAGGTGCTCTGGAAACAAGCTGGTGAACTGTGATAAAACCTTAGGGTAGGCTGTCTCAGTAGTTGATGAATATTGTTTATATAGTTTTTGTGAGTGCATACTCCAGGTAAACACGCAGCCTTTTGTCAGTCCCAGGGCTGTGTAATTAAGTGGAGTATTCTTCATAGAGAGTAAGACTCCATCAGAGTAGTGGTAAATCTTAAGTACAGGAAGCAGCTGATGTCCAACTGGCATCTATATATCTGTTATGGAAACATAATACCAGAGGAAGCAAATACCTGTCATGCTAGGTTCCGCCTGTATATCTCATGATATGTACCACTCTCCTTCCTGTCCTAAAAGAGAGGATTTGGGTCCTTCCTGAGAAGTATCTTTCCCTTGGATTATGTAGTCAACACTGAATTTTTCACCCACTCAAAAGAAGTTTTTCTAGCATGGCTTTCTGGTAGCTAGGCCTTTGAATCTGTGGGAGAAAAGCAGCTGCAGCCTTTACATAGTTATTTTACAATTAGTTGCTATAGATTGCATCTCCCTTCCTCCCAGCTGGTGAGTGTTCTTAACTACGCTTATGTTTTCTTCTTGTTTTCATTTTTCCTTCTTATTGGCCTTCTCAGTGGAGTTTTAGGTTCATATTAATATAAGTTTACTGTGCAATCTGTGGTAATTGTAAGTGCTATATCTAACTGTCTGACCACTTTGTAATAGTTGCTATTGCTCACTCAAAATATTTCAGAAATTTCTGTAGTAAACTATGGAGAAACACTGATTTAGAGAGCTGAAAATTGTTTTCCATTTGGTGGAACACATTTTGCCCTTATTATGTTGTGCCGATGTAGCAGATGGTAGAATCTGACCCCGTATCTTTTTGCAATATTGGTATTTGCCAAAAGTAGCAGCTGGAAGAAAAACAGCTACTTGAAATCCAAACCTCAGATGACCTGTACATTTTTTACCTATTTTTGAACATTTTTTAAATCTAGGTAATATTGAGAAACAGCTTCAGGATGACAGACTTGCATTGGCTTAGGTAAAACTGCAAAAATGCATAATTAGAATTGCCTACAAGATTCCATCACTTAGGCTTCAGCAGTGGAATATAATTGTATTTTGGGAAGGGCCTTTGCATCAAATTGTCTACAAGAAATGCATTTTTTTTTCTATTTTGCATGTAACTACAACAGAACTTGTGAGGAATTGTAGAACTGGAAGTTTCCCTTGTGATGAGAGAAATGTTTTACCAAAAGAAGACAAGGTTCTTTGGGTAGATGTGATACCTTATATTAGAACAACTAAATAGTTGAAAAATTGTTCCTTGCAAACTTGAGTATAAATACCCTTCTTCAGGCATAGGGAGAGTCTGCTGTTTTGTGTTCTCCTAGGTGGAATAGAACCCAATTTCCAGGAGCACACAGAACAGCAGCAGACTCTTCCTATGCCTGAAGAAGGATGGTTGTGCCCAAAAGCTTGCAAAGAACAATTTTTAAAACTACTTAGTTGGTCTGATAAAATATATCACAGCTACTCAAAGAATCTTGCCTGCCTATGTCCTTAGAACAACACAGCTGCAACCAATACCCCCACTACTAAAGGTTGCAGTTTTACATTTTGTGAGTTTTCTGTTGTTTCACTTGGGGCAGTGGTTCTCCACCTTTCTTGGACTTGAGGCATTCCTCCATTACTCTTGTGAATTGAGTGGCACCCAATTTCAAAAACTACTTTGCATGTGTACTTTTTTGCAGTGGGGCTAGGTAGTGGGTGTAGGGAACTGTCCAGGCAGGGATGAACCTGGGCCTGCAGTTACCTGCTTAGCTTATTTGCTTATCTTGTCACACCTCTCTTATTTCTTCACACTTCAGGGCACTCTTCAAAGGCTCTGGCAGTGCCCCAGGGTCCCCTGACACCCTGGTTGATAATCACTGATTTAGTGGAAGAGATCTCACCTTTTTCTTTCTTTCCTCATTCAGGATGTCTCTCCCTGAAAAGGCATGGAAGACTGGGGAATCTGCTTGTTTTCTCATCTAAACAAAAATATTTTTTCATAGTCCAGAATGAAGGCACCATTGTCAAGCAAGCAAAAATATGTTATGTGCGCTCATTTGCAAAGTTACTATTTTGTTAGTCTTTTTGTGCTGAGGGTTTGATTAAGCAAAACATGCCTAAGCTTTCATGGAAGTATTTAAATATCTATTTCGTTTCAGCTATATTCTAGTAGGAGTTCAGCATATATTTGAATTAAGGAGGTGTGGGAGTGCTGTCCTAAATAGGGAAAGTTTTCCTGGGTTTGTGGCTGAAAGACATCAGGCTCCTGGTCCTGATAACCACTCGGGGCTTGTGAAGGGTCAGGGTGGGGAGTGGTGGAGGTGGTATCAGGGTCTGTGTGTTATGGGTTGAAGGTGGCAGCGGGGGAGGGAGGCATGTGTATGTAAGGGAGAGAGAGATGGTGGGAGCACGTTCTGGGTAGCAGTCTCCAGAGCCAGGCCTGGGGCTCCCTTGGCCCGTTAAAGCAACCTGTGCAGGGGGAGGCTGGCCTGAAAGGGGTTGCCCAGCTAGAGGCATACCCAGCCCAGTCCCTGAACCCCAGTTAAGGGTTTCTCAGGAGGACCATGGGGACTGGTGGGGCCTGAGCACGGGTGCAGAGAGCAGAATAGCAGGGGCTGGCACTACTCAGAGCCACAAAGCAGCAGGTGGGACAGCTGCAGCTGGATTCATGGTCTGGTGCAGGGGGGAAGCTGCTGCTGGGAGGGAGTGAACGGGGGTAGGCAGGGACTGCGGGTTGGGAATGAGGGATAATGGCATGGGCAGGAGCAGGGCACTGGTGTATAAGTGCTGCTCAGAGCCACAAAGCAGCTATGGGAACAGCTGCAGCTAGATCCGCATCCTGGTGAGCGAAGGGCACAGAGAGAACTCTGATTTTCTATGATAAGAAACCAAAACCAAACACCAAAATATATAGGTATTTAGAATGTATTTTATTATAGTTATTGAAGGACTGGTAGGCTTCCAAGTTTCTTTAAAATTGTAAATATATCAATAAAACGTATTCACCTGATACCTATATATAGTGGCCTTTCATTTAGGGTTGCACCAATAAAGGTTTTTGGACTGATACCTACGGCCAATTTTTAACATGCCATATCGGCCAATACTGATCCGATTGCCGATATGTGGCCTGGCACCTTGGGAGGAGCATCTGGCTGGTAAGTCTGTTGTTGGGGACAGGGCCAACGGGGAAGCAAAGGGAGTGGCAGGATAGATCGAGGCCCCCGTGGTGAGGGAGTGGGGCTGGCACTAGGGCTAGGACAGGGGCAGGTACTGCACAGCTAGGGTGGGCCGCTGAACAGCAGTGGCTCGTGAGGGGCATGGGGAGGAGGGGTGGCTCCCACCACTGCACATACCCTGGGAGGGCATGGAGGGCATGTGCCCCCCCAGATCTGTGTGTGGGGTGAGGGTGGGCTGCCACTGTGAGCTTGGGCTGGGTGCAGGGCTGGCCTCTCCTGGCAGGGAGGTTGGGCCAGGGCTGCACTTGGGGCGGGCAGTGAATTTTGCTGCTATGGTGAATTTTGGGGTTGCTGCAGCCCGTCCTGTGGCTCCCCTCCCAGTGTTGTTGCCTGCCCCAAATGCAGCCCTGGCCCAGTCTCCCTAATGGGAAGAAGCTGGCACCGCCCCTGACCCCAGCCCACAGTGGTAGCCTGTTCTTGCCCTGTGCGCGGTTCCAGGGGGTATGCACCCCCCATGCTCTCCCAGGATGCATCTAGTGACAGGATCCGCCCCGTGCCCCATGGACATGCCAGTCACAGCTCTGTCATGTGCCGCACCGGACACTGGCTGTACAATGCCTACCCCAGCCCCATTCCCTCCCTGGACTGCACTCTTAGCCGCCTGCGTGCTGTGCTGCACACATGCACACAGCATTTATCAGCAGCATCATTGGCCACATCAGCCAAAAAAAGCCGATTGCTGATCATGTCAAATTTTCTTTTATCAGTGCTGATACAATATGGGGCCGATGTATCAGTGCATCACTACTTTCATTTTATTTGCTGAAAAACACAGATGTTGGGGGTTTTTAATCAGAGAATCATGGATGTGTATCAGAGAATTTTGGATTTTTAAGCAGAGCAAACCAGGACCCTTGTTTATAAGAAATGAGGAAGAATATATTTTCATTCCTCATTTGGAACAGGTTTTGATTTTCAGTATGAGGAAGGAAAGTCTTAAATTCTTCTCTGAATTTCTCCCATACTGCTTTCTAACTTAAGTGAGAAGGACCTTTTGAGATCTTTTACTAGTATCTTTAGCTAGAGCTCAGTCAGCAGATATGAAACCACTTGTCTTGTACTCTGTTGCAGTTCAGTTGATAGCTAACATTACTTTTTACATATGGTGTTGGATTAAAAGTTTATATATTTGGTAACAAGATTTAAAATTAATAGCCATTTAAAGTCACAGCCAAACACAAGTAGTCATATAAGACACCTTCAATTTTAAGGAGGTTAAACCAGCATTTGTCTTCTCTATTGGAAAAGGGAGTGGGATTTATCATCTCCATTGCTGGAGCAATTTGTAATTTTATGCTGGAGTGCATGCTGCTCCAGGATTGGGAGGAGAAGATAAAGTTTCTTTAGCTTCCCTTTGCTTTTCGTGCTTTAAGAGTAGATGAACTAGACCAGAGGATTTGGCAGTTACTACTCAAGTTTGAAGTTGTGAAATAGCTTTAATTAAGATTCAGAAACTATTCAGAAAGATTTCCTCTTGTTACATATATGATTAATAAATATAGTGGACCTTTTGAGATTTCACAAGTATGCAAACATTTTTTCACTTCCCATAGAAGTATTTTTCAACAGTTCAGGACAGCTTCTAAAGTTACTTGACAAAAATAAACTGTCACCACAGTAAAAGCAAAGAGATGCTACACAATTTAGGTTTCAAAAGTAGAAAGCTAACAAAACAGTAACCATTCTTGATTAACATTGCCTTGTAAAAATAGGACAAGATTTGATCTCAGTTACATTGGTATAGATTGGCAGTTATAATCCTAACCCATATGCATGGCTTGTGGCAAAGCCATAATTAATGTGTCGGTGGTTAAATATGAAGTAAAATCGCTATTGTATTTTAGTTTTTCTACTTCAGTAAAGTCAAAAATGTGTTCAAAAAACCTGTTAAAAAAATGTGTGTCTTATTTGTCTTAATAGCAGTTTTCACAAGAAATTGAAATTATTCAAGGAAGGAATACTATATTAGATAAAAAAAGAAACCATGTAAATTAAAACAAAGACACACCATTTCAAGCTTTAAACTCTCCTTGATGAAAAATGCCATTTTCCAAGTCATTAATTCTCAGTTGGCTGTTATACAGTATACCCAGGCTGTCCAGCTGTAGTGACTAGACTATTATTGTGCTATATCAATGGGCAAACACTCAGTAGGGCATAATTTCTGATTGTGGTAATTCTAATTATTGTGGATGACACTAATTCTACAAAGACTTTAGAAGAAGAGTTGTGGGTTTGTTTCTTTGTTTTTTAGGTTATGTTTTGCAGAGTGGCATTTCTGTATTGTTTTAATAGTCATGAGCCTGAGAAATATTCTTATTTTGAAAAAAATCTATAAAATGAACCACTTTTCAATGAATTCACTGATTTGTGGTGAAGGAGTACTTGCATTGTCCAGGTGCAGGCAAAATGACTTGTTTGCCTGTGACAAAGATTTTCGCTTTATATTTGATGATACCCTGATAATGGGTCTGGAGCAATTGTCAGTGGACATCACTCTTTGTGCTGAGTTGTGTCATGGTTTTGAGAAGGACAAATGTCATGTGGAGACTTGAGAGCATCATCCTTATCTTCACATAAATCATATGACTCAATTAACATTAAGACAAAGTTCTCCATTTGAAATGGTCAGTTAACTTCAGCAGCTGTTCTTCCTTTTCACAATTCATGTTGGTGAAGTTGTTAGGCACTCCTCCACTCCCCCCTAGATTTCTGTCTTAAGGTGTAACATTTAAAAGAAATAGAGGTTGCTAGAAACGGAAACTGTTGTGATTACACCAAGCATTGTTTAGAATTCTGCTTCCAAATCGATTCATTTTCATTATAAGTTTTATTTTGGGGTCAAACTTCATAAATTATGCCAGATATCTGGTTTCTGAGTGCTCTTAACAGGAATTAATAAATATAGCCATGTGTTTTGGCTAGGAACAGACATTAAAAAAGCCTGAGCCTGAATCAATTCAGTCATTGCAGGTTAGTTTAACCTGCAAACCTTGAACTAATTTGGAGGTGGATAGACATTCCCTTTTCATTCCAGACATGCAGGTACATGCCTGCAGTGGCTAAGGTTAGAAGCCGGGGGGGAGGGGCGGTGCGAGAAGAGCCTTCCCTTCCTTTCTTCAGTGCTGAGCTGAGGGGAGCGTGGCCAGGCCCAGGCAGAATGCTGTGGTTAGGGAGGGGTTTAAAGCTCCATCCCCTTTCCTTGGTGCTCAAAGGATGGGAGTGTTGCCAGATCCTAGCCTCCAGATAGCGCTCTGAGGCAAAGGGGGTGCATGCAGTGCATGCATCTGTTGATGATACTGAGCTTTTCAGTCTCCCTCTCCCTGTCTGCAAACCTGACAGCTGCAAACCAGCAGAGGACTGATAAAACCACAGTGTTTATTAGCCCATCGGCAAAACAAAAGCCTCTCTCATTAGTTCAAGCTCTTAAACAGCTTGTAGCCTTCTGTGCCTCTCCGCCTGAGCGTCGCATGTCTGGGTCTCCTTCAAACCTCACTGTTGCCTTCTGGGTTGCATGGCCAGGCTACTGCGAGTGGCTTTGGGTCAGCTCCCCAGGGGACTTTCCAGCCATGTTTTTGGTGATTGGTCCTTTAGCGGTAGGAAGATGTTTGATCCCGTCTCCCCTGGTACTCCCCCTCGGTTGTCCTTGTGACTGTTGCTTCTCAGGGCTTCACCTCCCCTACACTCCTCCTAATGCCAACTGTGATGTTATCCATCAGGGCCAGTGTTCTTCTGGCTCTCACTGATGCTTGGTTTCCTAAGGGCTGTGGCTGTGGGCTACAGATGGTATTGGCGCTGAACGTCCACCACCACCCTTTGGTGTTCCCTGGTTCATGGGGTGTCAGCCTTCGCCTGGGCTTCGGGTCCCCTTGGCGCGTTACCCCCTTCCCAACTTCAGTACCTGTTGCCTGTCATCTGTGTCCAGGTTTTGGCTCTGTTGTCTTTACCAGTGTCCCAGTCACCACTGCTGCTTGCCTCTGCTCACGCTGGCCTTGAAGATGACTGGGGCTCTCACTGGTCTGACTTGTCTCTTGTGGTTCCTCATCTGGGGCGCCACCACGTCTCCTCTGCCGCCAGCTCAGTCCTCTTCGACCTCTCTGAGCCAGTTGGGGACGCCTCTTCTGGTCCCCACAGCTTTCTTCCTGCCAGGCCTTTTATTCTGGTGCTGGGTGGCTGCTTGGCCAGTTGTCCCAGCACACTTTTACAAAGTGCACTCAAACCGACGCAGGAGTCATTCCTAGCTCCTCCTGGCTCCACCACGGGTTTTCCTTTTGATCTTGAACCGTGGTGGCTTCTGCCACTGCGGTTTCACTTTCGCCGCCGGCAGCTGCTGGTGTGGCATCCCACCGCCTCTCTCCAGCTTCAGGTAAGTTTTCTCCACACAGCTTCAATGAAGGAACGGAGGGACTTTACTAGCTGTTCTGTTGATTAGCTCCAAAAAGCCCTAATCCACTGCCTTGTTTGACTTTGTCTATCTGCCTGACCCAGTGAAATTGCACAGACACGGACACACAGAGACATCTTTCAGCATCAGCTAGCATGCCATGTGCCTAGGGCCTGTGGGGATGGGGTTCATGCTGTGGGAGATGAGAGGGAGGGAAGGGAGAATCCCTGCTTGAGCAGTGAGGGAAGCCAGGCAGACCCTGCTGTGCCTGCAGTCTGGCTGTGGAGGAGAGGGGCAGGGCTAGCCTGTTCTCTAGAGCAGAGAGCACAGGCTAACCTAGCCCAGCCCAGCCCAGGGCTGCAAAGGGACTCTGGTTTAACTTAAACCAGGAAGGGTTCTGGGATAGACATTGCATAAAAGTGGTTTGAGCCAAATCAGTTAAGTCTGATACTACATTCAATCAGATTCATCTCAAACTGGTTTCAGCTATTTTGAAACTGGTTTATGTGCACTGAACTTCTGTTCTGCTACAGGTTTAACCCAGTTTTTGCTCTTTTAAATTGATTTATGTGTAATGTCTATGCCTAGCCTTTGTGAGCAATGTTATACTGTGCAAACTGTATTTTTCCTATTTTGCTATTTGGAAGTTGATTTGCATAACACTGGTTTTCATTTAATTGTGCCAAGGCAAAATGATAAAGATTGACCTGTATATACAAGGACGCTGGCATTCTGTATCCCTGTCATACTGTCTTCTGGTAATGAATTTTCAATAGACGTATAAAAAAAATTAGGAAAATTGGAAGGCAGAAGCTGGCAGATGATTATAAGGATAAATTTATTTTGTCCTTATTGATGGCTAAAAAAGAGATTCTTATAAGCTGGAAAGAGGAGTGAATGCCAGATATAGCCTCCTGGCAAGCTTGAATGACCCATCTCATCCTTGGAAAAAGCACTCAATATGAGTAGCTGCAAAAGAGGATTTTTACTATGTCTGGGAAATCATTTATAGCCTTTTAACATCGATCTGAAGACTGGAATGTGCAGTCTCCTGCCGCTGATTTACATCTTGGACCGAGGCACAATAAATGAGACATGCATAGAAAGCCATGACTGATTTTGTCATTTTTGTGTGGTGTTTAACAATTGCATTGAGTTAGACATGTGTGGTGTCTCTATTTAAATTTAAATTTTCTTAACTATTACTACACTATTATGCTGGCATCTAACTGCCCCAAGAGTAGGGCCCTATTGTGGTAGGTTCTATACAAACATTAAACCTGAGCTTTTCTCAGACACTTCAAAATAAAAACACAGGCTGAAACAGAATTAAAATTTGGAATTCACATTTTTTAAAACAACCCTTCCCTCTCTTGAAGGAGGTATCACTTGCTTGAAGCCTTCTTTAAGTAGTCAGGCTATATCCAAAGCGCTTTATTTAATCTCCTAATCTTATTATGTTTTACATCATTCTGCAGTCTCTAGATTCTATTATGGAAATGCAAGAAGGGTATGATCTTATGACCATGAAAGAAATTATCTTATTATTTCAGTTGGAATATTGCCTCTCATTTGCATTGATACAAGGTCAGACTCAACATGAAGTACTACAGACTGCTGGATAACATTTCTCCCTGTATAGTGTAATGAGAACAAATTCAGAAAGAGAAGCATACAAGTGTTTGTCTATTGAGAAGTAATATGCTAATGAAGAAAGATTTGTTATTGAGGCACAGCAACTCAGAAAAAAGCTACTTTGGTGGACTTGCAGAACAGTATTTTGGGATGTATATATTTATAGATACCCTTGTTTCTCTACATGAATATTAATCATATAGACCTTTCCTGGAACTGTGAATATAATTCTGAATGCATAATGCTGGCAGTCTCCTAGATGCACATTTTATCTACTTCGTGTTACATAATACTAATTTTGATAAAAATATTGAGGCTTGAATATTTAGGGTACAAAATTGCATTCACATAAAGGTGAAAGAATGCAGCCATTGTTTCACAGATCAAATATATTAGAGAAAACGGTTGTCAGCCTACCTTTCTTGTCCCTTTTCAGGTCAAGGTAAATTATGTTCTCTGGCAGTAGCATTAATTCCCTAGTTAAGTTGGATGAACTCTCATTTTGTTTAGCTAGGCTGAACATATGGAGCATATTGCCCTACTAATCCATGGATGCACAGTCTTCTGATTCATCCAAGTGCATTTCAGGGTGCAGATCTTTAAAACTCAGTGTGATTAAGATTGTAGTCACTTGAGTAATGGCTTACTTATCCATTCAACGTTGTGACAGTTGAGTTTAGCTGATCAGCTTACGATCAGTCTTCAGTCTGAAATGTCTGGCTGAGCATTCTTTTTGAAGGTCTCTGGAACATGCTTCCCTGTTCTGACAGGTCTGGACCTTGTTTTGGACCAGATTTTGACCTTCTGAGAATTGTTTTCCCAGCCTTTTCTCTGAGGGTATTGCAAATAAAGCTTAGAAGTCAGGTTATGCAGTTGAACTTGGTTTGTGTTAACCTTGTTTAATTTTCTCTTGTTTTACAATCTGTGTGCGCGTGCTCCCAGGGACCTTCTATTATACACTAGCCAATTGCCCATCAAGAATGACGGGGGTTGGGGGCAGGGAGGCAGGTGGGAACAGTACCGTTACCCTCCCTCCCCCCTCCCTCCCCCATTCTGTGCCACTGCTGCCTCCCAGCAGCAGGGTGGGAGGAAGCTTGCCCCTCCATCCCCCTCCACCAGCACTGTGCACTGCTGGCCTCACGCGCTGCTCCCACCCCCCACATGCCCCCACCGACTCTGCTACTCAGAGGTGGCCGAGTGCTGCCATGACGGCAGGGACAGAATGAGTGGTGAGGCCAGTACTGCTGGCCTTGGCCCCCCCCCCCCCCCCGTTCTGTCCCCACTGTCATGGCAGTGCTCCACACTCTGACTGGTTGTTTCATTAACCAGTCAGAGTGCTCTAAGAGCATTATGGACAGACAGACAGACAGATGGGCTAAGCCCTTTATTATATACGAATTCTTCAACTTCCTGCCTTTCAGCTGTGTGGCATAGGGGTTTAGGCTGCTTGTCCAGGGAGCTGGACAAGGTTCTGGATAATGAGGGGTGCCACCTCTTCCAGCATCTAGTGTTTGCAAATTGCGGCTTTTTTCAACTCAAATTTCAGGATTTACCTGAACTGAGTCAGAAATTGTGTATAAGTGCGAAAAAACTCAGTTTTGTGTGCATACCACCGAAGGGCATAAAGAAAAAGAAGGTTTAGACTTTAGAATTTAACAAAGAATTAACAAAAATAAAGACAGTTTTTAAACAATTTGGTTAAACATCTCTTCCCCTTTCAGTCTATTGGTTTTCAATAAGGGGTAGTGTTATAATTTAATTTCTCCTGGCACTTCAGAATCTTCTAGGGTAGGTCAGAATGAAGGCCGATCCCAAGCTGAAGCGGCTCATCAAGGTAGAATGGCTAACACGTGCTAGTTTCTACAGCTAATGGCATGCAGGACAGTGGTATTTGACACCACTGGGAAATGGTGTCCATTCCACTAGCTGGAATGATGAGGTACCTAATTACACTTGGCTGACTGCAGGTGGCTTTCAGCATGGTCTGGAGCAGAGATGATGCTCATGACTCTGAAGGAGTAGTGAGACACTAACTACTGTAGCACTGCATGCCATTATTTCTGGTTAGTTGATATCTGAAGTTCTAAATGTAGAAATAAGTAGTAGTTTTGTCCTTCCTTTGGACTTTTTTTTTTCCTTCTCTGAAAGATGAGAATGGTGGCTCCATGGGACCAGTTCCTCCTCTTATTCCCAGAGAACAGACTCTGCAGGGCTGGTGGGCAGGGACATAGATTTGGGAAAGATACGGGCATCTGGGGCAGAAAGACTCCCAGGTTATTAGTAGGTATGTGGTAGCTGTAGGGCCCCAGGGATTCTTTAAGGAGTTGTGCTGTATTCTCCCAACTCTACAGTCTTCCAGACCTTGTGATGGAATTTTGTTGGGTAAGGACACAGTCTCTTTCAAAATGCTTTTCTTTTTGGCATTTTTGTGCCTTTCCTTGCAAAGAGGAGGTGTGAAGTCAGCGATATTAATCTTTTTTCTAGTGTATTTGCTTATATCTGTTGTAGCCATTATCCACAGTGTCCTTATTGACTTCACTTTCCTCTTGACAGATCGTGCTATGCTCTGCCATACCTGCTTGACATATGGCTCAAGTTGCTCAGATCAGGTTCCTGGTCATGGATTGTTTCCCATTCTGTGATTATTTCTGCAACTTTCCAACAGTTTTTTTACTATCTCAGACTGGTGGCAGGATTCCAGTACACTACAATTTATATTATTCATAATAATATTAACCGTGCTCCCCAACTTTCAACATGAAAAATACTGAGCAGCTTTAAAATCTAAAATGAGACCTTGATCTGAATATAAATCTTTTAGATGGGAGAGAGCTGTGTTTTTTTGCAAATGTTCTTGATGGTAATATTTTTTCACTAAGCCGTTTCATTTTCAAATGAACTTGGTGCACAATAAGCAGTGTCTGTTATAAATATAATGGACTTTGCAATAAGGCAGTTGGAGAAGAAATGAATTTTTTATCTGTGATTAATAGCTGGAACATTTGAAAGATGAACGAACAGTATTGAAATGAGTAAAAGAGAAGATGATTTCATTCAATGGGAATTTTGTCACTATTTCATGAGAATTTGGGGGGGATTGGTTTTGAAGATGGCTTTAAGATAGAACCCAAGGGAAAAAACTTATCTACTGAGTTCCTTTGTTTTCTATCCAGGTAGGATAGGCCTTGCCCTGCTTTCCTTCTGCACTCAAAACTACTGAGGTAGAAATGGGAAGGTTAGATCTGAACCCCAAATGAAATGATCAGAGGCTGAAGAATAAAAGACTAACCTTTTCAGTAATGCTTGATTACCACAGCAGATTTTTGTATGGTGGTTTTGGTGTACTGATTTATTTTTAAAAACTGATTCTTTGTAGTTTTACTATGTGACTAATATTCTATTAGTTATCTCCATGATTTTAAAGTATTCCTTGCCCCTTGGCTATCACCTTAAAATGATAGCCTGGCTTGAAGCAAAGGTATTATTACTTTTTTGTAACTTCATTTGCTTGATATTGTTCAAGATGGCTGTTTTTTCAGTGGGACCAAATACTCTGTTACCTAAAGTTGGGCTCAGGGCAGAATGGAATGATGATTGCTGTTTCATGCTTCCTTTTTATACCAAATATGCCTTTTACCAGTCTGTGTTTGTCCTGGGGCTGCTACAGCAGAGGTTGGCAGGTTGGATTCATAGATTCATAGATGCTAGGGTCGGAAGGGACCTCAATAGATCATCGAGTCCGACCCCCTGCATAAGCAGGAAAGAGTGCTGGGCCTACATTACCCCAGCTAGATGCACATCCAACCTTCTCTTGAATACCCCCAGGGTAGGGGAGAGCACCACCTCCCTTGGGAGCCCGTTCCAGAGCTTGGCCACTCGAACTGTGAAGAAGTTCCTCCTAATATCCAATCTAAATCTGCTCTCCTCTAGCTTGTGGCCATTATTTCTTGTAACCCCCGGGGGCGCCTTGGTGAATAAATACTCACCAATTCCCTTCTGTGCCCCCCTGACGAACTTATAGGCAGCCACCAGATCGCCTCTCAACCTTCTCTTGCGGAGGCTGAAAAGGTCCAGTTTCTCTAATCTCTCCTCGTAGGGCTTGGCCTGCAGGCCCTTAACCATACGAGTGGCCCTTCTCTGGACCCTCTCCAGGTTATCCGCATCCTTCTTGAAGTGCGGCGCCCAGAATTGCACGCAGTACTCCAGCTGCGGTCTGACCAGCGCCCGATAGAGGGGAAGTATAAAGGATGTGCATTCCCTTGGCTACCGGGTGCCCCCAGGGTCTTGCCACCTGCCTTGCTCTGTACTTCCTCTGCAGCTTCTGGTAATCAGCAGGTAGTGTGAAGTTTGGCCTATAGCAGTGTCTAGGCTCCAGGCAGTGACTGGCAGTGGCAAAAGCTTACCAACACCTGTGCTAGAGGATAGTTATTTTTTTTTAATGCATTTTCCCCTTGCAGGTGCATGAGGATTCCCTTTTGGCACATAACCCAAAAGCTGCTGCCAAGTCAACAGTGTCTGTGAAAAAGTTAAGCCTGTCGCTGTGTAGGTACAGCTAGAGGGTGAGCAACAGCTCAGGAGTTAACTCCCCTTCCTCCATGCAGCCAAGAAGGGAGCCAGTCCCCACGTCTCTATTCTTGTGTGCAAATTGGCAACCTCACTTAAAACATGCTCTGGTTTTGGAGGGCTGTTTTTTGGGGGGAAAAAGGTGTGTGGTATTAAAAAAGTTATTGTGATGGATTCTCTGCTTTGCTAGGTGTGCTTTTTGTGACCTTTAAAACAGCCAGAGAAAGCTAGTGAAGAACTCTCTGTTAAGTCAGCTTTCCACAGTAGGAAGCAGTTGTTACCTCTACCTCTACTTGCTGTCTCGGGTCCAGATGGTATGGAGAAGAGAGGGAGTAGTGTGCTGGAGTTGTGGGGAGAGGGATATAATGGAAGGAAGCTTATCTAAGGTCCTTAAAACGCTAATCTACCTTCCTTGTGGTTCTGACTCATGGGAGGGCATCTCCCAGTTAGGGAGGGACAAATCCCCTTGTCCTTGTTTCAGTGGGATGGGGAATCTGTCCCTTGGGCTAGGGACAGAAGTTACACATAAACCGGTTTAAGTGATCAGAAGCTGGAAGCAGGAAGAGGAAATCATAAGCAGAGAGTCCTGCTTCTGTGATGGTGGACTGCAAATCTCAGAGACCTCAGGGTCAGTGGAAGGAGGAAGCAAACACACAGCCCATGCTGGTTACCGGCCAGAGAGCTGCGCTCTAGCACCCCCCAGCTTCTGGCCTAAGCCGCTGTAGGCATGTGGCTGCATTTCCTGAATCAAAAGTAAATGTGCGCCCAGTTATTTCTCAGCTTCATCTCTGGAGTTTAGACTAACCTGCAAAGACCGAATTGATTCAGCTTTGGGCTTCTTGACTGTCTCTACTTGGGTATAAAGATCAGTGTAATATAAAAGGTGGTGTCATTTTCACTCCTGAAATTCTATAGTCGTAAAAATACTGTTTTAAATACAGATTTTAAGTTCACTGCTGGGTTTACACTTGCGGCTGCTTTTTCGCATCTTTTTCATAGCTCAGTTTTACAGCTGCTTGAAAGGGTACTTTGTGTGCCTACCACTAAAAATAAAATTGATACTATAATCTTTTGCTTCATATGTGACTCTGGATCTGAAGCACTAAATGTTTGTCACAATATGCCTTTTACAGTGACTCTGCTAATAGGATACCTTTCTGCCTTTGCTGGAATGTATGTACTCTGAGAACGGAAGCTGTATCACTGGAAGGAGAATGGCAATAGACCTCTTCTCATGACTAGCCCCTTTTATTCCTTTTTCCCATCACTTTTCATTCAACCGGGTCAGGCCCTTTCTAAATCACTGGGATGCCAATGCCTTTGGGTTCTGATGGGCCATTGAAAATACCTCTTTATTGACTGTCATTCAGCAAGGAAGGAATTTGCCCCATATCATTCCCATCATACCAGTAGCTGTTGGAGTGGTATTTTGCCTCTGCGTAGTCAGTCTTGGTGGATGTGCAGCTGTTGTTACAGTAAAGTAGTTTCTTCCCCTTTTGAATAATGAACAGCTTCCATGAAGTGATAGTTTTGTAAAGGTAACACTTAAGGCCTGGTATTGAACTTGATAAAAGTATTTATATTGTCTTCGGCAGCACCTTAACTTCTAAGGAGATATGAGTCATATAAAGGTCTTAAACTCCATATTAGGTTTAATCTTAACTGTTGATAGTCTGATTATCGCTGTTTGCTGTTCAGCCAGATACTGAGGAGCTGATTCCCCAGAGCATTAAAGGAATGTTACTTTAGTGTGTGTCCACAGAAGTCTAAGGCGTCACCCCAGCATAAAAAAAAAAAGATATAGCTCAGTGGAGAATCGGTATGATACCATGATGGTGTCATATACCAGTGAATACTACTAGGGGCTCTGGAGAGAAGCTCATGCTTCCTGATCCACTCTTTTGGATCCTGCTCCTTTAGACTTTCTCAGTATTTTTGTCCCACAGATTTTCAGTGTTGTCATGAGAAATTCAGTTTCTGGTTGGGGGTTTTTGTGTTTTGTTTTTGTTTTTAAATAATAAAACAAACTGTAAAGAAGTGCTTGAAAATATGAACTTGAAGGCTCAAAGCCATAAAGCAAGTTAAAAGTAGGTTGCATGGTAGAGGTGGTTGTTATTTCTCATGGATTCTAAGTTAGTCTTCTGATACTTTTGAAAGCTTGAAGTTAGTAATACTGTGAAATCTAACATCCTCTTAAAATGATGAAGACAAATACCCAGAGGGCTTGAGAGAGGTGGAACATTTGAATACAGCTGCAGCAGTGAGACCTAGCAGAAGCAGCTGCAGCTAGTGAATGAGAGGGAGACTGAAGGCGGTTCTTGGGGTGTAGGTCAGATGAATTAGGCAGAAGAATTTAAGATGGGAATCAGAGAGGGAGGACAAGGAGGGGCAGAAATTGCATATGCATGAAATGGTGGAAGCAACAGGGGCTGAGTGTGTAGTTTGTTGTTCCCACAACTTTGGAGTGAAAAATGACATGGCTGCAGTTAGAATAACTAACTAAAACAAAAGCTCTTAGAAGTGAACACAGGTCGAAAATTGAGCCTCCCTCTATCTGTTGTTGATCATACCCTAAATGAGATGGACTGATAAGACTTTACAAAATGACTTTACATATAAGACTATCCTTAAAACTATGCGCGTTTGAGAGTGTGGGCAGTTTAGATTTAAAAAGGAAATACACAATCCAGCTAGGTTTGTGTCATTTTACATTTGTTTAATTTAGAAGGAGATTATATGAAAAATACTAAAAGTACAGGGCAGCAGAAGTAGGGAGTCTCTTGCTGACTACAGTGGGAGTGGGGGGCCCCATAATCTAAATGCTGAATGTCTAAGGTGTAGTAGAAACTTAATATTATAGCAAAACAAAATAAATAGAAAAGAAGAGAGGCAAATAATTTGTATAGTCTCATCCAGGCCCTAAAAACAAGTGAAGACACGTTAAAATAAGGTCCAGAATAGCAGAAAGAGCACTACCTAAACTCCTAGTGTTATCTTTCCGGTCAGCTTTTCAGTTGTATTGATTCATACTAAAAGCTGCATTAAACATGCTCTCACTGCTGATGCCTACCACTAAACTTCAATAGACTGAATTAGTAGCTGTCACTTACAGGAAATGTCTACAGTGCTTTTAAATCTGTAGTATTATCTTACATGTACATGCACTACCAGAAGCACCGCATACCTCAAGCCAATTCCCAAATGTACCAATAATGACGTATGCTTATCCTTTGTACTTTGTGTTGAATGCTGTATAGAGAGAAAATAGGTGCAACCAAAAGGAAAGCAGGCTAAAGAACAGTTGAAGGTTAACAGCAGCCGCCTAGTAACACACACACACTTACTGAGAGTGCAAGAACCATCCCAACGTGCAGGAAGACTAGCAAGTATGGCAGACCAGCTTGGCTTAGCAGGGAACTCTTCAGTAAACTAAACCTCAAAAAGGAAGCTTATAAGAAGTGAAAACTTGGACGATCTGCAAGGGAGGAGTAGAAGAGTATTGCTCAGGCATGCAAGGGTGAAGTCAGGAAGGTCAAAGTGCAATTGGAGTTGCAGCTAGCAAGGGATGTGAAGGGTAACAAGAAGGGTTCCTACAAGTATGCCAGTAACAAGATGAAGATCAGGGAAAGTGAGGGTCCCCCACTGAATGGGAGAGGCAACGTAGTGCCAGATGAGGAGGAAAAAGCCGAAGTACTCAATGCCTTTTCTTTACCTCAGTCTTCACAGGCAAGGTCAGTTCCCAGACAACTGCACATGGCAGCACAGTTTGGGGAGGAGGTGAGCAGCTAAGAACAGGGTAGGGACTATTTAGAAAAGCTGTAAAAGTCTATGGGGCAGGATGGGATACACCTGAGGGAGTTGGCTGATGTAATTGCAGATCCACTGGCCATCATCTTTGAAAACTTGTGGTGATCAGGAGAGGTCCCAGATGACTGGAAAAGGGCAAATGTAGTGTCCATATTTAAGAAACAGGAAAAAGGAGGATCCAGGGAACTACAGACCAGTCAGCCTGACCTCAGTCCCTAGAAAAAGCATGTTGAAGATCCTCAAGGAATCCATTTCTAAGCACTTGGAGGAGAAAATTGTGATTAGGAACACTTGTCATGGATTCATCAGGGGAAAGTCATGCCTGACCAACCTGCCTTCTATGCCAAGGTGACTGGCTCTGTGAATGCGAGGAGACCAGTCGATGTAGTATACCTTGATTTTAGCAAGGCTTTTGATACAGTCTCCCACAACATTTTCACAGGCAATCTAAGGAACTGCGGGCTGGATGGATGGACTGTAAGGTGGATAGAAAAGTGGCTGGAGTATTGGGCTTTGAGAGTAGTAATCAATGGCTCAGTGTCTAATTGGCAGCTGGTATCAGGTGGAGTACCCCAGGCGTCAGTTGGTTCTGGGGCTGTTTTTGTTCAATATCTTCATCAGTGACTTGAAAGATGGTATAGAGTGCACCCTCCACAAGTTTGAAGAAGACACCAAGCTGGGGAGAGTAATGGGTACACTGGAGGGTAAGGCTAGGATTCAGAATGACCTAGACGAATTGGAGCATTGGGCCAAAAGAAATCTCGTGAGGTTCAACAAGGGCAAGTGCAAAGTCCTGTACTTAGGACAGAACAGTCCCATGCACTGATGTAGATTGGGGGCTGACTGGCTGGGCAGCAGCTCTGCAGAAAAGGACCTGGGGCTTACTGTGGACAATAAGCTGAATATGAGCCCACTGTATGCCCTTGTTGCCAAGAAAGCTAATGGCATCCTGGGCTGCATTGGCAGGTGTGTTGCCAGTAGGTCAAGGGAAGTGATTATTCCCCTCTTTTCAGCACTGGGGAGGCCACATCTGGAGTATGGGCAGTCCTTGACTTAGGACTTTTCAAGTTATGACAACCAGCATTTATGACATTTGTAAAAAGACACCTGTTTTGAGGTTCCCATGCTGGTTTTTCCTTTTTGACGGTTGACACAGCTGCCTCCAGCTGGTAAGTCTGTGGTGGGGGAGAGGGGGGAGGGAAGAGGCATGGGGGGACAGATCGATGCCCCTGGATGCCCGAGGAAGGGATAGGGGCTGGGACTGGGGCTGGGGCAAGCACTGCCCTGGGAGGCAGTGAGTAAGCTTGTGCTGCTGCACGCTGCTGGTCCGGGAGCTGCTCATGTGGCAGCTTGTCGGCTGGTTGCATGGCCAGTCCAGGAGATCATAGGGTGGGGGGTGTGCCTCAGGATCTGCATGTGGGGTGGGCTGGGGCTGGGGCTGTGCTGGGCTGCTCTTTGGCCAGGAGACACTAGTTGCAGGGGCTATATTTCCCAGCTGGTGCGAAGGAGGTGTGTGCTGCTGGATCAGGGTGGGGTAGGCAGTGAAGTGGGGGCTGCAGTGAGTTTTTAGGTTGCATGTCCCCCCTTCCCCATGCCCTGTTGCTGCTCACCCAGCCATGGTGAAGCTACTGCTCATCTGGGAGGTGTGGGGAGGCCGAGCAGTGGCTCAGTCTTGTGCCAATCTCATGGCATAGCCCCTGCCCCCAGGGTCTTCTGCCTGGAGTGCAGTCTACCAAAGCCCTGGCCCTGCCTGCCCCATGTAGATCCTGGGGCACTCCCACTCCCCATGCCCCTCCGGATTGAAGGCGCACAATAGCGCAAGCTGCCCCACACCTTCCCTGTGCAGTGCTCGCCCCAGCCTGGGTCCTAGCCCCAGCCCTAATCCCTCCCTTGCTGCGGGGACATTGATCTGCTCCCCCACACGCCTTCTTTCCCCCTCTCCTGACCACAACAGGCTTACCAGCTGGACGCAATTGTGTCAACCATCATAAAGTAACTAATCCCCCACTTACAACATTGTTCCTATGGGAAAATTCATTCTGTGTTACAATGTTTCAACTTAAGATGCAGTTTTCAGGAACCAATTGTATTGCAAGTCTGAGGACTGCCTGTACTTTGTCCAGTTTTGTGCCCTGCACTACAGAAAGGATGTGGACAACTTGGTAGGAGTCCAGCAGTGGGAAACAAAAATAGTTCAGGGGCTGGGGCATATGACTTATGAGGAAAGGTTGAAGGAACTGGGCTTATTTAGTTTGGAGAAGAGAAGACTGAGAGGGGATTTAATAGCAGCCTTCAACTACCTGAAGTGGGGTTCAAAAGAAGCTGGAGCTACACTGTTCTCAGTGGTGGCAGATGACAGAGCAAGGAGCAACAGTCTTAAGTTGGAGCAAGGGAAGTTTAAGTTAGATATTAGGAAAAACTTTCTTGCTAGGAGGGTAGTAAAGCACTGGAACAGATTGCCCAGGGAGGTTATGGACTCTCTATTTTTGGAGGTTTTTAAAACCTGGCTAGAGAAAGCCTTGGCTGGGGTGATCCAGTTGGGATGGTCATGCTTTGAACAGGGCGCTGGATTAGATGACCTTCTGAGGTCAACCCTAATTTTCTATGATCCTATGATCTCATATTATTGTGCATCCACTGTAGTTGCTCCACACAGAAGCAGATCCAGGATTTTCCAAAGGAGAGTGCAGGAGTGGTTGATACAAGAGTGGCTGTATCCCCTGCTTTCAGCCTCCTTCCCATCCCCCACTGGAGGGGAGGTGGGCAGACCATGCTATGGGAGCAGGAATCGGAGACTTAAAGTCCCCAAAACAAGTACAAATACCTCCATTTCCCCTCCCTCAGTTATGTCCCCTCCCCCCATCCATCTCCCACTTAGCCCTGGTGCTATCTCCACTGTCTTAGAGTGAGGGGAGCTCCTGTCCTACTCCAACCAGTCTCCTCAGAGGTTGAGCTCAGCTTGGGACACCATGGGCAGTGATGATTCAGCAGGTCCCCCTGCCTGCATCTTTTCCTGATGGGGAACGCCTAGAGGGGTGGGGGACCAGAGAGGGAAGGGGAATCCACCCACCTGCTGTTATTGTCCCAGGCTAAGCCCAGCCCGTGCACAATGGAGCTGGAGTGGAACAGGAGCCCTGCCTTGCCCCTGGGACAATGCGGGGGGCAGGTGCCTCTGAGCATGGATCTGAGTATGGAGGGAAGGGAGGAGGGAGTTCTTAACTTTGGGGACTTAAAAAAGTTTCTGACTGCTGTTCCTGCTGTGTGGTCAGAAGGAGCTCCTCTCTGGATCTGTCTCTGGCTCTGCACAGTTATTGTGCAGAATTAGGGATGTGGTCTATCAGACAGGGAGATGTCACAATGCAGCCTGTGGTGTGGTCCTCACAAAGCTACATATATTGCTGAGGGAAGCGGTACCTTCCCGTCTTTATCAGAATGATGCGAGTGATTCTGGCACTTGGGAGCTGTTGGAAATTTCACAAAGGAGTCAAATTCTGCCTGTGAAGGTGGAAAAGAGTGTCTTGAATGTTGGTGGGGACCTGCCAGCCAAAAGGATTTGACCCCAAATTCCATCCAAAACCCAATGCAATACTTGTAAGCTAAAGGAAAAAGTGGTTGACAACTTTAACCTACATTAGTCCACAGGGAATCACATCTTCTCTCATCGCTTTCCCCAAAACATTCATTTTATGCTTTTTAATTTCTCTGCACAGTCTTTTTCTGTAGATGCCTTTTGTTCTCTGCTTTTATCTTATTTTTAAATGTTTGAATAAAAACCTTTCCAATATTTTTAACTTTGTAAAGAATTCTAACCAGGCTATTTTGTATAGGTCTATACCGCATTTCAGCTTTTGCAGCGCTTATGTGCAACACCTTTTAGGAAGTGGATGCTACAGCAAATGTAACGCAATTAATGCACAAAGAAAACATTGTATTTGTCTCAGAAGACCTGTAATTGGTATTTCCATAATCCTTCTAAATGTCAGAAAAACAATTAGATGGCTTGAGGTATTTTTTGTCTCCCCATGCTTCAAAACAGAGCCACAGATTCAAATTCTTTCTTGGCTAGATGCACAGTCAGCAATGGAATGCTTAGCCTCTGAGATGGAGCATGATGAGCTTTACATGCTGCTTTTCTGGGGAGAGAGTTGAATCTTGCAGCAGATTAAGAAGCTCCAAGCAGATTAAGACCATCAGTACTAGTCATAGTAATAGGGATTTATTTTGCATTTTACACAATTCAGGGAGCCTGTCTGTATAGAGAGATGTCAGGAGCGGTCCTGGGTGAAGACTTCTTTAAAGGCTGCAATAGAGCTAGCTAATAACCTGTGTTTATGAAGCAGCTTGTTTTTGTTGTTAAAGTTATTTAAGTGGTAGGTAGTATTACCCAGTCTTCCAAATTAGAAATGGAGGTTCAGAGAAATAGGGAATTGGTCAGTTTATTAAGCAGGCTAATGAAACTGTTGTCCCTAAGAAATAAGCTAACCTCTTGGCTGCTAGCAGCATACAGCTTCTGTAATCACTATCAGAAGGTGCCAGGAATTCCCAGCTGATGTTCTGTTATAAGAAGTTACAATGAATAAATCAAAGAAATGAGCTACCAGCAAACATTATGTAAATCACTTACAGGAAATGGAGAAACAGGAATAACAACATTTAAAATGAAGAATAAGCTTAAAATTGTTCAATGCAATCCAACAACTCATTGAAACAATGCAATTTGTGCCACTGCTTGGATTGATTATTGATATAAAAACTCCTTTACAACTGAAAGCTGAAAGTTGCTTGTATTTTAGCATTTAGGGTTTTAAGAAAAATATTGTGAGGTTTGTAGCAAAACCATGACAGTGGCACTGTTATTGCAATTTGAAGCAAAGGAGCTGGGTGCAAATTGATAGGATAAACAGGCACTGCATTTTTAACTTGAAACTATAAAATAACAGATAAAATGAGTCCTGTTGTTCTTACTACCCGATTTAAAAAACAAAACCATTCAAAAAACTCTAAGACAATTGAAATAACAGATTTTTTCCAAGGCAGATGGACTAAAGGCCTGATTTCCAAAGCACCAGCAGTTGTTTTCATCTGCAATCATCTTGCTCAAGGTCAACAAGCATTCCTGTTGAACTGATGTAAAACTTTGAACGAGAACAATACATTTGCAGATCATCTGTGTGACAGTGCTGTGGGAGAGGACATCATGAAACAGTTTCAGCTATTGGAATCCTTCAAGCAGAGATAAACACCAGGCTAACATACAAGTTATTTAAAGATTTGTAATGGGACATTTTTTAATTGATGTATTGTAAAGGCTTCTGTTGTGGAACATTTGTGTCCATGGTTGGACCAGGCAGATAGAAGTTGCTGGGGACAGTTCTCTCTGCTGGGAGTAGAAGCAAGCAGAATGATGGAAAAGATGTTTAGAAGAAACACCTTATTCTGGACATGCAGCTTGTGCTGTTCCAGTGGTACTCTCCATCTCTAGTTAAGGAATCAGGAGACAGATTTGAGGTTGGGAGCACCACTGGCTATGTTGGCTTATTTACTTTTTACTGTTAGCCTACAATGTTATTTCTGTTGACCTCTCTTGGATGAAAGAGATGGGGCTGGTATCTTCTGTGCCATGTCAGTGATGACTAATTTGGGGAATTGGAAGCTTTTTACTTTCCAGTCTTATCACCAAAATAAAAGAGAATTGAGCAAAATGGAACAGTTGATTGTCTACATCTTGCTGAGCCACAAAAAGCAGAAGAATATCTGATGATTTGTGAGCATCAGCTGGCTAGACAGGTGCTATCAAGGGCATAGGTCAATACCATTTAAGTCAACTGATTATTAGAACCAAAGTCTGTTGTGATTTATTATGCATGTGCATTTGGAAATAACTACTTGTTCCTTTATAGATGAAGAATTAACCAAAGTGTTTTGTGTACAAATCAATAGGACTGTGGTAGAGACTGAATGCACCAACTAATAAAATTAAAATGAGTTATTCCAGCGACTCATGAACATCATTTCACTGTAATTTGGACAGAAATGGACTTTTTTGTTTTGTGTTTATACTGTGTGTGGTACAGAAGAGGCCTGGTTTCCACAGGCACTTACCATAACTGGAACAGCGAAGCAGCCTCCTTTGCTACCTATCTGCCTCCTTCTCCAGCCACCTTTTATTTGATGTATATACTTGAACCATGTTAAATGGAGAACACTGAGGTGTGTTATTGAGTGAATCAATGAAATAAAAGCAGAAAAGTTAAACTTGCCATTAGAAAAAATAGTAAGCTGGTAAAACAAGTACTGCTGGACATAAAATAGCATGTGGCATTTGTGGGAAAATGTTCAGTGAAAATGTTTTTGCATGTACTGCTCTTCCATTTAATAGTCAACAAATACTACTAATAAAATTAGTTAATTTATAATTTTTAAAAATTAGTTTTGTTCTCAAGTAATTTTTTTTCTATCCTAGCAAAATTAGACTCTTCACAAAATATTGTAAAATATTTATCATAACTGCTAGTTTGTGTGCTGTTGGACAAATATTTTCATACCAGTAACCTATGGAATCTTTGTTTTTTTGCCAAAATACTTGATTGGTGACTGGTTATGCTTAGTAATTAGTTTCCAATTTATGTCTTCTTTGTTAATGTTGGAACAAATTGTGGTTCCACTGTTAGAAGAAAAAACAGTTTATATATAATATATATATATATATATATATATATATATATATTTCTTTTTCCTGGAAATTATAGCAAACCTGGCTATTATGAAGGTATGTATTTCCTATGAGTGTTAATAATCCTCAATTCATTTGCACCTTCTTAAACATTACAAAAAATACAATTTTCAAGTCTGCTCGGTGCCTATTTCTAAACAAAAACAAACTCAATTTTTAAAACTTTATTTTTTTTAGCTCCAAAAGTTTCATGTTGTTTAACCTAAATATCTGGAAATCCTTGTTATATTTCTGTAATCCGAAAAGCTACTTACTCTCATAAACATTTTAACAGTTTTTTGTGTTGCAATTTGAAACACTAGTTATATTTCTGTAATCCAGAAAGCTACTTACTCATAAATATTTTAACACTTAGTTTTGTTGTGTTGTAATTGGAGCTTTTAATATAGGATGACATTCTCACCCTGTATTAATAAACAGGCATTATGCAGCTGTCCTATGTAGGATTTGGGGAGACAAACTTCATCACACCTACAGTTGACCATGTGTCCGTGAAAACCAGGAATGTCTCTGTTGTAGGATTAACAACAAAAATTCACACCCTTGCAAGCTGTGAACAGAAAGTTCCTCTGCCTGCAAGTTTATTCCTGGTTTCATAAACTGTTTCAGATGGTCTTTCTAAGTATGTGTCTCAAATCACCATAAACTGGGAGCAGAATTTAATTGGCTCAGGAAGGTTTACCTGTTAAGTTTTTAAGACTGTACATGTCACCTTAAAGAAGCATTTTATGCCTCCTTAAGCTCAGTAAGTTTTACAGAAGAGTTTTTGGCCAGCTCTGCAGACTGTGAATAAGTGACTAGTATGTAAAATGTTACTGTACTGCTCCCCAACTCATTTCCAGAGACCTAGGCTTTTTTAGTGTTCCAGCTAGCCTAAAATGACACGTTAAGTACTGGCAAGTAGTGATCTTGTTATTACTATGTTTTTTGATGGTGATCTACCAGGCAACAAGTGGCACGGGGTGGATTTGTCTCCACGAACACGAGACGCATCAAGTTTTCTGCCAGCTAATCTCAAATGTTCATGTAATTAAAAATATATATCTTTTAATATTTTAGTTGCAAACCTTTGAACATATCTGAGGATGTGATATCTGCACAAAGGTAACACCCCTGTAAAATAAAACAGTTCACAGCCTGCCAACTTCTTGTAGCTGTACAGACTGTATCTTCTCTGGTTACACTAATTTCAGACAGTATTCATTTGATCCTTTCATTTTGGACAGTAACTATTGGAGGGCTTACTCATCAAGGTTTGGACCCTTGGCCAGATGACTACATAAGCTCCTCCCCTTAAAGGAAGAGCCATAGGAAATGTCTAGACAGTAGACTGCAGCATACTTTAAAGGACACGCATTAGCTCTAAAAGAGCTAGGCTGAATATTGGAAGCTGTAGCTGCAGTAGCACAGAGCTCAGTGCAGGCTAATATACCTTGCTTCTTGACACCGCGTACTATACTACATAGTTAGACTCTTGGCAGTTACAGTATTTAACTTTATATCTCTGTTTATTGCAGTGTAAACATACATGGGGTCTAATTCAAACATATTCATTAGACTCCATTCTGAATCTCTTTTTCATCTAAGTAAACCTAGAGAAGTCAGTAAAATACCCCAGTGCTGGCTTATATCTTACATCCTCAGCATTGCAGTGGAGTGTGTGAGTGTACTGCCCGGTAAGAAAACTTGTGCATTTTCTACCCTATGGATAGGGACCTACTTCAATCATGGTGAGACAAAGAATTTTTTGTGGCCTGCTCACAGCGTGCATAGGTGATTTTGTGGGCATTTCTCAGTAGTCCTGCCCCTCGGCACTGATTGGGGGAGACACCCCACAGGGGAGGAGGGATTAAGGGTAGTTGCCATCTTGCGTGCTGGGCCTGCCCTTCAATGCTGATTGGCAGAGAAGCCCTGGGGGGCGGGAGGGGAACGAGGGCCGGCTGCCATCTTGAGTGCTCTTTGAGTGCTGGCTCTTTGTGCCACCCTGCCCCTTGGTGCTGATTGGCAGAAAGGCCCTGGCAGGGGGAGGAGGAATGAGGAGGTAGCTGTCATCCTGTTTGCTGCCCATCATACCGCCCCACCAGCTGATGTCTTCCCCTCCCAGCTGCAAAGACTGCTGACTCCCACTGGGGAGCCAGTGTTTTATTTTTATTAAGGTTTTTTGTTGATTTTGTGGACATGTGTGAATTTTGCAGGTTTCACAGAGTCCACAAAACCACGAATTAAATAGATCTGTACTTCTGGAGCTCTTCAAGTGCCACACACTGACCTAGCTATAGGTGCACTCCCTTCCCTGGCCATGCTACCATCTACTCAATTCTCCCTTCATCCCCTTCTAAGATGTTTTTCATCATCTCCCAGAGTCCAAGACATACAAGTCTGGTCTTACACAGGCAGTCCTTTGGTTGTGAGGTTCCTTACACTTTTAGGCTGTATGGTAGTTAAGAAGCCATAAGTTAACTCTAAATGATAAACTGTAAATCTGGCCCAGTTACTTGGATCATCTTGTCTATCCCTCTTCCCCAGATTGCTGATACATTCTTGTTACCAACTTTATTAATAAGTGAATATGATATGTTGTTGAATACTTGCTTTTCAATTATTTGTTTTCAAGGAGTTTCAAACAGTATCTTTGGGAGTCGCATCCAAGGCTATCTGATCTCAGTCTTAAGCTGGTCCCCGGATTTTGCCAAAGATAATTTTATTTGTAGTAGTTCTTGTTTTACTTCCTTGGGCCTTAATTAAGCTACTTGAGGTATGCCAAATGATTAAAGTGAATTCATTCACCTTGCAACAGCTGACATGGAGTGCCTGTGGGCCCACAGTTAACCTGTGGTAAGTGTAAGCTATATCAATGCAACTTACTCCTGAAATGAATTTTTCTACTGAAGTAATACAAATCATGACAGATGCACCTCCCTTTTTCACTTTCTCTGCCCTTGCACCTCTATGACCCCTTTCCTTTTCTTTCCTTTCACTTTATCTTCTGAACTAGCCATTTTCTCCCCCTTTCCAAAAAATGTTTTCTGGCATCACTTCTTCCCTTACTGGATATCTGTTTAGGGCCTAAGTTCTTCATGGCATGGGGCAGGCTCTACTTTATGCTTGTACAGGACCTAGAGGGATGTACTCTTCATGCTATCAAAATAAACATGATTAATGCTCCTCCTTTTCCTCCTCATGGCCATCTTGCTTCCACTGTAGTCTGTGGGCATTTTGTGGTGGACTTCAGTGGGGCTAACTAACTTCATTAAAATATTCCCTAAACATATACAAATGAATACTGTCAAATTAGTATCACAGTAATAATAAAAAGCTGTTAGGACACAATCCATTTATAGTTCAGAAGCATTTGTAAAGACTAAAAATATATCCTAACATATTGGACAGAGATTCAAGTTTTATTCTGGCAATGCTGCTGGTAGTAATCAATCCCCTTGCCTGAAATAGATTAGTTGCACACATGTAAATGAATCTGGACTTGTGACTTTTATCCTATCTCTGTTACTGTCTAAGAGCTCACTTGGCTGTAGGGTGGCTACCTTTTTAAAATGTAAAGGTGGGACACATGCCCACCTCCCTGCCACTGCTAGTGGCACAGCTGGAGCAGAGTAGGGGCAGATACAGGCTTCCTTCTGTGGGCTCAGAGCTCCCCACCCTGCTGCCTTTCTTTTGGGAGTCCTGCACTAGCTGCATACCCCTGCCCACCCGGCAGCAGTGGAGGGCACAGCTCTGTGCTGCCACCATCCCTAATCTGTTGCCAGGTGGGCATGGGACACCTTGCCATGGTGGTACAGGACTCCCAGGGGGAGGGCAGGAGGGTGGGGAGCCCTAAGCTCACAGTGGGCATCCTGTATCTACCACCCCCCATGCCCTATGCCATCAAACCAGCTGCCCATGGATCCATCCCACTCCATGCCCTGGCCCTGTGCACCACCCTGGCTGTGCAGTGCTCTAAGCCCAGGCCCCAACTCCCTCCCTCACTGTGGGGGGCCTCAATCTGCCCCTGCCATGCCCCTCCCCACATAGATTTATCTGCAGGGAGCTGCTCTCCACGCTGCCCAGCTGTATTTCTGGCCATGTGCAGGCGTGCATATGCACATGGTGCCACAAGCATCCCATAAACACTGCCAGCCTGCATGGGTAAACCTGCCATTTCCTGTGGCGAATCTGGACAAATGCTGTTCCAGAGTCATGCAGCCCCAGACCAGGATTTGAAGTTCCCGTTCCAGGACTGTGCCGCCCAATTAGGATCAGGTGGTCACTCTACTTGACTTGTGAAGCCTGTAGTTAATGGATGTATATACTTTTGGTTGTAAACCTTCAAAGAGTTACAAAAGGTGAAATGAAAGCAAAATAACTGCGTTGTGCTTCTGCTGGTTGTGAATTCTGTGAAGTACAGAACATTTTCTATACAGAACCTTTTTATGTGTATAACTTTAAAAAATATTCACCTTCCCTTTTAAGTTGTCCATGTTTATGGAAAGCTGATCACCTAAAAGCAATTTTTAAAACAGAGAGGTTGCTGACAGAAGTTACGTTTTTTGTGCGATTGGGCCCCTGAAAGCACTCTACAACAGTGCCGCGACAGCTGTGCCATGACACATGTACACAGCTGAAGAGCACTTTGGAAGTGGCCGATTGTGCAAAAAATTAACCCTTCTCAAATAAGGTATCTGATGAAGGTGTTCTGCTTTAGAGTGCCTTAGGGAACTTGTGTTCCCTAGCGTTAATTTTTCACAGGATTGGGGCTGGGCTGATGCAGCCCCTTCCTGGGGCTCTTTATTGGGGTGGGGGGAGTTACTCCTTTTAGGAGGTGTGCCTGACTGAGGTTCTGGGGGAAGCCAGGCCAGGCCTGTGAGGCGGGGGGAGTCCAATCCATCCCCAACACCCCTCCCAGCTCAGGCTGGGCAAGTCAGCCACCTGTGAAAGGAGCAGCTGGCTGCAGCTGGCTTGCCCCTCCCTCCTCTCTCTCTGCTGACAGCCCTGGAGCTGGTGGGTGCGGGGCTGGGGAGAGGGGTGGCTGCCTAGCTCACTAGGCAGGCTTGATTTGCCCCCCTACCCCTAACAAGGGAACATCTATTGAGTCAGGGGGCACGCTACCCTGAGGACAATTTAAAAAAAAAATTAATCTGAATTTGAAATATCAAGATAAGACCTCAGTTGTGCTCCTGCTGAGTTCTGTATCAGTTCTGCCATTAATCCTGTGAGAGGAAGTTGGCTTTGATGTATACCTTTATTCAAATGAGTTGTATGCAGCTTGCTAAGTTTGAAAATACTCCATTAAAAAAGAGGTATAAGGGGTAACAGTGAAAAAATCTGGCTACAGGAATCTGTTAAATCAGTTGAAGGCTGTAAAACAGTGATTCTCATCCAGAGTGACCCTTGAGGTGCTGTGAGATCCTTTTAAGAGTGACACACAATATTAGCAATGTTATATGTGTAAACACCTACACATGGTTCACAAAATAAATCCAAATAGGAATCCATTGTGCCAAAAACATTCTGACCTGCTGTGGTCTCTGAGCTCTTTGCAACAGAAGAATTACTCTTTTGTTTCTGTAGTCTAAAGAGGAGTGAAAGCCAAGAGCTGGCATTTTCTGAGGGGTGTCTTGAACCTAATGAGGGGTTCCTTGAGTCTAAGGAGATTGAGAACCATTGCTGTCGACTCAGAAAGTGAAAAGTGCTTACCTTTGGCTATGCTCTGCAGAACGGACCTGATATCTGCCAGTGAAACCTCTAGAAACATGGTCAAGATCAAATCCTTGTGGTAAGAGATGGTATTAGGTGTGTGTGTAATCTGTGCAGACTTATGATCAACTAGCTCCAAAAAGTCAAGCTTTCAAACTCTACTAGGCAAGTTACAGAAGTGTTTTAGAAAAACTGTTGATTCATTCTGGTGGCATTTAGGGACCTGGTACACTCCGTAAGTTATGGCATTTAATTAATGCTACATTAAGATTATAACAAGAACTACAAATTTTCTTTTGAAGGAAATGAGTGCTGCAAGCCTGCTTCAGTTAACTCTTTCTTGGATATCCAGATTTTAAGGTTCATATAATTGAGGTTTGCCTGTAGCTGCAGTTCAGGAAATTTATGAAATCCCATGGTTAAATTTTATGAAAGTTGCATTCTATCCTAGAGTTTTAATTCTTTAGATATTTAGATATAAATATCTATATGAATTTATATCATAGAATCAATGAGTTGGAAGGAACCTAGACAGATCATCTAGTCCCCGACCCCCTGCCATGGGCAGGAAGGAGCACTGGGGGTGGGAGGGGTCATAAGACCCCAGCCAGGTACCTGTCCAGTCTCCTCTTGAAGATCTCCAGGGAAGCTGACAGCACCACCTCTCTGGGAAGCCTATTCCAGGCTCTGACCACCGTTACAGTGAAGTAGTTCTTCCTAATATCTAACCTAAACCTATCCTCCCTCAGCTTGTGGCCATTGTTCCTTGGTGACTCCAAGGGGGCCGTGGTGAACATATCTATATAAAGGAATTTATATCAAATAATAACCAGTGATATTAAATACTCTGCACTGCTAGTGATGCAACATGAAGATTGAGAAATCAAAGGTTCAAAAGCCAGCACATTCCAAGTATTTCATTTCTGTGTTTTTGTTAAATTCAAATTGTAATTTATTGACGTTTTATTAAATTTTGATATAAAACAGGGTTGTTCAACTTCTGGGCAGTGGGGGCAGAGCTCACCATATGGACAGCTCTCCTAGGCACCCCACCCCTGCTGCTGTGCAGACAGCCTGCTCTGCTTATTGCTATGCACGCAACACAGGTAACACCCTGTATGGTAGCGTGCAGTATGGTCAGCCACAGTTTCCTCCACCCCTTCTGCCACACATACAGCATAGTATTGCATGGGCATTAACACCTCCCTGGACTCTGTCCTGACTCCACCCACATTCCCAGGAGCAGGGGCAGATAGCAGAAGCTGGGGTGGGAACAGCCTGGAGGCTACGGCTGCCGTAGTTGTAGGAGTGATGGGAGGAGTGGTGACCAAGTGGGAGCCTACAGGATGCCAGTTGGATAGCCGTGACATAAAATACATTACACTGCTGAAGGCTGTGGTGATACAGCAACACCCCAGACCTGGTTTTAGCATGCCACTTGATATGCAGGAAGTCTTCAGGGATTATGATTGGACTGTGAGCTTTACTTGTAAAACCCTACCCCAGGAAGGTACTAAGGATAAATAATGAGTGGGTGAAGTTTTGTAGAGACCTGCTTAAGCTGCTTCTGCAGGAATGGGCCATCTGGACATGTGATAATAAAGGTTGAAGATAAGGCCACTTCTAAGGAGATTTTGGATAGACAACGGTATGAGTTAGTTTCTACACTAAGTCAGTAGCTCATCAGTGATTCAGAATTCCTCCAATAAGTTAAACTGTGCAGAATTCCAGCCTGATACCTGCATGTGCAGACTTGGATGATATCACACTAGAACAAGGATTAGTTTAGTATGAAAATGTTGACAGGCAAGTAAAGGGGTATTTTTAAAGGGGTAAAATAATATATTTTGCTTAGAAATGCATAATTGCATTGTTGTTTCCAAAATTGCATGACCTTATGAACAACCTCCAAGAACCTGCAGTTATTCTTGTAATGCTACAGTTGTTTAAAGTGTAATGTATCCTAGCTGACAACTTTTTTTAAGTGATGGTGCTGCAGGATAGGATAGTGCGCACAGCTCATGTAGCTTCCCATATTAACCAGGTCAAACCAACATTTGACATATAATAAACTTCCACTTTATTCACTTTCTCTTTTGAAAGGACCACTGAAATATAGAGTGAAATCCTAGCCCCACTGAAGTAAAAAGGAGTTTTGTCATTGCCTTCAGTGGGGCCAGAATTTCATTCAGATAAATTTGACATTTGGTAGGTTTGCTGTTTCTCAAGGCACTTTGTAAAACGTTATGAATGTGATCAGTTAGTAGGTTTAGGATCTTCTTTGATACATTATTTCTGACATTTTTGTCATGATATTTTTTATTATGCATCTCAGGAAGTGTTTGTGCATTGATTTTTAGTATATTTGTATTTGGAAAAAGTGTACTGCTTATAAAAAGTGTAGGAAACGGTTTATGTAGAAGAATTCAGTCTAACTAGTTTAAAAGAAAAAAAAAACCCTCCAGGAGTCTGACCCAAAAAAGCATTTAAGTCAGTAGAAAGCTGTAGGCATCAAACTCCTCTTTTATGTTAGTAGTTGACTAGCGAGTTCTGATCATTTTGTTTAGTCAAAATATACAAATCTAACAGGAATAAATATTCCTCCTTGGCCACACTGTTACATGTGTTACATGAAGAGGCATTTGTTGAGGACGCATGCATGAATGTATATGAAAATCTAGGTATATTTGCTTCTTAAAGGAGGAACGACTAAGGAAGAAGGCTTGCTTAGGAGTAAAAAAAACCAAACCCCACCGGGATTGTAAATGATGTAACCACAGATTGCCAAACACTTTTTTGGACAGTCATGACCTGTCTTCCTTTCTCCCTTCCTCCCCTACTTTGGATTATTAGATTGCCTACTATATGCTTAATTTGGCAGTTTGATGCCAAGTCTTTTTTTATTAATGACCCTATTTTCCACTTAAAGTACGTAATAGACATGCTATTTTGGTTGTACAATTAAATTAGTAAATTTTGCAGGTCTTGGCTGTATCTTTAAAAAGCATTATAGATTACATACTTTGATATAAGCTTAATTCCGTGCTTTTTGAAAACACATTTCCAAATTACATTGTATGAAAGAGACCAGATAAGTATTTTAGCAAATTAATCATGGACCACAGTTCCGTACCAGTATGCCATACAGCAGGATCTATGTATTACAGGGGTGGACAAATATTTGGGCCTGCGGCCCACATAGGGAGTTTTAGGGAGCTCTCATAAGCTGGGTCAGCACCCCTGCTCCCTCCCCCGCTGTGCAACAGCTTACCAAACTTCCTTATGTGGGATGGGGCTGTGGCTAGTTGGGGAGCTGGCAAGGGTGCAGGTGGGCAGCAGCTTCAGCAGGGGCAGCTCAGCCAGGGTCCCTGCCACTACCTGCACTACCTCTGGGCTGCCCCTCTACCCTGAAGAGAGACTAGAGCTTCTGCCCAGCTTTGGCAGTGGTGATGGCCAGGCAGAAACTGCTGCTGAGCACTGGGAGAAAGCAGGACCTGGTGGTGAGTGTGGCTACCATCCAGTCACTGCTGCCTCCCAATCACTGTTTTCTCACTCTGACTGCCTAAAGCCTGTGCTGGGGCTGACCTGCAGCTCCTCCCCACCATGACTGTCACCTCCGGGCTGCCAGGTGCCCCTGCACCCAGCGGGTTGGCAGGGAGGACCCCCCAGGGCAGTGGCAGCAGGAAGGAGCTGCAGGGCAGCTTCAGCATGGACTCCAGGCAGCCATAATGAAAAGGGGCCAGCAGCGGCAAGGAGGATGCAACCAGGCCCACCACCAGGACCTGCCTTTTCCCCATGCCCTGCAGCAGCTTCTGCCTATCCACTGCTCACTGGGAGCAGGGTGATTAGGTCCAGAGCAGGCACTGCAGGGACCCCAACCCTCTGTGCAGGGCAGGGCAGGGCAGGGCTGTGCGCTAAGCCCAGGGCCAGGCAGAAGCTGCTGCTGGGCACCAGGAAAAAGTGGGACCTGGAGATAGGAGTAGCTGTCTCCCATTTACCACTGTCAGGTCTTCTCACTGCAGCCACTCAGAGCCCATGCGGGGCTGCCACCACCACTGCCTTGGTGGGCGTGGGGGTCCCAGGTGGCCCATAGGCAGTGACAGCAATGGTAAGAGGGAGGCTGCTGCACCCACCACTAGGTCCTACTTTTCCCCCGACTCCCAGTAGCAGCTTATGACCAGGCATCACCGTTCATCATGGGTGGGTCTGGAGTGGGTGCTTCAGGGACCCCAACCCTCCATGTGGGGCAAATAGGGGCTGGGGTTGGGGTTGGGCCTGGACACTCTGCTTGGGGCTTCGGCCCTGCCTGCGCAGGTCCTGGCTGGTCTTTCTATGGCGGGCTAGATCCGGCCCACGGATCTATTTTGCCCACCACTGGTGTATTATATAGAATTTATTTTGCCCTCAATCAGGGGGCAAAAAAAATAAAATAAAATTTTTATAAAAAACTCAAAAATAACATTTAAAATTTTTTTTAAAGTTGCTTGGAAAAAAAATTATATATAGTTTTAATTTAATGTTAAAGCTCAAAGTTATCATCATAGGGGATTATAACTTTTATTTGAGACAATATATTCATGTAACCTTTTTAGAAGTTTTATAAATAGGTTACAGCAGGCCATGGGCGATATTAGGGGCCCAATCTTATGGTGTTCCCAGAGGCTCTACAGATTAGTAAAGAAAACCACTCTACCCAATGGGACTCAGTGCTCAGTGTAGAAGATCCCATTAAGCATCTCTGTGATGCTTAATTTCAGTTTTCAAACTCTGGATTTGTGTCTCCAGAGATCATAGGCAGACAGGGTTCTTTGGGTAGATACATATCTTGTATTAGACCATCTAAATAGTTGGAAAGATTGTTCTTTGCAAGCTTTGGGGCATAAATGCCCTTTTTCAGGCATAGGGAGAGTTTGTTGTCTCCAGAGATAGCGTCCTTGTTAACAGCAGTATATGGAGATTGCACAGATTTCTGACTTTTATCAATGAGCTCTACCTGTCTCCGGAAGTATATGGGCCAACCAGAAGAAATGCTGTGCTAGATTTAGTTTTGGCCAAAGTGGACAACCTGGTGAGTGATTTGATGATAGATGGTCACCTAGGCGACAGTGATTATGACACTGTCAGTTTCACTGTCCATCAAAGCGCTGGGAAATCTGTCAGTAAGGTACAAATTCTTTACTTTAAAAAAGCTGACTTCAGTAAGCTAAGGGCTTTAGTGAGTAACATCCTATGGGATCATGGACTGCAGGGAAAGAGTGTAGATGAGGAGTGGTCATTCCTCAGGGACACGATCCTCTGTGCACAGAAGTTGTCCATACCTATACGCAAAAAAGGTGGCACAGGGGCCGGGAGGCCATCTTGGCTCAATAGGGAAGTTGCAGATCTTCTGAAAAAGAAAAAGGAGGCTTACCAATGATGGAAGCTAGGACTAGGCACCCAGGAGAACAACATAAGATTGGCCCACACCTATAGGTGGCAGATTAGAAAGGCAAGGGCAGTGACTGAATTCAGGATAGCAGCCAAATCAAGGACAATAAGTCCTTCTATAGGTACACAGGTAACAGGAGGTAAACCAGTGGAAACATGGGACCACTGCTCAATGCATCTGGACATCTGATCATTGACACCAGGGAGAAAACTGAACTCCTGAATGAGTACTTTGCATCTATATTCCACCAGTCTATGAGTGATACCCTGCTGAATACAAATATAACACAGAATAGTCACAGTAAGGATGATCACCTACCAACAATCAATGTAGAGCTGGTGGAAGAACAGATAGAGAGGCTGGATATCTGTAAGTCAGCAGGAAAGGATGAACTCCATCTGAGAGTGCTGAACAAACTAATCGAAGTCCTCACAGGCCCACTGGCAAACCTTTAAGAATTTGCGGTACTCATGAAAGTTCCCAGAAGACTGGAAGAGGGCCAAAGTTGTGCCCATCTTCAACAAGGGGAGGAGGGAGGACCCAGGGAACTATGGGCTGATCAGTTTTACCTCAGTCCCAGGAAAAATCCTCAAAAAATTTCTCAAGGAGCCCATATGTGATAAGTTAGTAAAAGGCAAAATTCTGAACGACAGCCAGCATGGTTTTGTCATGGGTAGGTCATGTCTGACTAACTTCATCTTTTACAGCCGGGTTACTTACCACCTGAATGAGGGAGATGAGGTCCATGTTGTTTACTTGGACTTTAGAAAGGCCTTTGACTTGAGAGCCTCCTGGGACACCAAGGTAAAACTAGGGGACTATGGGCTCAGTAATTCAGTGGTCAGATGGGTGGGAAACTGACTTCAGGGTTGGGCCCAGAGAGTACTAATAGATGGATCTGTGTTGACCTGGCAGAAGGTAGCCAGAGGGGTCCCCCAGGGTTTGGTACTTGGACTAGTGCTTTTCAACATCTTCATCCATGAACTGGATATGGCGGTGAAAAGCACACTGGCAAAGTGCACTGATGACACTAGGTTGTGGAAGTGTGGCCACACGTTAGGTTAGGTGACAATGAGGTGGACCTAGACAGATTAGTTAGATGAACAGACCAGAACCAGATGTTATCCAACACCTTTCTAACATCTTTTCCAGGATGTCTTGCTATCCCTTTAATCTTTACACAGCTAAAACTATACTTCATCTCACATTTTTCCTACCAACTTCTAATTATCCTACCTCTTTATCTCTTGTCAATGTTGATAACACTCCTGAGTCACTTAAAATGTAATCTGGAGTTGTCTTTGACTTCTACCCCAAAGCGATAAGCAGCATCCATATATTATAGCTTGCAAGATCTTACCTTTCCTTTCTATGCACATAGCTGAAACTCTTAACTCAGAAAGCCCTTTTTAATCTTTATACTGAGGATTACAACCTCCCTTATGGCCTTCCAGGTATCTGCTAAAATCTCCCTTTTTTGATTATAGTTATGATCATATGTTTGTTACTGTTTCTTAGCATAACACTTTCAGGTTTCTTGTCTTATGTTCAAGACCAGTCATAGTTGTGTCCCTCCTAAGTTACTCTCTCATCTCTTATCTTACCGCCACATTCCTTCCGTTCCTTCAAGTGAGGCTATCCTTGAACCCTGATTTTTCTCTCAGTTCTTCTAATGGTATTCGGGCTTATTTCTGCTCTGCCTTTTTAGTAAGACAAATGTCCTTATAACTAATCTTTAAGGCAGTCTCAGTGGGTGCCCATACACGAGCGGTGAGGCTGCTCCGACGTGCTGGAATTCCAGCGCATTGGAGCACATTTGATTTAAACTGAGTCTGCTGGAGCACGGCAATTGCTACGCTCCAGCAGCCTTCTGCGTCTCGTGTATCAGCACCCCTGCACTTAAAAATGGTGGCAGGGGTGCTTGAACTAAAGCCTGTTCGACAAGCTTTAGTTCAAGCGCCCCGCCACCATTTTAAAGCATGGGGATGCTGATACATGAGACGTGGCCATGTTTTAATTTAAAGGGCTGCTCTCCCCCCCGCCACCCCTGGAGCACCTGTAAAAATGCCTGTTCAAATCTCTCCTAACCCACTTCCCTTTGACATCTACAAAAATTGGCATGTTAAATTAAAGATAGGTAAGTAGAGAATTTCTGTGTCTATATTTGGATTTTCATCACATATATGTTAGCTTTCTTCTTAAATGTTTTTATGGCACACTTTGACAGAAAATATTTGGGTAACATCTAACTTCTGGCTACTACATTAATAAAAAGAAAATAATAATAATGCCAACAATAGTTGTAGTAATAGTAGTAATTTGGAGTAAAAGACTTGCAGGCTTGTGTAACCTGTGTGTCCTAAATTACAACTTAATTAATATTTTTACTGAGCATAAAAGAATCTATTTCTGGTTCTTGTAGTTACACTAAGATCTTCATGATTAAACATGTACAGGTCTGACTACTGAGGCAGGATACAAGTGTTCTGAGTAAAATAGTGCCATTTTTATATGGTTCTTTTTGGATTTGAAATACACTTTTAGTTAGACCCGTAACATTATTTTAAGGTAACTCCTCTTTGTAAATGAATACATTTACAGTATTGTTCCTGTCTCCTAACACAGCTCCTGTTCCTAATTTGTTATAACACCAACACAAATACACACAGAAATTCAATTATCTGTGCCTTGGGTACATACAATCTTGGTTTCATAGAGACAAGGAATTCTGTGATCATACAAAGGCTCAAGTGTCAGCTATGTGTGAAAGTTAATGGCAGGGCACATTTTCATTTAGTCTCTGAAAACAGGAGGCCATTCCTCAGTTCTAGTTAAACAGGGGGAGTTGGAAGCTGGAAAATTGCTCAGTAACAACGTATACTTCTTGGAATTCTTGAAACACAGAATGGAAATTTGAGATGGAAAGTCATCTGGTCCGTTTGTCTGCCAGGGTGGGATTTTTCCCTACAGTATATTTGTAGTGCTGTAATTTTAACAAATTCGGTTTATATTTCATTTAATAAATATATGTGGGGGTTTTTTTACTTGTTTAGGTGTAGACATTTGAGTGAGACACCTCACTGAGTGGTGGCAGTAGTGGTGCTGTCGAAGTGTCTGTACATCAGTATTGTAGCTCTGTATACATAACTAGGGTGAAACGATCATTCCTCAGTCTCTTAGCTAATAAGTCACATATTTGTCTAGCCACCAGAGGCTTTTTACACATTGCTTCAAAATAGCTCAATCAGCTGGTTCCTGTTTAGTGACAGAAGCTATTTAAATAATGGGTGCGCTAGTAGCTCTTTGTAAAGTGGATTAAGAGCTTGGTAAATATTTTTAGTGAAATAAAAAAGGCGTTTGAAACATTTCAGATCAGTGAAGTGTTGACTTTTGTTTGTGGGATAATTGAAAGAAGACTAAGTGGTCAAATTAATTTTCAAAGCATTGTTTGCATACTTTTGTGTCAAAGTCTGTTCTGCCATCAGAGTCCTGGAATAAATTGGATAGGAATAGTTTCTGTGTGAACATTATAATTCTGATTACAGTGTCAAGCTATATGTGTTCTTTGTACTCCTCTGACATTGAAAAACTCAGTATTTATTTTTACGGTACTTTGTTGTGAGGCAGAATCTTTGATTGTTCTTGAAGCTGAAAGCAGAACAAAGAGTGGGGTGTGTTTAGAGAGATTTGTGCAGCAGGAATAATGAAATACATCAGCTGGTGTGACTTTTGTGGCTCTGATCATCTTTATACTATATTTTGGAAAAAAAAACCTGAATTATTTTGATTGTTCCCTTATGGCTACATCATCTTTCTTTAATGTCAGGAAATTGGAGAGAGATATAGAGGAGAGCAAGGATCTGCTGATTTAACTCAGGCTAACACCAGGATCTCTGGCCTGATTCCCTGTGTCTTTGAACATAGCACTTTCTTGCTCCTGCTTGCTAAATTCATTTCCTTGGCATGTTGCATAAAAGTCTTGTAGTGGCAGCTGGTATTCTATGCAAACAGAATAGCACCATAAGGAATGCTCTTTTGGGAAAGCAACGTGCCACATTAGGGTCATGCCTGTTCCTCTGCCTTTTCTTCAGCTAGTCTTGCCATATGTCTGTTTACCATAGACTTATAGGATTGGATATGCACACTGTGTGAGGAGTATTACTCTGTGAGGGCGCCGGGACCACAGGGGACCGGGCCCGAGGAAGGAAGCCCGGGTTTCCGCCCAGCTTCCGGGACCTGACCCGGAAGTCTGGTCGGGACTTTGAAGTCTCCCGGAACGTAAACCGGGCCGGCGTGGGACCGGCCCGGGGAAATAAAAGGAGCACCCCTACCCCGTGCAGAGGGGGACGGAGGCTCCGACGGGAGCCAGACCTGGGAGCAGCGGAGCCGGGAGCAGCGCGGGAGGCACAGACTGCGGCGGAGCTGGCGGCAGCGGTACTGGGAGCAGCGAAGCCGAGAGGCGCAGAACCGGTAAGCGCGATACCGGGAGCAGCGAAGCCGGGAGGCGCGGAACCGGTAAGCGCGGAACCGGGAGCAGCGGAGCCGGCGCTAACAGGGCGTGCAGCAACGGGACCGGACGCCACGCAGCGAACCCCGGCGGCAGCAGAGGGGACCACAGTGGAGCCGGGAGCAGCGAGGCGTCCCGCCACGTCACAGGTAGCACAGGGACCGGTGGCGGTTCCGACGGAGGGTCTCGAAAAGGGAACCTCGGCCGGAGGGACCCTCCTCCGGCGGATAGTGGCCGGTTGGTCACGGAGGAGGACCCGCGGGCAGGGCGGCGGACTTTGTAGCCAACCCGGGTCTAGAGACACAGGCCCGTTAGGGCCGGAAAAATCCGGACTCAAGGAGCCCCAGTATCAGGGACACTAGGTACTGGGGGGGACTCCGAGGCGGGCTCGTCAGTAGACGAGTATCCCGCCGGACTATTCCATCGGGGGGGGGCATCCTAGTGGGGCCCCCCTATCCCGGAGGCTTGGGCGAGGGTGTAGGGGTGGAGGAGCCCTCAGGACCCCTGGACTTTGGAGTCGGGGTACCCTGTTACGGAGACCGTCAACTCACCGCCCGGGTGAACTCCTTTTGTTTTCCATCAAGTCGTGGCAGGCGAGATTGGCGGCGACGTGGCGGTCCGGCGCGTACCCCCTCCTCTCCAGGGGACATCCGGGGAAATTGGGGATCTTACTTGCGGGTGACATACCCCACATCCCCACATACTCCTTAGAAACTTTTTTCATCTCATGACCTCTTGGTAGCTTTCTTGGAATTCAGCTGCTTCCTGCATGTAAAAAAAAAAGGAGAGTATGAAAATGGGCCACACCATGATGTGAGGAAAGAGAAATGAGAAAAGAATAATGATCCAAGGATGAAGACAGGAGATGAGGTTGTAAAAAGAAAGGATAAAAGAATACAAAGGATGCATAGGGCTTAGTGTGTTGGTGATATGTCAAAATGCTGAAAGGCCAATGACGCTATGATATGTCCACATCTCGCAGAGCAGTTTAAGGTTCTTAGAGTTCGTCTCACACACAGAGGTCTTGCATGTGTAGATATGAAAGCGGTTAGTTTTGACACTTTTACATGGACTGATTCCCTACTTTTCTTATCTGTGATTACAAAAACTGAACATAAGAGTGGGCCGAACCCAACCCAACTCCCCTTTTAGTCAGGTAAGTAGCATTTTAGCTGCATTAGTGGAATTTCTGGCCATGTAGGCAGATATTAGATCCTATTTCCTTCCCAGTACTGGAAAGTGTGTAATTCATAAAAATACTGAGGACCCTCCCACCTTTTAATCCAAAGTCCTAGTAGTTAGGGCACCTGCTTAGGTTCTAGGATGCCCTTACAGTATTTGAACCAAATCTCCTACTTACTGGCAAAGTGATTTAACCACCAGGCCATGCAGTCAGTATTGCCAACTGGTCACTCCACCTCTTCTGTCACAGCTGGCCCATTGGATAGCCAAGATGGGAAGATACATGGGACCAGAAGAAGGGAAGCCAGAGGGAGTGTAACTGAGCTGGACTGTGTGACTGAGCCTTAGAAGGAATAGAGCTCCCACAATGGATAAAAGCTACCCCATCTCCCCATTTTATCCAATGACTATTAAGTGCAAAAACACTACTGGACATAGGAGCAGATGTCAGAATATAAAGTTCCCTTCCCTCTCCTCCTTTCATAGCAGTGCCAGTCTGAGTTACAGTCCCCTACACATGCAGGTATTGGCCTGAAAGGCAGGAGGCCTCCCTCTTTAGTTGTCTTGCAGCTAGCATTTCACAGGTCCACGTGGAGTTTAGGCATTGGCTAAAGAGGAGTAACATTGCAGCAGTGTAAGCTGCTCCGAAGTGTGAGGTGAGTTGCAAAGGATGGAGTAGAATCTAAAATTTGCATGATGTGGCCCAAACTGCCACTTACATGACAACTCCTGCCTATAATAAGAGAGTTGGGTTTGGCCTTTCTTAGAATCATATTAGAAAGCCATTATTGTGCTGGCTTTATATTTATACACTTTCTTTGATTTTAGTACTGTTATTGATGCAGAGCTGGTAAAACAGAGGAAAGAATCAGGCCATTATATTAAGGAAAGGAGGACAGGACCAAACAAGAAGGTACCACAGAGCATTACTGAGGTTTCGTAATTTTGTTTACAATGCATCGTGCTACTAATACAGCAGTTATGTAGTAGTAGTGGTGACTCTCTCATCTCGGAGTGTAGCAATACATGGTGTCTAGAGAAAATAATGTTTGCTAAATAAGTATAATTATATTAAAGTACATGTAATGGGTTAATTATTTTTTAAAAAGCATTGAAAGGAAAGATAAATATTACTGAGTGTTACTCATAGAACAGTACAAATGGAAGGTAAGTAGTTTATTATTATTACTATTTAATATTTATTAAGAACCATCGTTGAGCCAGCAACACAGAGGAGGACATAATTCCTGTCTTGGGAAGCTTATAAAAGACAACAAACAGGGCTAGCTAGACAAATAAGACGTAATATTATAGAAGATATTAAAATCATAAAATGCTGCAAATATCTTTGTTTTTTCATTTTACGTATTTTATCCAGACTGCTGTGTGTGCATGCTAGTTTCAGAATACCTTACTGTCAGTAGGCTTCATGGAGGAAGGGTTTTGCAATTAATTATTCATTGATTTTAATAAAGATACAGCCAGGAAAAATACAAGAAGGTAAATGAGTTGCACCTTGTGTATAAATTTCTGAATTCCTTATGCCTTGGGAGGGGGTGTCTCAAATAGAATTAGACAGTTGTACAGCTCTATGGTTTGTCAAAACTGCAACCCTATTTAATACAAGACTAGACAATACGGTGTACATGTAATTATTAGTATAGTTATTACAGTAATGAAGTAAGAGAACCTGATCATAAGCAAGAGAGGATGAAGGAGTAAAGCTTTTAGTGAACTGGAGCTATCAGTTTTATAACAGTCTCCATTGCTTTTATCCCTGCTATGAAAGGAATGTGCATGACTGATTTTTGTGGAAATAAGCTATTTTTCACTGGCCATGACCAGCTCTCCCAATTTTTACTCTTGTGATCATTGTAATCTTAAACAACTATAGTCTACTGGGTAAATAATTTAGCATATAATGTTTATAGTTAATCAGTTCAAGCACCATTTTAGCTTTTGTGGAAAATACATTTAAATGGAAATACATTTAAAAAAGGAGTATGTATAAAGAGACAGACAGAGATCCTTTGGCACACGAGGCGTGAGAAACTTCTGAACATCTATAGTAACAAAAAGTTCTCTTTGTTACAGAGAAGAGGAGGGACTGCAAGACAGAAAAATGAATGTTTATGAAAGAAGGAATGTAGGCTTAATGACGGAGAACTTAGGACTAACCTTTATTCATCGTAGACAGGTGGAGACCCTTGAAGTTAGGAAGTTTCCAATGTATTGACTTATTTTTTCCATCCTTCATCACTGTTGCTGAACCCATGTGTTAGGCAAACATCATTCAGACCAGCACTTGACTCATTTCCTGGTTAGGATTCCATTGGTTGAGAATCCTGGTAGAACCTTTTGCCTACACCTGCAGAGGGGTTGCTCTTTTCATACTATAAACCTAGGTAGGCTTAATGTATATCCTGTTTATTTAATACCCTACAAGTATCCCTAATGAAACCTTTATTACTTGAATAATGTGAGAAATGTTTTCTGGATGGGGACCCATTTTTAATTTGATCTTAAATAGTTAAGTGGAGGTGTGTAATTTCAGTTTGGGCCAGCTGGGTGTGCAGTTAGCAAATGTTTTGAGAGCATGAATGATTTTTCAGGGCACAAAGCATGTATTTATCTTGTACTTTCTGAATGGTGGTTTCATGTTTTCTCTTTAATGCTGAGAGGTGGGATATACTGTACTGGAGCATACTAGATGCCTAACAACAAATTAGTCACTTCATTGATTCTGTTTTGTCCCTCTTCCTTTGTAGATTATCAAAGCTGAGCCTGAAGTGATTCAATCTTTGCAGGTTAGTCTAACTTAGCTAGGTTAAATCACTTTGCAACTGCACAGACATCCCAGACATGCAAGCGCATGCTTGCAGTGGCTCAGGCTAGAAGCCGGGGGGCACTAGAGCAATAGTCTCTTCCCTTCCGCAGTACTGAGCAGAGTTGGGGCATGGCCAGGCTCTGGCAGGACACTCTGATTAGCCTAGCAGGGAATTGATAACAGTGTTTATCATCCCTAATTCAGTGTTTATCACCGCATTAAGAAAACAACAGAGGGACGTTACCAGCTACTTGTTGATGCTGCCTGTTGATTCTACCTGTTGACTTGGCACAGACTGTAGCGAGCATGTGGTCTGCTAGCTAATACACAGACACATCTCCATAAGGCACAGGGGAGGGGGGAATTCCTGCTTAGCAGGGTGTGGCAGTGGGGAGAGGGGAAGCAGCCACAGTCTCTGCCCAAGCTCTGGCCAGGGAGTGGAGGGGAGGGGCCAGCGATGCTGAGTCCTGCCCAGCCCAGAGAACATGTCAGGATGTGGGGGGAGTCTGGTTTGTCTTAAACCAGCAAGGGGTCTGGGACAGACATTGCATAAACTGGCTTGAGCCAAATCAGTGAAGCTACTTTCAGCCAGGTTTATCTCAAACCAGTTTCAGCTATTTTCAGACTGGTTTATGTGCACTGAACATCTGTTCTATTACAGGTTTAAACTAGTTTCTGATCACTTAAACCGGTTTATGTGTAATGTCTGTCCCTAGCCTGTGTTATTTAAGATGCGTCTGTGTAAGATAGAGGGCTATGTTTAAATCAGTGTGATGGATCCTTAATTAGAAAATGTTCAGTGAAGCTGTGCTGATTTTCATAAGAGTAGAGTCTGACTGTTTAAGAGAATGATAGATTAGTTACTTAGGCATGTACATGTACATTTATGTAGCTGGTGGGAGTGTCAGTAAGTGTGTGTCTTTGTATTGGTTTTCTCTGACAAAGTATTTGATTCCTTGTAAGTCCAGTTTGTTACTTAAGAAATACATGTGCTTATAAAGGTGAAAGTGCTTTATTTTATTTTATAGTGTAATAGCAAAAGAACTTATTAATTGAGGCCTGTATTCTACAAAGCCTTTTGTAAAACTAGATATGAACTGGAGGATGTTCTAAAACTGGATACTTTTTTTTTTTTAAACAGTCTTTTTTTTTTTTTTTACCTGTCACAATTATATTGTTAAAAGGTTAAAGCAGTTTATCTCCCATCACTAATACAGGCATACCTTGGAGATATTGCGGGTTTGGTTCCAGACCACCGCAATAAAGAGAATATCGCAATAAAGTGAGTCACATGAATTTTTTGGTTTCCCAGTGCATATAAAAGTTATGTTTATGCTATACTGTAGTCTATTAAGTGTGCAATAGCATTATGTCTAAAAAAACAATGTACATACCTTAATTAAAAATACTTTATTGCTAAAAAATGCTAACCGATGGAAAAATGGCGCCAATAGACTTGCTTGACGCAGGGTTGCACCAAACCTTCAATTTGTAAAAAACGCAATATCTGCGAAGCGCAATAAAGCGAAACGCAATAAAACGAGGTATGCCTGTACATATTCTGCCAGGTGGTAAAGGCCTTTTGATAATCAGGCTGAAGTATTGCTTGAAAGATTGCTTTTTTTCAGGAGTTGACTATTACAGTACCAAAATCAAAATAAATAAACTTGAATCCCCTCTCTGTAAGTTAATTTAATAAGAGATGCAGATACTACTTCAGTGGCTATGCTGGGAAGTTGGTGACATCAGTCACTGAGCCTCAGAAAGCAAATGGACAAGTAAGTAAATATATGCCATTGTTTCAGTCCAGTTGACTTGCTTTGGAATCCTACAAAAAGAATAGGGATCTTTGAGAGTACAGTACAAAAAAACCCTCCTCGTGTTTTCCAGAGTACTTTGGAGAATATGATCTCATGTACTCTGTAAAGATTACACCTTCTAGCCTTTTCTATACATCGTTCTCCATCACAATAATACTGGAGTAATTTGTAAGTTTTTAGTGTACAAATTCTCCACGCAACCTCATGAGGTAGGAAAGAGTTGTTATTCCTGTTCTGCTGATGGGGTATCTGTTGGGGTATCTTATCGGGTATCTGTGGGATACTGAAAAGAACAAAAGATTTGCTTTTGTAGCACAATTGTTCTGTAGTGGAACAGGAAATTGTACCTGCAGTTCCTTGGCCTCCTGCTAGTATCCTAAGCATAGAGTGGATTTTTTCCTGGAGTTTCTCCAGACAAAATTTTCCGCTGCCCTATTTTTAATGTTTATGAGATATTGTACCTAGATAGCAAATTACAGAAAATGTCTTTCTACTCTGTGATATTCAACCGCAATTGATCATGCCCATGATTTCATGCTAGTGTAATGTAACGATGTCATATTCTGTGATGATAATGCAGAAGTTTTTTCTGTTGATTCATCCTTGCAACCAGACCAGATATATTTAGTAGCTTTCGCTCTGTAGTAAAAAAATTTGTTTCTCTGGAGTAAAGGGAGCTAATGTGAGGGGCAATGAAACCCTTCAAAGAACAATCCTATCAACAGGCAAGCTCTAGAGAAAACAGGAGATGAGCCTTGTGCTTTGTTGTTATTTAAATTGATAAGGAAAGTAAACCCCAGGAGGGAAGTACGTTTGAATAATCTTTTGTCTTGGAACTGTGCTACTAAGTAGCACAAAGCTGTGGAAATTGTTTTCATTCATCAGTGGCAAAAAGGAGTTTATCCTCTCGGGTGGATTCGTGGGATCAAGTACAAGTAATTTTTTTCAGAAATTTCCAGTCATACAATTTTGGGCACATATGATCAGAAGAGAGGCAAAATGAAGTTGATGACACTTGCCAGCTTACCTACGCAGGAGCAAATTGAGAACCATTCTTTAATAATTAAGGCGATTCAATGAACACAGCAGTAGCAGCCTCGATAAATGACTGAAATGCCTTTTCTGGGCGTGTACATGCCAGATCTTGGCAATTGCCAAACACTCGCTATTTAAAGTGGTAACAGTTGATTGAAGGACTTGGAAGAGAGAATTGAGAAAACACAAGACTGCAATATGAGAATCTTGCATAGACTTATATATAAAGGGTGCATTTATAAAAGTCCTCTTTTTGGTGGGAGTTCTTCATGCTTTTTTTCCTTATCACTATATTAGCTGCTATTTTAAATATTTTGAGTGAAGTAGTACTTAGGTTTCCAGGTGGTCCAATACGAGGGAATTGCTTTTTGACTTCTCCTTTCTCTCTCTCTGAAATAGGGGGCTTGCAGTTTTGTAATCATTTGTGTACTATTATTGATTTCATAGATTTCATAGACATTTGGGCTGGAAGGGACCCTGGAGGATCATCGAGTCCAGCCCCCTGCCCAGGGAAAGGAAGTCAGCAGGGATCATAAGATCCCAGCAAGATAAACATCCAAAAGTGTCTTGGAGGTGTTCCAAGTAGGTGCTTGAACCAGCTCCGGAGGCAGTCTGTTCTAAACCTTGGAGGCTTGGACAGTAAAAAAGTTCTTCCTTATGTCCAGCCTGAAATGGTCGCAGAGGAGTTTGTGACCATTTGATCTTGTCATCCCTTGGGGCACTCTGGTGAACAAACATACTGGTGAGCACCCCTGATAAACTTATAGGTGGCCATCAGATCGCCCCTGAGCCTGCGCTTTTCCAGGCTAAAGAATCCCATGGCTCTCAGTCTCTCATCATAAGGTCTGTTTTCCTGACCGCTGATCATGCGTGTGGCTCTCTGCACTCTCTCTCAAGCTGCTCCACATCCTTTTTGACTTGTGGAGCCCAAAACTGGACACAGTACTCCAGCTGCGGCCTCACCAACTGAGATTCTGTTATATGGTGTTTCTACTCTGTGATATTCAACTGCAGTTGATTAAGCCCATGATTTCATGCTAGTGTAATGTAACAGTGTCATATTCTGTGATGATAATGCACTTGTTTATAGACAAGTGAAATATTAGGTCTTTGCCTCAAGTCTTTAAACTAGCTCCAAATGAAGGGATAGCTATGAACGAACAGTGTGGGGACAGGCAGTGGAGAAAATGACTTGACTGAACAATACCAGCGTAAGAGTAGGGCTGGGCACCTGGGGCAAAGAGCAAGGGGCAACTTCTGATTGTCACACACAGTTGCTGGCAGCAGCAGCAGCAGCTTTTTTTTTCAATCCCTTTCCTCCCTCCCCCACAAATTTGGCGCCCTGGGATTTTTGTCCTTATTGCTTCTCACCTCCTCTTCCCTCCCTCTGCAGTTATGCCACTGAACAGTACATTTAAAATGCTACTTAGGTTGTTTTTAGTAATAAGAAGTGAGCCTAAATCAGATGTTACATTTTTCATATTTTGTGCTCTGGGTTTTAGCATTCATTTTTGTATATAGTGCTTTGCTTGGTAAGATAGACCCTTGGTAAGGTAGGGCTTTTTACACGTGCTCTGAGAGGTGGTGGGGGTGCTTCAATTAGAGCAGCTTTGAGCTCTGACCCTCACATCCAGATTACCACTATTCCCCTCTTATCCTGCGTTACTGTCTGTTGACAGAAGACGTTATTCCACATCCCGCTAATTATTATTTAAACACTGAGACCTTTTTGCTTAACTTGATTTAAGATTTCCTCCTTTGTTCACTTCTTGTAAAAAGAAGTAACGTGGTGCTGTTTCCAAGGAAAGTTGCTGCAAACCTCTGGGATTTGTACCCAACCTGTGTTGATATAGGAATGCAATGAAGGAGGGGTAAACAAGAAACTTTGTGTATTTTGACTTCAGAAGCCAGGAGGAAGAGCTCATCTAATGAGAGATGACGGAGGTTGTAGGAGACAGACTGTTATTTTGAAGCTCCAAGAGCTCCCCTTGTGCTGCAAGAACAGCAGAGTTGAGAACAATAACATTATATTAAAAAGTACAAAATAGTAACCTTTGGAAATTTGGAACGCAAAGCAATAGCTGGAGCAGAGTACGTCAACTGTTAGTAAATCCAGGCCCAGAGCAGAGAACTGAATTGCCAGATCAGCTAGTTACATTGTGAAAATGTAATGCATTTACCCCATGTTGTTGGATTTTGGGTTTTTCTTATTTGTTATTTTGTTTGGTTTTTGTTTGGGTTGGGTTTTTTTTTGGAAAACAACAAAAAGAATTGGCTGATGTCTTCATCTTCCCTGACAAATGCAGCATTTGTATGGACTTGTTATTGCAGTTCTCAGTTTTGAATGACTAAGCTGTTGAATATTTTATAAGGATTTATTTTCATCAAGGTTTGAAAGCACTTTGAAAATGTCTTGTGATTCTGTGTTTTCCCTTAATGCTTTTCTCAAAAGAACACTTCATTTCAGAAAGTAGCTGTTAACCCTTGCTAATATGGGCTTGATCCTGCAGCGTTTAACCAATCAACAGTCCTTTGACTTGGGGGGGGGGGTTGGATGTATAGGGATTGCCATAGCAGCCCCCACTGCATTTGTTTTCAGAAATCAGTTTTTAGTTCATCTACAGAACCTCACAACATTTCGAATTTGGTGTATGAATTCCAATTCAGTTTCAGTGCTTAATGACTAATGCAGTACAAAATATAGTTTTCTACTATTGGTAAAATATACAGGTGTTGGTCTTTATGTGGATTACAGTGGTGGTACTTTATTAAGGTAATCTCTCATCATTGTAGAATCCAGGTGATTATTTTTATATGTTTTCTATACAATGTGTTTTGGATTTTCATTTGTTTAGATTCAAGGTTATCCATTTTAAACTAACACATGGCAATAAATATGATCTCAATACTTTGTAGTTATGGTAAGTTCAGTTGAATCACAATATCAGATAGGTTAAATATTTTCAATGCAAGGAGTTGATACACAAGGCTATGCACCAAAAATGTCCTAAAACTGAAGAAATGAAATAATGGAGGCATAATTGACTCCAAGATGAACATGGGCCGGCAGTGTGGGGAGGCAGTCAGGAAGGCCAACCGTACCTTGTCATGCATCCACAGATGTATCTTGAGCAGGTCCAAAGAGGTGATCCTCCCCCTCTAGGCGGCACTGGTCAGGCCGCAGCTGGAGTACTGCATCCAGTTCTGGGCGCTGCACTGCAAAAGGGATGTGGACAGTATGGAGAGGGTCCAGAGGAGGCCACTCGCATGATCAGGGGACAGCAGGGCAGGCCCTATGAGGAGAGGCTACGGGACCTGAACTTGTTCAGCCTCCAGAAGAGAAGGCTGAGGGGGGATCTAGTGGCCTGTTATAAACTAGTCAGGGGGGACCAGCAGGCATTGGGGGAGTCACTATTCCCCTGTGCACTGCCAGGAGTGACCAGGAATAACAGTCACAAGCTAGCAAAGGGTAGATTTAGGCTAGATATCAGGAGGTGCTACTTCACGGACAGGGCGGCTAGGGTCTGGAACCAGCTTCCAGGAGAAGTGGTGCTGGCTCCTACCCTGGGGGTGTTTAAGAGGAGGTTGGATGAACATCTTGCTGGGGTCATTTGACCCCAGTATTATTTCCTGCCATGGCAGGGGGTCGGACTAGATGATCTGCTCAGGTCCTTTCTGACCCTAGAAACTATGAAACTATGAAATGGTATTGTAGCTGTGATGATCCAGGAATTATACTACAGGTGAGGATTTTTTTGAGTGATAACTTTTATTGGATCAATGGTATATTTGATAAGCTTTCAGTGCAAAGCAATCTTCTTCAGACCTGAGGAAGAAAGCAAGCACAGCAATGTTTAAGAACCCTGAGTGAAGCTGTGAAATTGGAGGGGGGAGAAATTCAGAGGTAGCAGACAAAGGCTGCATACACACATTTAAATAATCTGGGGAGAATTCTGCCAAGTTTGTATTCCACGTAGAGAAACTTACCCAGAGTTGCATGTACAGACATTTGAATGTTGAGGCCATGAACAGTGGATTGCTTGTAGTGCTGACACTGCTCAGCCCAAGGTATATAGCTCTGCATGCTCTGCAGCCTTCCTTAGTCTGTTTGGCAACAGATACCAGTAGTACATAGGGTAGCCCTGATTGGCTGATCCAGACTGCCCATGGTCAGCCTGTGTTTTCTTGTAGCACAACGTGGGGTTTGAGAAGGGAGCTTTTTGTGCTCCCTGCAGGAGTGGTACAGTTCAGCAGATGACACATTGTCTCCCTGGGGGAGGGACAGGAGGAATGATGGAGGGCTAAATGAGGAGATAAGCCATGGCATGTACAGATATTTGCTGTCACAGGAGAAACTCTTCTGGGAGTGATTTCCCTCTGTTTGTTTCCTGGTTATTTTTCTCTTGGAGCAGCCATATATTTTTTATCATGGGAGAAAAAGCCCTAACCATCTGTATGCTCATGGTTTCTCCTGGGAGATATGTGATTCTCCCAGGAGAAACTGTATGTCTATTTGAGGTGTTTAACAATCAGCAGAAGAAAAATAGCTTAATTACTGGGAGACATGAAACAAGGCATTACAGGTAGATGTGACAAAACCTGTTATTAACATTGCTCCACACTTTACTTTGTAAGGCCTCAGTTTCAGTTGTTCATAATTTTGCCAAATTTCAATTTTACATGCATGGTGTTAGTCTCATAGGAATTTGTTTTTTCCCAATGAAAATGGTTTGGCTGTTTCTGAGAAAAAGGACAAAGAAAATGTACTATCTTGCTGTGTTAAAATGTTGGTGAGTCTATATTTGAAAAGTTCAAGTCCCCATTCTTTGGTGCATTGACTTGAAATTTTGGAGGGGAATGGTGGTTGTTTCAGGAATATGTCACATGCTTTCCCCATGCGAGTCCATCCAACCCTTTCAGAAATCATGGTTCTCAACCACTTATTAAAATTTTTCTTATTTTCTCAGCCAAAAGTTCTGAAAGTCTTTTTATGCTGACCACGCTCTATCCTCTCTCAGCTCCTAATGTGACTACATTGCTCATGGTGAAAGGAGCTGAGGAGTTGGACAGGAAGGAAGATGGATTGGCCAGGAAATGGACAGGGTGAACCAGGAGACTGGGGATGAGAAGTTTTTTTGAGGGGAGGGAGACTGGGACTAGTTGGGCCAGACAACCAAGACTGGTCAGGAGGGGGTGAGACTGTGCTTGGAGTGAGGGAAATGAGAACTGGATAACAATACTGGAGGGGGAGACTAATATTGGCTGTACAAAGACAATAAGGTGAAAAGTGTGAGCAGTGGAGACTGGAATTGAGTCTGCCAGAAGAATGGAATTAGAACCATGGATAGAGAAAGGATTAGGACAAGGACAGGGAAAAAAGCAGAACTCCCAAGTCTCAACTTTCCTTTGCTGTCATATACCTCTGACACTTGTGAAGTGTGTCTCATATCCTTTAGTGCTGGTTTGCACCGAAAGTAATAAACTACTGTTGCTATCAGTATCTTCATTAGCTCAAACCCACAGGCCTATATGCCAGAGGTCAAACTTTCAGTCCTACTGATGACCTTTGTGACTGTCAGGATGATGCCTTAGAGGATCATAGGAAAGTTGGTCTGTAAGGGACCTTATGAGGTCATCTAGTCCACCCCCCTGCTCAAAGCAGGATCATTTTGATTAAACCGTCCCAGCCAACTGTCCCTTTAGGTAGCCTGTTAGGTAGCTTGACCCCCCTCATAGTGAGAGAGTTCCTCCTAGTCTCCAAAATAAATTTCCCTTGCTGAAGATTGAAGCCATTGCTCCTAGTTCTGTCCCCTATGGCTGCAGAGAAAAACCCTTCTCCATCCTTTCTGTATTTGAGGATCGGTATGAAATCCCTCTCAGTCAATCTTCTCTTCTCCAGGCTAAATAACCGTAGTTCTGTCAGACTTTCTTTGTAAGTCTTGTCTTTGAGACCCCCAATCATTCTTGTTGCTTTGCTTGGGAAATGTCTGTGTGTTAAGTTTGCCTTCTGAAAAAAGAAAAAATTAAGGAAATTAAATATTAAAATATAATCTTAAAATAACATTAATGTCATAATTAAAAACTCAAAAGTTAGAAGATACCAAAATTAAGTTTGCCTGTCTGACATGATGCACGGGTTGGATCTGCTTTAGCAGTGTATCTGGGTTGTTAGTAAAGGGAGCTGTTTTCTGTTGGTCCCCTGCTTCATTTGTAGCAGAAGTTGAAAAGTATGCAGGGAATGAGGCACGGAGTTACAGAAATGAAAAAGAATCATAGCCTGGAGAACTGGATTTTGTTGCTGTTTCTTCTGCAGAACTGCTGTGTAATGCCAAGCAAGATGTGTAAGCCACCCTTTTCGTTGGTGATAACTGACCACATATTTCTGATTTTCTCGGTGCCAGCTTGAGACCCTAGGGTTGGATTTGGTTAAGGTCTGAATGCTTACATTTCTGGCATATGTAGCCAGTGAGAATTATATTTTAACATATAAAAGACTACACAATGCTAAATATTTAGAAAAAGTGATGTTTTGAAATGGGCATCCAAAATTAATTTGTTCCTTAATGTCTTCGTTGTCTCCCCCCCCAGAGGAACACTTCCCTGTCTATCAAATGGGGATGATACCACCTTCTCACCCCCTGCACATGGTTGTGAAGATAAATTATGTTTTATGAAATAGTGGATTGTTAGGGTGCCGCAGAAAATCCCACTAGGCAATTAATAACTTTTGGGTAACTTCGGATACAGCCTTTGAATAGCATGCAGTAAATAGGGCCTAAGGCAGGGGTGGGCAAAATATAGCCCACAGTTCGGATCTGGCCCATCAGCTGATTGAATTTGGCCTGCAGGCAGGCACCCATGAATTAATTGTATCTGGCCTGGCCTGCAGCTGCCCCTTCTGTGCTCCACAGGGGCCGAGTCCCCCACATTCTTGCCCGGGGCAGTGTGTGCTGTGCTCCCAGCCTCCCCCTCTGGAGGGGCCTAGCCCTGTCACTACAGCCACGCAGGGAACTGCTGGACTCCCCTGGCCACCGGCGACGACTCCTCCGGTCCTTGCTGTGGCACTCCGGGCAACAGGTAGGGAGTGGAAGCTGTGGCATTGAGGGGAGTGGGATGGCGGGGTGGGCTCTGCCTGCAGCTTGCTTTGGTTCTGCTTGTCCATGGTTGGATGGGGGAGCACGTGGAAGGAGGGTGGCACGTGAAGGAGCTCGGCTTCATCACAAAGCCCCGCCGTGGAGGTGCAGGACAGGCAAGTGAGCTGCGAGCAGAAGCAGGAGCCAGTGTGGGCTTGGCTGTAGCCCCATCAGGCGGGGTGGGACACAGGCCAAGAGAGCTGGCAGCATCAGGCTTGGCTGTCCCCCTCCCCCCTGCCATCCCCTTTCCCTTGTCCTATGGGCTTTCCTGGCTGCCCATGGTGGCACCTGCTTTCCTGCCCCTTTGCACTACGCTGTGAGCCAGCTCTGATTCCCTCCCCCACTGCCTGGGGAGGGTCTAGGTTCAGTTACATCAGAGAGCATGCAGGGGGAAGCCCCCCACATGTACACATCCACACCCCAACCACACACCCCACACGCCACTGTACCCCCACATTCCCCTCCACAAATCCAACCCCCACCATACCTACCCTTGCCCCACACACAGACCCTACCCTTCCCCTCCTACAATATACAAGAATGAGACTTCTGTTTTGTATTATGCAATATACACTAGACAAATGTACACAAATCAGGACAGAAATATTTTTTTGAAATAAAATATGTTATAGTAGATGTTTGATTTTTATTTATGATTTTTTTTCCCTGGTTCCAAGATGACACTTTCCCTCCCAAAAGGAGCACTTCTGGGGAAAGGGAGGGAGGGATATTTGGTAGCAAAGGTCAGGGGTTTGCAAGAGGCAGGACTTATGGTCCCAAGATGACCAGGGGGCGGGGCACCTGTCAAGGCAGGGGACTACCTTTGCAGCCTTTGACAGCTCAGCAAAACTCATTAAATGGCCCTCCAGATGAAATAATTGCCCACCCTTGGGCTAGGGCCAGACCTTAAGATAAGGGATAAAGCAAAGCTGTGCATAGTTGGTCATTAGGTGAACATCACCTATCCTGAATGCTAACAGAAGGTTCCTGTGGGGGAAAAAAGTATGTAATTAAGAACGATATTACAAAGCATATGCACAAGGGTGAAAGTATACATTAGGGTTGCACATTCTTTTGCAGTTGCTTGGAAGAGTGCAGAAGATCCTGTCCTGTCCCCTATTTGAGCATTTGTATGGGTAAGCATAAGTTAGTGCAGAAGCAGAATGATTTAGTAATGCAAGACTCTGACTAGGAAGTGGTTGGGGTTTCTTCTGCAAATCTGTTACTGGTGGGGAAGCATAGATTTGAATCTCTCCCCCTTTAGCATGATGAAAGATGCAGAAATTCTGCTGCTTGTGCTGACAATGAGGGGACATACCCTTCACCTTGAGAATGTAAGATTGATTGTGCCTATTTTCCTCTGATTGCTGAACTTATGTTCTGCTTGCTCTTCCAGGTTCCTGTCCTCAGATGCAGCTGTGCAAGCTGACTTAAACTGCTTTAAGTCACAGAAGTACTAATACCTTAAAATTTGCTTTATGTCAGGAGAGTCCTGCTCATGATGACATTTCAGGATGCATCAGAACGCTGTGGGAGGTGATCTTGCCTGGCAAAGCAGCCTCTGGAAGGGTTGTTGTAACTTGCAGAGGGTGGAGTCGGTTGATGGGTGGAACGGTTATATAAAGCTGCTCTTTGTATACAGGGATCTGAGCTTTTGAGTCTGTCAGCATTAAATGAGCCAAGAGGAATGCATCTTTGCCTCAACAACAATTAAGTTTTTGAACAAATCTCCATATCTGAAATCTCTCCAGAATACCAGTGTACTGTAGACTGAGCTAATTAAGGTGGCTGTTGCTTTGGTCATTCAACAGAAATTTTTCTTAGAGTTTGAGAGAAACTCTAAGAAACCTTCCTGGTGAACAAGATGATCAATTCCTTATGCGTGTTTATCAACTGGATGTAGAAAAGTTTGCTTACCAGAGTTGGTGAATTTGCAGTAACTCCATTTGATTAATAATTCACTAGTTTATATTATGGTAACATTCACAGTCTTCTACATGTAGGAAGATTGTGTCCCTGCTTTGTGAGCTCACAACTTGAATTCTTAGATGTAATCATGTTTCTGAAGTTGAAAGCAGAAAGGTTGTATTTAATCTAATGGTGCTGTTGTGAATCAATTGCAGAGGGTTTATATTTGTCTACTGTAGCAGCCAACTGGATGAATGTTTGCTCATGTTTGTTAAAAAAGGGGAGTTGCTACCAGCCTGTCAGGAAGCTTTTCAGTCGTTACTGATTTCTTCCTCTCAAAGAAAACACCTGAGCCTTTTGAAGTTTGCAAGTGAAGAGTTTTGGCAAAGAAGTTTCCTAAAGAATGATGGGGCAGCTCCTAAAAGCTGGAGAGGAGTGGAATACAAAGCTGGTGGAGCTAATGTGCTGCATGGGTCAGTAGTACAGTAAATGCTGTAGTTTCCATGTTTCGGACTACTTTTAAGTTTGCATAGGAAAGGAAGTTGAAAGACCTGCATTTGGAGCTTAACAGTTCTTACGCTTGTAAGCCCCTTAGGAAACAGGCAGTGCAAATGCTGACACTCCTAAGCTTACGTACAATTATTAGATTTCATTGCGTAGCTTTGTTTTTCTATCACAATGATTACAGTTGTCATATTCCTTAATAATGCAGTACAGTATGCTCGGTTCTGTACACTGTGCTTTGAGATCAGGCATGTGAAATATATTTGCAGTGAATTTTTATCCTAATATGCTTTTCCATTTCTGAAGGCATTGGTCTCTATCTTTTATCAAAACTGTATTAAAGTTGTTTGTTTCTGTCTTTTACATGTCTGTAGCTGGCACCTTTTTTGCCACATACTTTTTTTGTGTATATCACAGATAATTGACACGTCTTTATGGGATTGTTCTTTGACCCTTGGGAATTGTATGATGTTGAAATTAATATTGTAATTGAAAATGGACTAAAACTTAATTGATACAACAGATGCTAATAAGATATAAACATTTTTGTTAGTGGTGGAACCGTTGCCCAAAGTGTATACTTTTGTGGTAGGCATAATTGTTTGGTGTCACAATAATACTGTGTAGATACATTATAGGCTTGAAAGCTGGAATAATTTGGGAAGCTTATATTACTTTAAAATATCTATCCATAAAGAAACTGAAAATATTTCCCAGGTTTCTTTTTAGTTTGAATCCTTCAGATTTTCTATACTCCTCATTTTCGAAGCCAGAACTTCTTGCTTATTATGGTAAACAGCTGAGACCAGGAATGCTGATATGCTGAGTGAAGGTTATAGCAAATTTTCTGTGGGAATAGACCAATTTGCTAAGTTTTCTATCTCAAATATAGCGCCATTCATTCTGTCACATATTTAAAGAGTTTGTGTTGCATGTTAAGTTCCTGAAAACTTGAGAGATTTGAATGAATGGTACCTGTACACTGCATTCATCCTACATTGCCATCACTACCATAATCTTTCATATTGAACAGTCACTACACACTGAAGAATTTCAATCTGTGAGTGGCTTCTAAGTGGAACATTAACGTAATGCTTATATACCAGTTCTGCTGCTTTAAACTAATCTCAGGGTCATCTCTTTTTAAATAATGAAATAAAAGGTTCACATTTTCACTTTTGCTTATAACAGCAGCTGGGAAGAAAAATTCACATTATTATCTGGCTGCTTTTCTTTATTCTCTCTAGTATACAGCAAGTGCTCCTTCTGCCCCCTCCAAAATAAGTGAAAGCATAGGGCTCTAGAGCAGGTATTTCTGGAGCCCCAAGACAGGAGATGCTTCTGCAGAATAGATCTGTAGTGTTGCGTATGGAGAGCAGAATCCCTTCATTTTGTGCTGCAGATGCACCCTTTTTCTTAGGCTGGATAGTGTGGGCATGGGCTTATTTAACTTTACATGCCAATATGGTGCTCATGCAGCTATGTAAGTCCCAATTTTGGCACTTAAGCAGCTTGTTTTCTTGTTCTGCATGCAGTATGGAAATGCAGGCATCTCTGTGACGACTAAGCATGCTCTGTAGGCTGCACTCTGGAGAGGCAGGTATGTGGTGCCATATACTTGTATTTGGGTGAGCACAGGTCCTGAATTGCAGCACCCCCCAAAAAACCCCAAACCCATGACTAGCAGGTGCTAGATGCTAGAGGAGGAGTACCTTCCTTCTATGCTTTATCTCAGTAGCTTAGTGGTTAGGGGTACTCACCTGGAAATGACACCTCTAGGTTTTAGGCCTTGGATTCAGCCAGACAGACAGGGTTTGAATCTACATCTCTGGCAGAGTGCTCTAACCATGAGGCCACAATTTAGGTGATAATAAGTCCCAGCTTCAGCCCAAACATAGGTCTCAAATTTCCTACGTGAGTGCTGTAACCACTCAACTATTGTATTAAGAGTGTCTTCCAGTGTCTAATTCCTACTAGTCATTTTTTTGTTTGGCTATAATTTTGGGATTTATGCTCTCCCAGGTATGCTTGCATAGAGCTGCATACCTGTCCAGCCACAGTTTTTCAACATAAAAAGCAGGGAAATAAAATGTTTATATATAACTGAATTTATGTGTAATTTATCTGCAAGGGCAATATACAGATCTTTGGCACTGCTGACATTGGTTGCATTGCTTTATTATCAGATGGGTTGGGCTCCCACAAATCTCACTGAAGTCAATGGCTACAACACGACTATTACCCCACATTAAAAAAAGGCAGTATTTGAAGCACTTTGTCTGTCTATATCCTCCGTAGCATAACTATGGAAGACAGATTGTGCCACACTGAGTATATATGGTATAGTACTGGGGAGACTCTAGTAGGAGTGCATGTGCTCTGCAGCTCCTGAAGAGGAGGTAATCTTGTGGCTGGCGCACACGGGTGCGAAGGAGGGCAGAAAACTTTTTTTACTTACCTAATGTGTAAGAGGCCATTGTCCTCTTGACACAACAGAAATCTCAGGTTTGTACATACATATGCAGGGGCTTAGAGGAAGGCCTGGCATCCTTCTCCATTTTGCAGGTGTTCCCTGGGCCTTATTCTTTAATTTATTGTAATTGTATATGACTGAAACCAATATTGGATTTCTGTTTGGATTTTAATATGATTTTGTATCGGGTAAGTTTAGACTTTGCAGCGATGGATTTTTCACTTCATCCTTAGATGGAGAGTATCTATACTGATCAGTGATATCATTGATATGGAAGACCTCAAATATTTAAAATGAGGGTTTAATAATTTTCTAATTATATATGTATTTAGGAATCCCACACCTTTTTCCCTCCTTCCTTTGTAGCTTCATTCAAAAGATAGTGTTTATTGAACATGTGTGGAAAGTGCCTATATAAGCTTTCCAACTAGTGCAGGGGCCGCTTACCCCGCTTACCCAGTTTTGGCAAGCTGTTGAGGGCTGCATGGGTAGCCCCACCCCTTAACAGGTGCCCTGCCCTATGGTCACCATCTTGGGACCGATGTCCCAATGTTTTGGGACCAGTGTCCCAGGGCCAGTACCAGTGGGGCTCAGAGCAGGGTGCAGGTTGGCAGGAGTCTGTGGAGTTGGGCTGGGCTGCACCAGCAGGGACAGGGGGAGCTGGCCCAGCTCCATAGAGCCCCTTCCAGCTGGGACCCTGTACCCCTGCTCTGGACCCTGCTGCCGCTGGCCCCAGGACACACTGGTGTGGGTCCTGTGCTCCCTCTGGTTCCCCGCCCGCTCACTCCCAGTGCCACCCCAAACCCACGGTATGGGTGGGGGGCAGCATGCAGCCTGACCCCCTGCTCACTGGCAGGAAGGAGCTGGTCTTGAGCATGGGGAAAAGTGACCCTTCCCCTGCCCAATGGCCAGTGCTCCCTGCTGGAGCTGCTTGCAGCCAGCACGGGGCTGTCTGGAGCAGGCATGGGGAGCCCCATGTGGGCTGTGAGCGACTGCAGTGTGGGGCGCTGGCCACAGGGTGGGTGAGGGGCTGGTTTTCCCTCACTCAGCACCAGCTTTTAACCCGCCCCTGCTGCCAGCTTGGGCCCCTTGCTGGCTCTAGGCTCACCCATCGGGACTACGCTGCAGTGGCAGCAGCTGTGACCTCCCCCCTCCCCCCCCGCTTACCGTGCTGGTCAGCACGCGCTGGTCAGCACACAGGCGGTGGTGGCAAACGCTAGCCGGCGTGGCATGTGAGGGCATGGCCACAGCTGCTGCTACTGCATGCATCCCCGCCGGGTGAGTCTGGAGCCGGTGGCAGCAGGAGTGGTTACAAGCTGGTGCTGAGCTCAGGAAAAGTGGCCCCTCGCCCGCCCCGTAGCCAGCACCCTGTGCTGCAGCTGCTTGCAGCCAGTGTGGGGCTGTCTGTGCCTGCTCAGGACAGCGCCACGCAGGCTGCAAGCGGCTGTAGCAGGGAGCACTGGGGCGGGGGAGGGGCCGCTTTTCCCTGCACTTAGCTTTTCCCCAGGGTCCTTCCCTGTCCTTCCCCACCCCCTTTTATCTGAGTTTACAGCGTGGGGTAGCTGCATGGTCCCAGACCAGAAGCCCTCCAGCTGGGGGGATGGGGCTGGGTGGGCCCTGCTGTTGCAGGAGCCTGCCGGGGCTTCCCCTGGGTCCTACTGCCCTTGCCTCCTGTCATTTTGGACGGGAACCAAGGACAGATAAATATTAATTTCCTAAATTTTTTCAGGGGCCCTGCGGGCTGGGTAGAATGGCCTCACAGACCAGATCCAGCCTGCAGGCCATATTTTGCCTACCCCTGAATTAGTGGCAACATCCATTCTTACCCTGGTTTATGCTGTTATATTCTATCAGTTCTGTTGGTAAAAAAGTTTAGTAAATAAGTAGATTTTAAAGGTGTATTTACAGCTTATACTAAATCCCTCTTGATTCTTGTGGTCTTGAGAATGGCAGCATCAAAATTCTTGTCCTGGGGAGTGACCTTTATACTCTCATTGCACTTTGAAACCTAAAGTGCTTCTGTTCCATGCAGAGGGGCTCTGCTGAGATTTTCTATACAGTAGAAGAAGTTTTAATATGACTTGGCCTCGCCAAGTGTTTTATCTTAAGATGATGTTTTGAGTAAACTTCAATGCATAAAAATACTTCTACCAGTACTTTTTCTGTTACTTTATTTGTCTCTCTTACAGATTTATTTCTCATTCAAACATTACCTGGACATTTATTTATTATTAATAAAATGAACTATATAGATCTTTTTGCAGTGCTGAGTTGTTTTCAGATGTATTAAACATTCTTTTTTCTTTGTCTGTCTCCCCCAGATGAACGGGACAAAGTACAAAAGAAAACGTTCACAAAGTGGATAAATCAGCACCTTATGAAGGTCAGTTTACATTTCTATCACATTAGTGACATGGCATATTACCTTGCTGGGTTGTGTATTTTACTAAATATGTGACTTAAGAGCCGTATAACATTGCTGAGAGCAAGCTCAGAATCTTCAAGACAAAGATTTTGAGCTTAAGGGGGTTATAGGCATGCCTATGTTTTGGGGAAATGAGGAAAATGAAGAATATTGCTACTAACCTTTTCAGTACAGGTCAGTGCCATTGCCCTAGAACATCTCAAACTCCAAGGTGATTTATTTGGATGCTTATCTGAAATTAAAATGATTCATTTTCCTTTGGAAAAGGAACTATGTTATTCTGTAACCTTGAAAAGGATGAACCTGAATCAGTCTAGTGGCATCAGTGTGCTATTTGTGAAGCAGAAATAAATAATTTCTCAAGATAAAAATCACTTTCTAGTATTATTCCATTGAATGGCAGTGAACTTAGCTCCAGGTGTAGAGTACATCATTTTAGTGACGTGAAGCTTTTAGTCAACAGACAGCCGAAGGCTGTCAGTTCACCTTCACCACATGGCCTTAAGCTCTAAATTTAATCCACTGCTTCAGTGCCAGCTGTCTAGCCCAGATATTTGTCTGAAGAAGGACTGCACGATCGTTTCATATGTTCCTTTCTAGTACATGGACCTATAAGTGACCTATAAGTGACATTAAATTAAAGAATTCACCTATAAGTGACATTAAATTAAAATGTATTGGCTTTTTCTATTACTATATTTGTGTCTCTTACAGATTGTCCTGTCTGAGGTTTAATTAACTGCTCTGATGTTCAAATGCCACTGCAAAAGTTTGTTTATGAGAAAAATGCTATTTAATTATTTCTTTACTCTTAGCTATAGCTGCTAGAGCAATGTGAAATTTTGGCAGCCATTTCATTTCAGAGGTGTTTCAGGCCATTTTGGCACCCAAAACACCAAATCCAAATCAAAACAGAAGGCTCCAAAACAGCTTCGAAACTAATTGGAAGGTTCCAAAACGTTTTGGAGAATTTCGGCGTTTCGGAGCTGGGTTTGCAGGGAAGCAAAAACTAAGAGGAGGGAGGGGAAAGACGGGTGGAGGGATGGGGAGAGGACTGTTTTGATATTGACATCTAGCTCCCAGTTTGATTCCCCACCTCTCTGATTCATAGATTCATAGATTCATAGATGCTAGGGTCGGAAGGGACCTCAATAGATCGTCGAGTCCGACCCCCTGCATAAGCAGGAAAGAGTGCTGGGCCTACATTACCCCAGCTAGATACACATCCAACCTTCTCTTGAATACCCCCAGGGTAGGGGAGAGCACCACCTCCCTTGGGAGCCCGTTCCAGAGCTTGGCCACTCGAACTGTGAAGAAGTTCCTCCTAATATCTAATCTAAATCTGCTCTCCTCCAGCTTGTGGCCATTATTTCTTGTAACCCCCGGGGGCGCCTTGGTGAATAAATACTCACCAATTCCCTTCTGTGCCCCCCTGACGAACTTATAGGCAGCCACCAGGTCGCCTCTCAACCTTCTCTTGCGGAGGCTGAAAAGGTCCAGTTTCTCTAATCTCTCCTCATAGGGCTTGGCCTGCAGGCCCTTAACCATACGAGTGGCCCTTCTCTGGACCCTCTCCAGGTTATCCGCATCTTTCTTGAAGTGCGGCGCCCAGAATTGCACGCAGTACTCCAGCTGCGGTCTGACCAGCGCCCGATAGAGGGGAAGTATCACCTCCTTGGACTTATTTGTCATGCATCTGCTGATGCACGATAAAGTGCCATTGGCTTTTCTGATGGTTTCATCACACTGCCGACTCATGTTCATCTTGGAGTCTACTAGGACTCCAAGATCCCTTTCCACTTCCGTGCCACCCAGCAGGTCATTTCCTAGGCTGTAGGTGTGCTGGACATTTTTCCTCCCTAGATGCAGCACTTTGCATTTCTCCTTGTTGAACTGCATTCTGTTGTTTTCTGCCCACTTGTCTAACCTGTCCAGGTCTGCTTGCAGCTGTTCCCTGCCCTCCGGCGTGTCCACTTCGGCCCATAGCTTAGTGTCATCTGCAAACTTGGACAGAGTACATTTCACCCCCTCATCCAAGTCGCTGATGAAGACATTAAAGAGTATCGGTCCAAGCACCGAGCCCTGCGGGACCCCACTGCCCACACTCTTCCAGGTCGAAACCGACCCATCCACCACAACTCTCTGGGTGCGACCCTCCAGCCAATTCTCCACCCACCGGACTGTGCAGTCATCCAAGTCACAGCCCCTTAACTTGTTCACCAGTATGGGGTGGGATACCGTGTCAAAGGCCTTCCTGAAGTCCAAGTATACGACATCCACCCCTCCTCCTGCGTCGAGGCGTTTTGTGACCTGGTCATAAAAAGAGACTAGATTGGTCAGGCACGATCTACCTGCCACGAACCCGTGCTGGTTTCCCCTCAGCATAATTTGTCCTGCCAGGCTCTCACAAATGTGAGCCTTGATGATTTTCTCAAAGATTTTGCCAAGGATGGAGGTGAGACTGACTGGCCTATAGTTACCCGGGTCCTCCTTCCTCCCCTTCTTGAAAATGGGAACCACATTGGCCCTTTTCCAGTCCTCCGGGACTTGACCCGTGCGCCACGAGCGTTCAAATATTCCCGCCAGTGGCTCTGCAATGATGTCGGCCAGTGCCTTCAGTACCCTCGGATGGAGCTCATCCGGGCCTGCCGACTTAAAGGCATCCAGTTCCTCCAAGTGACCCTGCACCACCTCAGGGTCCACGCATGGAAGTCTGGTGCCTTGCTGCTGCCTCCCTACACTCCCAGTGAGAGACTTGTCATGCCTCTCACTTAGGAACACTGAGGCGAAGAACTCGTTGAGGAGTTCAGCCTTGTCCCCTCTGTCCGTCACCAATTGTTTCTGCCCATTTAGCAGGGGTCCTATTCCTCCCTGGGCCTTCCTTTTACTCCCTATATATCTAAAAAACAATTTCTTATTGTCTTTTACTTGGGTTGCCATCCTCAGCTCCATGGTAGCTTTGGCCTGTCTAACTGCCTCCCTACAAGCACGAGCAGAAGAGGTATATTCCTCTTTGGTGATCTCTCCCTGTTTCCACTTTTTATGTGCTCCCCTTTTGGCCCTTAGTCTGCCCAGGATTTCTCTGGTCAGCCAGGGAAGCCTCCTGGCCCCTTTCCCTCTTTTACCTCGCACGGGGATCGTCTCGCTTTGTGCGAGAAGGATAGCTTCCTTAAGGCACAGCCACCCTTCTTGGGCTCCCATCGTTTCAAAACTACTACTCTGCAGTGCATCCTTCACTAATCGCCTGAGTTTGCTGAAATCAGCTTTCCTAAAGTCCAGCACGTTCACCCTACTGGTTACCTTACCCACTCGACGCCTTATGTTGAATTGTACTTTTAGGTGATCACTGTCCCCCAGATGGCTACCGATCTGTAGGTCCCCTACTATGTCATCCCCCGTTGCCAATACCAGATCCAGTAAGGCATTCCCCCTAGTGGGACCATGTACCTCCTGCGTCAGGTGGAGGTCCTGTACACAGGTTAGAAACCTGCGTGAGCGGTGGGACTTTGCTGTCTGTGTCTCCCAGCAGATGTCCGGGTAGTTTAGGTCCCCCATGACCACCGCCTCTTTAGCTTTTATGGTCTCTGAGAGTTGCCTCAGGAGCCCCAAATCTATTTCTTCCCCTTGATGTGGGGGTCTGTAGCAGACCCCTACCACCAAATCCTTTTCTCCTTGCCCCCCATGTAGCCTAACCCACAGTCCTTCTACTTCCTCATCCTTTGATTCTGTCTTGATGAGGGTTGATGTATATTGCTCCTTAACATAGAGCGCAACCCCTCCCCCCTTTTCCCCACTCTGTCCTTTCTGTACAATCTATAGCCCTCAATATGTACCGCCCAGTCGTGGGATGGATCCCACCAGGTTTCCGTCAGCCCCACTAATTGCTTCCCCCAGTCACTGATCATTTCCCCAGCTCTTCCCAGCTGGTGCAGGCCCCTGATCTGCGCACAGGTTTTCAGCAGGCTGCTTCTGCAGGAGCCTGTGGGCCTCGGGAAGAGCTGAGGGAATGATTAGAGAGCTGGGGAATTGAACTGTCGGTGGGCTGGGGAATTTGTCTGGGGGCTGGCGAATCCCTGCCACAAGCCCTGGCTCCACATTGTCGGGGCAGCGTGGAGTGGGCAGCAGTGGCAAGGAGACCTGCGGAGCCAAGTCGCGTGGCAGGAACCAAGAGGCTTGTTCACCGCTCTGTGCTGCTTCCCTGCCCCGCAACCCGGCATAACTGGGATAAGAGATCCACATGGGGGTCTCCTTACCTGCACAGCGGGCAGTGGCCCTTCCTCTCCCCTGGACGAGCAACCCACAGGCCCATCCTGCTCCCTGCTGGGACCCTGCAGCCCCTGGCACTAAGGCCTGCCTGGCTGGGTAGGGCTGTGCAAAGCTTCCCTGTGGATGCAGGAAGAGCAGTGGATGTGATATAATTTGAGTTTAGCGAGGCTTTTCACACCATCTCCCACAACATTCTTGGAAGCAAGCTAAGGAAGTTTGGTGAAGGGACTGTAAATTGGGTAGAAAGTTGGCTGGATTGTCAGACTCAACGGGTATTAATTAATGGCTCAGTGCCTAGTTGCCAGTGGGTTTCAAGTGGAGTGCCCTAGGGGTTGTTTCCAGGGCTAGTTTTGTTTGATATCCTCATCATCAACCTGGAAGATAGGATGGAATGCACCCTCAGCAAGATAATACCAAGTTGGGTGGAGTAGTAGATATGCTGGAGGGTAGGGTTAGGATTAAGAGAGACTTCAATAAATTGGAGGATTGGACCAAAAGAAATCTCTTGAGGTCAAGCAAAAAACAAGTGCAAAGTTCTGCATTTCAGACAAAACAATGCCATTACACAATACCAGTACATGCTTAGGACCAACTGGCTAAGCAGCAGCTCTGCAGAAGAAGACCTGTGGGTTACAGTGGACAGACACTAAACTGAATATGAGCCAATGTTGCCAAGAAGGCTAACAGCGTATTGGGATACATTAGTAGGAATGCTGCCAGCAGACTGAGGGAAATAATTGTTCCCCTCTGTTTGGCACTAGTGTGGCCACATCTGGAGTAGGGCCCCCCACTAGAGAAAGGATGTGGATAAATTGGAGAGTGTCCAGTAGAGGGCAGTGAAAATGGTTAGGGGACTGGGGTACATGACTTATAAGGAGAGGCTGAGGGAACTGGGTTTATTTAGCCTGAGAAGAGAAGACTGAGGGGCAATTTAATAGCAGCCTTCAACTACCTGAAGTGGGGTTCAAAAGCGGATGGGGCTAGACTATTTTCAGTCATGGCAGATGACAGAACAAGGAACAATGGTCTCAAATTGCAGCAAGGGAAGTTTAGGTTAGATATTAGGAAGAATTTTCTCACTAGGAGGGTAGTAAATTCATTCTCCCCTTGTTCTCGGCCTTCATGAGGCTGCAGCTGGAGTACTATGTCCAGTTTTGGGCTCCACAATTCAAAAAGGATGTGGAGAAACTTGAGAGAGTCCAGAGAAGAGCCACACGCATGATCAGAGGTAGGAAAACAGACCTTACGATGACAGGCTGAGAGCCATGGGGCTCTTTAGCCTGGAAAAGCGCAGGCTCAGGGGTGATCTGATGGCCACCTATAAGTTTATCAGGGGTGAGCACCAGGATCTGGGATGACGAGGTCGAACGGTCACAAACTCCTGCAAGACCGTTTCAGGCTGGACATAAGGAAGAAGTTCTTTACTGTCCGAGCCTGCAAGGTCTGGAACTGCCTGCCATCAGAGGTGGTTCATGCACCTTCACTGAACACCTTCAAGAGCAAATTGGATGCTTATCTTGCTGGGATCCTATGACCCCAGCTGACTTCCTGCCCTTTGGGTGGGGGGCTGGATTTGATGATCTTCTGAGGTCCCTTCCAGCCCTAATGTCTATGAAATCACTGGCCAGAGAGGTTGTAGGATCTCCATCCTTGGAGATTTTTAAGACCCGGCTAGACAAAGCCTTAGCTGGCATGATTTAGTTGAGATGCAGTTCTTTTTGAGCAGGGGTTTGAACTAGATGACCTCGTGAGGTCCCTTCAAACCCTAATTTTCTGTGAGTGTATGATTCTAAATCCTTGGCATAAATCTTGTCCTTGGGAAGAAACTTGTCTTCCACTCTTTTCTTTTAGGTCCTAGCAGCATGACTCCATTAACAGTTATTCTGTCAGTAGGTTCCTTACCGCAGGTGGGTACAACCCTCAATTGAGCAGTGTGAGGGATAGGTCAGGGAGCAAAAGTTAATATTGGTTATTCCAGTAGTGTCTTCCAGATGGATTACCTTTTGTAGATCTGATAGACCCCAAGGAATCATGCTGTGTATAGCAGCTGCTCCGAGGCTCCCCATCTGCTTTGACAACTTTCACCTTAACTTTGTGAACACTCAAATGGACATATCCACGTGCAGAAGGACTTGTACCAGCTAACAAGCAGCAGGTGTAAGATGCAGTACTGCCACTGTTAGCTTTCTGGATTTTATTATACATGTGATTTTGGAAGAAATATGCCCATCATCCAAACCTCCAGGCAAATTCATATTGTTTTAAGAAATAGTAAGCAATACTGTTACTAAGTAACTGACTGCCAGTAGTCAGCAAGAAGGCAGTCCTTAGATTAACCTCCACTTTTTTTTCCTCTGTGATTTCAAATATTGTTTCCCTTGTTTCAGGGGCACAAATGTTTTTGCACACTAGAGATGCATTTTATAAGATGGGGTTTTTTTTAATTGTGGGAGGAGACAGGAGGACTGGTGACTAAGAGCTCTTTTGTACAACTTTTAAAGCCAAGTTTAAAACCAATTATATATGTATTTACAGTAGTCAACACATAATAGCCAGAAAACAAAAAATAAAATCCTATTCTACAGGATTCTTCTTTACCAAGAGAAAAGATGCTGATAGATCCAAAATGTGTTAGTGGTGTAGAAGTTCACCTACAGGCATGAGCAGATCTAGAATTTTGAAAAGGGCAGTGCAGGTGGTGAGGTGCATCATCATATATAAAACAACAGGTTTTCTTCCGGTTAAAAATAAAACTTAAAGCTTTACTAATATGGTAGGGGCCTAGGGCTGTATCATTCATCTTGAGATTGAAGCAAAAACAAATATAGCTTTATTGGAATGACTTAAAAACAATTTGCAGGGCTGTGAAATAGGAGCTTCATTACTAGGAGCAGCATGGCAGAACCAAGGATAGTTTAAATGGCAGAACATCAAGACTCTGAAAAAGAAGAGAGGCCCATTAACTCCTGTGGGATGACAAGTTTAGAAAAGATCAGGTAGATTATAATGAGCCATAAAGTCACCAGTTATCTAGCCTGCAGGGCCAGAAGGTCAAGCATCACTACACTAATGAAGTGAAATCTTAGACTTGACTTTACACTTTGCTGTTGTGTTTCCTAGTTAACATTTGGACTATTTTTTAATTATGTATTTCCACCCATTATGCAACTTTTGGCTAAAGGACTCCAGTCTCTTGCTTTTTGAGTCATTTGTTTGTTGGAGAAGGTTTTCTGATTTTTCTAGAGGCACTGGTAAATCACATTATTTGGCTAATGTATACAGGTACATTTGACTTGCCAGAGTGTGTAAATGTGTAAGAACAGTAATTTTATTCCCATATATCTAGGGTGAAGTCTAAGTCCCACTGAAGCCAGTGAAAATGTTCTTGAGTTACTGCTGTCTAAGGAAAATAGAGGAGTCATGGTTGAAGTGTGAAGAGTTGGGTAGGAAAAAGTGATATAGTTGTAGCTTAGAAGGATCAAAGGAATACAGAATCAGATCATATTAGGAAAGGGAAAGGGGGGAAAAGAGTAAAATATTATCTCTGACTCTCCTTTCTGAGCTTTTAAAAATGTTTTAAATAAGCAAATATCCTTCTGAGCTTCAGTGGAAGCAAAGTGGAAGCAAAGATCCTTCTGAGCTTCAGCATCAAAAATAGTGACAGAATCTGTGGAAAAATTGAATTTAGTTCAAGGTTACAAAAATGTGGTTACAATATTAGTTTCAGAGTTCATCACTCTGAAAAAGACAGATCCATGGCATCAGAAGACCAACGTTTCCCCTCTATAAGAGGCACTTTTCAGGCCTTCCATTTCTATTGGGGGAGTGTTATACAGGCCACCTTTAAATCTTGAAATGTCAGGGAAGGGCTTATTTTGCAGAGCAGTTTAGAGGGGGCTGTCTACCAATGGCTGGTACATCATGTTCCCAGGGAGTAGCACCATCTGGCTAGCCCACATGCTATTATTGGCAGCAAGCATGTGCTGGGTCCACAGACAACAGCGTGAACTCTGCTCTATGTTTCACCACATTCCTAATAGAATGGGCCCCACTGGCGGGAGACAGGACTTGCCTGCTGGCTTCCCTGCATAGCCTTTTGGAGGGATTTTCCCACAAGTCATTCTGTGAGGCCTTTGTGACAAGAAGGCCTACCTGTGACAAAATGTTTATAAAACTTGCTCTGCGATTTTTTTGTAATAAGCAAAATGTTGCAATATTCAATATTCAAAATCCTATTATTGCGACCTAGTAAAGCACTTATAACAGAAAAGAGTGTGCTGTAGATTGTAGAATTGTTGTATAGTGCTGTAGAGATTGAGTGAATATCTGAAACCTGACTCTGTTAGATTCTGGTGCATATCTCTAAATAGAACTATTAGTATACGGTCACTTGGATCAGGGATTTTATGAATGACACAGGTATGCATTTATATGAAAAAAGAACCCATTCCAATAGAATGCAATTGTTTCCTTGCTTCAAGTTTGTTCTGTAGGTACACCGTATCTTATCAAAGGACATAACTTTCACCAGCATTTTCTTTTTAACCTTTGAAAAGATAAAACTCTTCATCTTTGGGCCTTACAAATATTTATGCCTGTAGATATTTTTAATGGGTGAGGCTTTCAAAAGCATTGAACACTAGTTTATCTTTGACCACTTTTTAAAAATCCGTATCCTGTAGCATTTCATTTTCAAAACATGTTTTATAAAGTCAAATTTTATTTTCCTTTGTGGGGCAGGGGGAATGGTATGTAAGGCTATGCAGAAGGGACAGAGGACTTCCCTAACTGAGCAGATGAGGCTGGTCTAGGTAGGGACTGTGTCAAGGTTCTGGCTGACCTGACAGTCCCTGCCACCATCAAGGGTTGTTGCAATTAATGCAGTAATTCATAGTGTTCCCCAGATGACTCTAGCCTAGGCAGGGGACAAGTCCATTTAAAAACCAGTCCTAGGATCAGAAAAGCACACTCAGCTCTCTGTGACTATCCACTTTTGCAGTGCCTGCCACTTCCTTACTGGTTATACCTGAATATTTCACCTTTCTTTTATCTTTTCTCAGTATTCAGGAGGTCCTCTTGCCTTGGCAGCTGGTACAAAGTTTTAGCTCCTCTTAGTTGGTTTATCCATTACGTGGTTCTACTTTTTCTAAAAAGTGTTGTCTGGCCAGAATTTCTCCTTTGAGCCATCCTTTCTGAGGAATGCAGAAGTAAGATCTTGAACAAATCTTATTGATTTGAAAATATATTTGCTTTCTCTTTCGTATTTCTTGTAAATTTGCATACTTACCTCGCAGCCCATCCATCCCAGGTTGGATATCCTGATTATTCATTATTTTTTCACTCATAGAATCTCTGATTTATTTAATAAAATCTTACTGGAGGATGACAGATCTTTAAATTATTTGAGAACAGAAAGGATGTTGACTAACTGAGGAGAGGCAGAATATGGGTAGGAGGTTGAGATAATAAAACTGCATTGTTCCACAGATGATAACCGAAATGAAGAAAGTGTGCACACCAAACAAATAAAAATTATGTCATGATACTGAGGTTAATTTGATCACATTTAATATATATAAATTCTATTAGAAATAAGAATTTGGAAGGTAAGTAGTAGATATGTAATGAATATACATAATGCATTAAACATGTATTTCCCCAGATAACATATTCAACTAGTGTTCTGGTTGAATATTTGTCTGATGTACCATGTTATTGTTTTTTTCTTTTTAATAGTCATTGTTATGTTGATGCTCCATTTCTTTAATAAAAATTGATAAATATAAGATGAACAAGTGTATAATGAGTTGTAATGTATGATGAGAAAGGAGCTATCAGCAATAAAAAATATCTATTACAAGCCAATATATTAAATCATTCTCTTTCTTGTGGATTTGTTTGTAATGAACTCTGAATTAGCATAGAATTTAATTAATATTTTATTATTTACCCACTTGAGATTTTAACAGATAAGATATAATTTCACCGTTTGCAATGAAATGGTGCTTTTTTAATCAGTGTTAAATTATTCATTGAGTTATACTTTATTTTCTATACATTTCTAATATATGCAAATTTATCTAGTCCATTTATTTATTATTTATTTATTCACTTAGATATGTGCTAGTTTAATCCTGCTCTCAGGGGAGCCAATGTGAAATATGTTGTTATCTCCCATGAGAGTAAAGTTGCTGCCTGTATTAGCATTCCATACAGTCAGTAGGATCACACATTGAACATAAATATACCATGGGATTTTACTTTACAGAGTGTATTAAGAGAGTCAAAACCTGCCTTCAGGTACATGATACAGGTATCTGACTGTTTAAGTAAACATAAGAGCAAAATGGGGCCTCAAATTAAATGCAGTTATCCTCTGAAACAATAAACATCAGTGAGAGGGTTATGGAATGCCAAATGCACAACCTCTCAGCACTCACTTCATGTGTGCATGCGTGTGTGTATATGTATGTGTATGTAATATATATATTTGTATGTATATATTTACACACACACACACACACGGTGTTGCTGGTGTGGATAGATATATATACTGGCATCAAATTTTTCTTAGTGAATAATTAAAAAACTGACCCAAATTTCTCTCTTTACTATAATAACAAATAGAATAACAAGTGAACCATAAATGAAAACCTTACAAAGAAGAAAAAAACATTAAAGTTCACATTAGCTACATAGATGCATTATATTGCTCCTTGGTAGCAAATAAGCTGCTAACCAGCTTTTCCATCCCTGATGTTCCTTGTATTTTGAGTCCCGTTCACAGCAGATTGGGTCCAACATGTCTGTCTCTTTTTCCTCCCAGCCACTGCTCAGGGCAGGATGCATACCTCTCTGGCTGAGGGAAGTCATTCATATTTTCCCCCAACCTCCTTCAGTTCCTAGGACACTGGACAGATTTTCTTTTTTACCTCTCTACCAGCAGAAGCCAGAACTCGTGCATCTTTGGTCAGTGTTTTCAAAAATGACAGTTCATTACAATTTACCAGACCCTGCGCCTGCTCACAGAGAGCTGTCTTAGACCACTCCCCTCTGGGCCCAACAGCCATATACCCTCTTCCCCCTGACCTTAATGGTACACCAAACATATTTGCACTGTATTACCACTGTGCATGCCCAAGAGGGTCTCACTGACCTCCCCAAGAAGGAGGTATTTAGAAAAGTTCCTTCTACAATACAAGGGGTTACACTGGCTTTTAGGGATGTTCACTGTAACTTGAATATCTAACAGGTGAGTATACAGATTACTTTTGAGTTTAGAGAATTTAAGAATCACAATTTATAGAAAAGCAAACACTGTTGTCAGCCCTCATCTACTTACTGTGTCAAGTATCTTGACTTTAACCAGTGATTGATTTTATTTCCCTAGACCTTAACAAGATGATATGATTTGACTTATGCTATGTCTAGCTCTTCAAAATGAGAAATGATTACAGCATTCAAACAGTTTGTAATTTTCAATGGCAAGGTGATGCCTTGTGAGTACCACTAAAGAAAATAGATGTCAAAGGTACTGTGATGGGTATTCCAAGGGCATGTTCCTGCATTTCTTCTGAATGTACAGAGCTCTTTGAGTGAAACCAAGGAAGATTTTGGGTACAAAGGCCAGATCCAGATTATTCTCATAAATGCCTTAGTCTTTAGCACTCCTACAATGTAGGTTTCTTCCCTGAAAGTGGTCATCCACCCTGGCAAACTTACACAGTAGAAAGTGTTAGGTGTTTCAGAGGGGTGACAGAGTACCCATGTGCTGAACGTAGAGGTGAACATTATATGCTTAGACACAGAGGTGCATCTGAACTGTTATGTCTCTCTAGACCTTAAGTATTTGACTCAAGGCTGCACACCAAAGGCAGAATTCTATTTCATTGCTGAAATTCGTAAGGGTTGATTATACAGCTCCGGGGAATCTAAATCAGCTAGGGGCATTCAGCTTCACAGGGAGAGGTAGTTAGCCATGTTAGTCTGAAGTCAGGCAGAAGGCAGGGTAGAGATATACACCTTACAGACTAACTAAATTAGGTATAGATAGAGCATAAGCTTTCATGAATTTGAGCTTACATAATCAGATGCGGTGTAAGACAATCATACAGCGTATAAAGCTGTACAGCGTACAATTTATACAGTGTATAAAGTGGAGTGATCCTGTTTCACCACACCTAAGAGCCTTAATCACATATAGCCTTACATGGCTACATTTTCACTTTATGCAACTAAATTGATCTTTACTGTGCATACTCAGAAGTGGTTTACTGTTCTTCTGGGTGTTTAGATCCATTTACACTTCTATTTACATTTATCATCTCACTCCCTTAGTACACCATTATAGTCTCATTTACATTTACCATCAGAATCTGTGGATCATTCATAGGTCTATCTGTACCTTATCCAGAGCACCAAATGCCCTCATAGCAGTTATGAGCATGAAATCAAATGAAAACAACATGCTAAAATGAATTGTAACTAAAAAGATAAAAGAAAAAGGGCAGACACATTAGAACACAGATAAGAGAATTTTGTTCACAGAAAATCATTCACTGCCTGACCTCTACCCAACATCCCGACCAGATGAGCGTGGGAAGAGAAATACTGTACATCACTTACTGGCCACCAAGTACTAGGGGCTCAACATAGACAATGATGACTTCAATAACTTTCGCACTTCACAGGTGATAATGTTTCTCCTGAACAATCTTGCTCCTTTTTTATCAGGTTTTTACTGCATCTCTTCTGCCTGTTAGCTACCTGATAGTTTCTCTTATATCCTACTTTGTTTACATACAAACATTTAAATGAGCTTTTGTTCCTTCTGCTACTAAGCTCTGCTGTATCTGCTCCTCTCCCAGAGGTCTGAGGATGGATACTGTGATAACAAAAAGCTTGCTCACATCTATCCAAACCATCTATTTTAATTGGTCCAATAAAAGATATTCCCCACAAAAATTCTTGCCTCTTCCTTATTTCCTGGACCATCACAGCCATAACATCACCTCAAGACTACCTTTAAACTCTTGTGATTCATCTTTGCTATGGCCACTCTGAAGTTTTGTGAAGACCCCCAAAATTGTAGATAAGTAAAAGTCATAACTGAACAGCTAAAGTGATGCTACCCACCTTTTCTCCAGGACAGGGGAGATCTGAGAAATCCAGGTTCTAGGTTTACTTCACCCTGAAGGGAGTTGAACTTCCCAGAACAGCAGCCTTATCAATAGGCCATAAGCCAGGCAGAACTTAAGACCCCTTCTGGTTGCATTTAGGCTAGTAAGTAGCATAAAGCATCCTGAGACAGAAGGAAAAACAAGAAAGAGGGATACTCATGATTCAGGGGAGTGGATGCTTCTCTGTGACAGGGGTAAGTGAGCCCTTGCTTCTGATGTTGTTTCTGCATTTTGCTTCATAGAGTCATTGGGAAAACTGTAAAAAGCATTTGAGATGGAGAGCAGGTTTCTTCTTTATGCAGCTGTTCTGTCTGTTTGGAACTTCAGCCCTGTTGGGCTGAAATAGATGTCCTGACTGCACTGTTGGAAAACCTTTGGGCACTTTTACACGTGCTCTGACACATTCTGATTAGATCACGTCAGAGTAGATGCAATTCATCAAGTCTGCCAGAGCGTTCTAATCAAAATGCTCCAGCATGCTGCAGCATCTCATGTATTCAATATCCCCACATTTCAAATGGTAGTGGGGATGCTTTAACTAAAGCTCATCAAATGAGCTTTAGTTAAAGCTCACCCTTCTGCCTGCCATTTTGAAATGTGGGATGCTAAATACATAAGCCACTGTGGGTGGTTTAGTTAGAGCAGCTTCCGAGAGCTGCTTTAATTTAAATACTCCCCCCTGCACCCTGGAGCATATGTATAGGTGCCCTTTGAGTATCAGTCCTGTCTAATTGCACCCTACTGAAAATATAGAAGAACTGTATGTACACAAGTGAACTCTGATCATGGTTGTGTAGGTCAGGACTTTGCTAGCCACCATGCATTAGATGCCTTGGCTGAAACAGAGTTTTGGCATAAGTGTGTGTGTTGAGTCAGGATGCTGATTGCCCAGAGAGTAAGTATTTAACAGTGCAGAGTTCAGTACAAAATACAGCAACCAACAGCTATGAGTTCAGTACAAAATGCAGCACCCATGGTCACTCTTGCTCAACAACATTATCATGGTGTGGCATCATCCACTTTTTCTGTGTAGTAGTTCGGTAGTTAGAATACGTGTGTAGGTTCTAAGCCCTCCTCACCCTGAGGGGATTCAAACTGCTGTTGCCTCTTGGAAAGCGTTCTTATTATCAGACAACAAAATAGACTACATTTTCCAATTGTCTGCTGATAAAGCCAAGCTTTCTATGCAGCCAGGAAACCAGGAGTCATGGAGTCAGAAGAGTGACCATGATTGTCGCCCAATAATGAGGGCACTCCCATGCACTGGAGAAGTTCCTCAACTCTGCTTGCTGCTCACTGGATTATATATGCATTTAACATTAAATAAAAAACAAAAATAACCCTCAAACAGGATCCTAGAACTCATACTCCTGTACCCAGCTGTTCTGAATACTGAATTGTGGTTTAGACATGGCTTTCATATACCTAAAGGATTTGACATCAAGGATTTCTGCAGTTTAAACACTGTCCGAGCTCTTACCTGGATTGCAGTGGTACTTAGGCAGTAGATGCAAACTAGATTTCTTCTGAGCATACACAGGAATCTAAGTTTAGAAATCTAGGGGTTTTATGAGGCTGAAATAAAGATGCATACCAAATGTAAGGTTGACTTGGATTGGTTTTTGTGATTTAGGTGCCTAAAGTGCTATCAGACTCCTGTTCGATGAGCAGGACTCAGTGGCTATGGGGAATATCAGTTTCTTGAGTGTCTGTTAGAAAGCAATGCAGCAGAACATGGGGTACACTTGCAGCATGCCCCTTACTCGGGTGAATGCTCTTGAGCATCCTACCTAACTACTACTACTCACCCATGCCATGCCTGGAAAGGAGGTGGTGAAGCAGCTTCTACTCCCCCATACCATACCTGGAAAAGAAGTAGTAAAGTAGCTCTAGGGCACCCCACCTGCTGTGGCTCTTAAGCAATCTGTTTTTGGATTACTTGAGCAGTGGTGGAAGCGGGCCCTGGAGTGGCTCCACCAAATCACTTCCATATTTGGCGCATGCATGTAGAAGCAGGTGCCTGCAGTGTGCTTGAGGCTGGGCTTCTCCTGGCATGTTAGTGCTGCCATGTAGACATACTCAGAGAGACTCTTCAGTTGTTAGAATGTGTTGGAGGCAACATGTTCCAGAAGAGGGAGGGTGTTACAAGGGAAGCAGCTATTTTAGAGTGTATGCAACTGAATGAGAAATCAAAAGTGGAAGGTAACTTAGTTGTAAGCAAGCATGAAATGATCACTGAACTCATGATCATTTCATGCCTGCTTACAACTAAGTTATCGTCCACCTTTGATTTTTCATTCAGTGTCATACATTCTAAATAGTGAACTCATATTTAAAGAAAAGGAGCAGCAGAATAAGGATACTGGACTTCAAAGAAACACACTTCAACAAATGCACAGGAATGGGAGGTAGTGTCACTTGGGAAGATAATCTATCAAATAAAGGAACGAGAGAGAGCTGGCAGTGGGTGAAAGAAACTATAATAAAGGGACAATGACAAACTATCCTGATGCACAGGATAGATAAGAAGCATAGTAAAAGACCAATATAGCTATATCATGACATCTTTAAGGACTTGAGCGTTTAAAAAGATGTTATGCAAGCTGTGGAAAAAATGTACAAGAGGAATAAAGATGTGTATAAAAGAATAAGACAGACTCATAGAGATAACATGAGAAACACTAAGCCTCAGAATGACTTGCAGCTAGTGAGAGACATAAAAACCAGCAAGAAAACAGTTCTATGATAAAAAAAAAAAGTACATTCTTGGTACCTAATGAAGAAGAGCAAATAACAGAAGATGAAGAGCAAAGAGTGGCTAAAGTATTCAATGCTTGCTTTGTTTTAGTCTTCACAAAACAGATGTTTTTTCTAGCAAAACATTTTTAAACTTTAAATTCTCATAGTTCAGCTGTGCATAGATAATTAATGAGACACAAATTCATGTGTTACATTAGTTAATTCTCTTTAGTGGTGTTCAGTCCTACAATTTCTTGGAATACCCAAGTGCCTCAGTGTAACTGGGTCTACTGTAATATGAACCCTGATAATAGCTGGGTTGCACTTTTTATTAATCTTTATTTATATATCCCCTTATTTCTGGCCTTGTGACTAACACATTTTAAAAGGGAGAAATTAAATGTCACAGATCTATCTTTGAACCTGACAGTGTCCCACACTTGAGTTATCTTTGTTAACAATATGCAATGGGCATGTATCACATGAGAAAGTGAAATATAATTGTGAGTTGCACACAAACAGATTTCTAAACCAAATGAGAATTCAAGTGTTGTTTTAATAATAGCCTTAAAAGTAAATATGTAAGTGAACAACTGAACAAGGAATATATGGTATTAGGAGAAATTCCTAAGGTATTTCAAGCTGTGTAACAGGCAAAGGGGATGCAGATGCTGTGAATTAAATGGTGACCATTGTAAGAATTACTGATGAGTTTGGAGAAGATTAGTAGACATGTACTGAGTCCCCAGCTTGATACCTACCAGCAAGCTTCTTCCACTTCTCACATTCTGAGACCTGCTTGTCCTTTCCTGTGCTGTTTGAATCATAGACTCACAGAAAATGAGGGTTGGAAGGGACCTCAGGAGGTCATCTAGTCTAAACCTGTGCTCAAAGCTGGGTGTTAAAAACCTGCAGGGAGGAGAATTTCAACCCCTTTGGGTAGCTGTATCCGGTACTTTGCTATCCTTCTAGTGGCTAAGTTTTTTTTGTAATATCTAATCTAAACTTCCCTTGCTGCAACTTGAGAGAACAAAGAGCAATGGTCTCATTTGTCACCACTGAGAACAGTCTTCATCCTTTTTTGGACCCCGCTTCAGGTAGTTGAAAGCTGCTATTAAATCCCTCCTCCCTCCATCTTCTCTTCTCCAGACTAAATAAGCCCAGTTCCCTCAGTCTCTCTTTGTAAATTATGTGCCACAGCACTGTAACCATTTTCATTGCCCTTTGCTGGACTCTCTTCAATTTGTCTACAACCTTTCTGTAGCGGGGGATCCAAAACTGGACACAGTGCTCCAGATGTGGCCTTACCAGTGCCAAATAGAGGGAAATAATGTTGCTGAATCTCTGGCAAGGCTCCTTCTAATGCAGATAGAGCTCCTAACTCCTGCCTTCCAGGTTTGCAAGGAAGCAGCTGAGCTCTTAGGAGACATGCTGGTTGGTTGCCTTGATCCACATATCAGGGCAATGAGGAAGTCAGACAGGGCTCCTTGAAAAAAAGTGGTTTAAACATATACCCAGAGTAAGACTTGAAAATTAATCTTATTGCCCAGAACATTATGGTAACTTAAGAACCTGTTTCAGGGTCCTTCTTCAAAATAAATAAAGATTTGCATTCACTACAGTCACAGTACTAAAGACAGAAATGGCTTTTTCTGGGGAGAAATGAGCAAAATACAACAATGATTCTGTGTGGTGAAGAAAACCTGACTATGTACTGTAAGAGAAAGATGAGGATGTCGGTATTATAATAGTTAAATATCATTGGGCTCTCCCCTACCCTAGGGGTCTTCAAGAGGAGGTTGGATGGGCATCTGGCTGGGGTCATCTGAACCCAGCACTCTTTCCTGTCTATGCAAGGGGTTGGATTCGATGATCTATTGAGGTCCCTTCTGACCCTAACATCTATGAATCATATTTACTTGCATACTGCATTTGCCTTCTCCCCCAAAAATCAGCCCCTACAAATAGGGTGTGGTGTGTCTTAAGTGGGGAAACTGATTTTATTTGCTGGAATAGAAGCATGAAGACAATGCATTGTTAAATGGCTGCCTAATCTCTAACCTAAAAGCAAGCAAGCCAGAGGGGTGGAATTGTTAACCCTTTCACAGCTGCTTGCAGCTTGCTGGCTATGAGAGAAGCTTGCAGCCATTTTACAACATAGCCTCTCCATGAAAGAAGCTGGCTTCAGGCCAGGACTGGAAAAATAATTTTTTCTACATTCTGCCTCCCACAAACAAGATGTGGTCTTATTTAGAGGTATGTGGTATGGTAAATATTAAATGGAATGAGGTTGGTGAAAGACTTTCTGATAGCTAGACTTAGACTGTGGTAGGTGTTGCCCCTGCTGGACCACCAGAACCTGAATTTCTTGGTTTTCTTAGCAATCATTGAGGGAAGTCTTAGGTGTGCAAATGAGAATGGATACAAGGTTTATTTTTATGTAGGGGCAGAGAGAGAAATGTCTCTCTTTATTGTTCAGCCAATTGGGAGCATTTCTGTTTTGTTTAATTATTACATGTCAACTATTATACATGTCTTAAACCCCTGATCCAGCAGCGTACTTATACATGTCTGTCTAAGCTGATTTGTATAAGCTGATGAGCTTAAAGTTATTCACGTGCCTAAATGTTTTGCTAATTTGAGACTGCTGGTATGCATTTCACAAATCTAAATAAAGAACTGTAAGAACAAGATTTTCTAACAGCATCGATGTTGGAAATACATTTAATAGATTTCATAGACATTAGGGCTGGAAGGGACCTTGCACGAACATCGGGTCTAGCCCCCTGGCCAAAAGGCAGGCAGTCAGCAGGGGTCAGAAAATCACAGCAAGATAGGGATCCAAGTATTTCTTAAAGGAATCCAGAGTAGATGTCTGCACCACTTCTGGGGGGAGTCTATTCCAGGCCCTGAGGACTTGGACAGTAAAGAAATTTTTCCTTATGTCCAGCCTAAAATGGTCTTCCAAGAGTTTGTGACTGTTGAATCTAGTCTTCTCATGGGGTGCCCTGGTGAACTGATATTCTCCCAGTTCTGATGCACACCCCTTGTATACTGATAGGCTGCCACCAAGTCACCCCTTCTCCAGGCTGAAGAGTCCCATGTGTCTCAGCCTTTCCTCATAAGGCCTATTCTCTTGTCCTCTAATCTCTGGACTCTCTCAAGCTTCTCTACATCCCTTCTGAATTGTGGTGTGCAGAACTGGGCACAGTATTCGAGCTGTGATCTCAGCAAGGCAGAGTAAAGTGGGAGGATGACTTCCTGGGTCATCTTTACCTTGAACCACAAAGATTTGTGTTTGTTTATGTGACTTCATAAAGATTTTCACAGAGTAATGTAGAAAATGAAAGAGAAACAAAGGCTCTGGGGAATAATCGAAAGTAGAGGAAGCAAAAGAAATAGGCAGTGTTTTGACCTGGAAGAGATGTAGAGGTAAACAGGGAAAATCTTAAGTGACCTGCATGAGCATACTTGATGGATATAAATACAAAAGAAAAGCTACAGATGCAATGCAGTGGCCACGTGGATATAGGACAACCAGGCTGATTCATAGCTTGGAGAACATCTATTTCAAGGAAAGGCCAGAGGAGTTGCATGTGCTGTCATTGTAGAGGAGAGTACTTTAAAGGTGATTAAGTACAAATATTTGATGTTATGATGGGATTTCGGAAAATAAAATGAATTTAACTGTTCATGAGGGACTCTAGCAACCAGGAACAAAGCCCAGTAGTTATAAACATATTCTGTATATAGAATTAAAGCAGAATAACTATAAGTCTAAGTATTGTAAACATGCACCCTGGAATATATTCTAGTAAAGGCCAGGAAAGGCAAGTAGCTCAAGTGAGTTAATAGACAATTTCAAAGCTATGATGCTTATAACTGGCCTAATTATATTCTTAGTTTGTCAGTATGTAGGCATGCAAAGAAAAGCCAAGCACAAGTATGCCCATTGTACAGTCTCCTTTGCCTTACCTGTATGTTCTTTCCTGTGAATAGACAGGGGAGCAGGATTTATCCTTGCTTCAGTGCCTTTCTTATACATTAAATGAGAACAAGGCAAAGAATAGAGAAACAGCGCCATCTATATCATAGTGTTTGTATTGTATGAAATTGTACACCTGCAGATTAAGAGAATTCACTGCCTTGGGTTTGCTATTACAAGGTTATATGGTCACCAGCAATTTAATTATGATGCAGTTGCTATAACCCTTCTCTGTTACCTTGAGGGTCAGGAATAAGTTTATTAATGAATAAAAACGTAATTTGAAAGCTAATATGAAAGTGAAGCCTGAGAGTGAGAGAATCGTAAAGAATTAGGGTAGGAAGGGACCTCTGGAGTCTTCATAATATTCCATTAAAGACATGTTGATGGAGAAGATTCAGGAAAATAAAACCAAAACCAGAAATACATTGAGATGCATGTAACAGCTTATGTGCCTTGTCTCTTTGGCATGGTGTGGGTAACAGAATGCCTCAAGAATCTTAGATTGGAGATTGACTTCTACATGGATGGAACGGCAATTTATGCACATTGCCTGGGAAAGTCTAGGAAAACCATATGGTAAAATAGCAGTGAAAACAGTTTAGGAGAGTACCCTAGGCAAATCAGACATGTCGCAAGTATTATTTTCCCACAATTGCATACTGATTTTAAGGCAAGAATATAGCTACTGCCTGTTAAATGCTTTTAGAAATATTTAGATAAATCCTACATCCTGTCATGATAAACCCTTTTTTTGCATAAGAGAAGACGGAAATTACTTGCGTCAGAATCTTTTCTTTTGAAATTTATTTAAAAGAAGTTTATTTTACAGTGTGATAGCTACATATTTTCAAAGTTTGAGAGAGAACTCCTTCAATAGATTCGTTCATTCCGTTGTTCAGTTTCTGGTCCACTGTTAAAATTGACTGGTTTCACTTTTAAAAAAATCTCTTTTGATTGTAGTGAATAGTATTCTTTCAAGGTTGCATAGCAAATTTTATAGCATAATCAGTTTTTGTTGTGACCGCTCTTAAAATAAATTTTGGAAGGATATTTTGAGCTGAGCTTTCACAGGTTTTATAAAACAATTTTTTCATTGATTCTGAAATTATGCAGAATACTAAGTTTAATGCCAGTGTCAAATGGGATGATGAAACTTTTTCTAATGTAAATAAATCAAATAGATACTGTTTAATTTCCTGCTTATCTTCCCAGTATCTTTAGCTTTTTTGCCTGTATGTTGCTACTTCTCATTTTTTTTTGTTAGTTGCATTAGCAGAAGGAATACAGTTTTTATTCTGTTTTTTCTTTGTTTTATTGAAAATAAATGTAAGGGTATACATTTTCACAGAGTATGTGAAATCAAGGAATCCCAGCATGAGCTTTCTGCAGTAGCTATGCCTGTTTCTCAGAGAGATGTGACAGTTGGTGACATTTTAAATTGATTGGTATAAATATGGCAACTTCTGTAAGTGTCCATATGAGCCTTATCTCAGTGAAGGCCATTTATTGTGGCCCAAAAAATGACTGTTTTGTGCACAGCACATATGGCTTCATCCAAAGCCAACTGAAATGACAAGGAGTTTTTTCCATTAACCAAAATGAAATTGGTATCAGTTTCTTGAAAAATTCAAAACTATTTGTATCCCTATGGTTCCATGTTATGGACATAACAACCACAAACAATATAAACTTTCCAAAACCATAAGATGTATTATGAAACTAGTCTTTTTTTCTTTCTTTTCTCCATTCATATTTCCCTTCTCCCCCCTTCTCTTTTCTCATTCCTTCCTTTTGCACTCTGTCTGGAAGTCTACTGTGTATCTCACTTTAAGAAATACTTGACTGGCATGGCACTGATTTTACAGTCTTGTCAGTTGAATTTTTGAATTCTACAGAATTAAAATGAGGTGTGAATGAGTTCTACTTCCAGTCTTATTTAACTCCTACTCCAAAACTTGGACTGGGTAGGTGGTTTTGTCTCATCCATATTAGATAACACATAGGTAAGAAAAAGCAAAATGACTATTTTTTTTAACAAAAATACCCAAGGTTACAAATGTCTGCTTTTCATTATATTCTAAGTTAGTTAGGTTTTGTCATTTAGGTAGGTAATCACAAAAACTGACCCTAATGCTATGACTTCTAGACTGACAAGATCACTGTAATTGTGTCATGTCAAGGAAATTCCTGTTGCATTTGTCGAGATGAAGTCACTCATAATCATGCCTGCCTTATCTTGCTACATAATATATCATGGTTAGTTACTCCATAACTTGTTCATCTGTAACACATTAACCATTATTTCCTTTACTCTGCTACACAGTAGGGCTGTGCAAAAATTTGCTGAGTGTTTTGTTTCGAAGCTGTTTTGAGCTTGAAATAGCAAAATTGAAATGAAACAAAAAGCATCGAAACAGCTTTGAAACAAAATGAGGGCACTTGAAACGTTTCAAAACGTTTCGAGTTTTGAAGCAGCCTGGTGGTGGGAGGCAGGGGAAAGCCAGGGCTGCACTCTGAGTGGTTCTGAAGCCCCATGTAGCTCGGCCTGGTGGGGAGTACAGCCCTGGCTCTCCCTGCTTCCTGCCGCCAGGCTCTCCCTGCCTCCCACCACTCTGTTGGGCTAGTGGAGTCGATTGGAGGGCAGAACCGGCTCTGCCCTCCTCCTGCCACTGGGCTGTGCTCTGTGGGTCTGGTGGAGCTGATCAGAGTGCAGCCTAGTGGCGAGAGGTGCACAAAGCCAGGGCTGCACTCTGCCTCCCACCGGCAAGCTGAGCTCCATGGAGCCCGATGCAGGCTGTGCCCAGCGCCAGTCCCAGGTGGCGGCAACAGCAGCCTTCTGTCATCTGGAGCAGATCCAGGGGCCCGTACCCCCAGGAGGAGTCTGGTACATCCCAGCAGCCCTCCTGGGGGTGTAAACCCCAAGGTCTGTGCCTTGGATGAGAGGAGGCTCAGGCTGCCTCTTCCACCTGGGACCAGTGCTGGGCATAGGCTGCTCCCAGCACTGGACAAGATTGCTGCTGCCACAGCCTGAGCCTCCTCTCAGACTGGGTGCAGATCCAAGGGCTTGTACCTTCAGGAGGGCTGCCGGGCTGTGCCGGACTCCTCCCGGGGGTGCGAGCCCCCAGATCTGCGCACTGGATGAGAGGAGTCCCAAGCAGCAGGAGCAATCTTCTCCGGTGCTGGGTGCAGGATGCACCCAGTAATGGTCCCAGGCAGCAGCGGCAGCCTCCTTTCATCTGGCGTGCAGATCCAGGGGCCCGCAGCCCCGGGAGGAGTCTGGCATAGTTCCACAGTCCTCCTGGGGGTGCAGGCTCCTGGATCTGCGTGCCGGATGAGAGGAGGCTGCCACTGTCAAGAAGTGTCAGGACTTTTGCTTAGAAGAGTTTGAGGTGCAGCTTCCCAGAAACTGCTGCACCTGTTTCCTTGTAAGCTTGGTAGGCTTCATGCTCTCAGGAGGGGCTACCATCCCTGCAATTTTCATTCAAATCAGGCAAGAAATGAAAATGTTTTAGGCATTTTCATGATTCCCCATTATAGCCTATGGGCGAAACATCAAAACTTGTTAAAACAGTTTTGACAAAATAAAATGGGACAGCGCTTCGAAACAAAGCAAAACAAAACGATGCAATGAAACACTGTCCCTTCAAAACGGCGAAACGGATGTTGAAATGAAATAATGGTGTTTTGTACAGCTCTACTACACAGTTGCTGTCTGCAGAATTCACTCAGTTTCCTTTGAGTGGGTCACGTACTACATCACCTACAGCCATGGGGGTGCACCATGAACATATTTGACCACAATACTAATATTATTTCTGAAATCTCTGCTTCTATTATATCCCTATGTGGTCTCACCATATACAGGAGAAAACCATGTCACAGTTCTCCCATCATATCAGTTTCTGAATAAGATGATACAGGGTTGTATTCCCTGTGGTATTACAGTAGGGAGTATGGTGCCACGGAATGGTTTTCTTCCTACCTCATCTTCCAACCATGGAGCCTGCATTGAGCATTTCCTTCTCTTGCAAGATGCAAGTCTTTTGTTCACAAAAGCAGAAGGGACAGTGTCCTCATGTGAGTACAGGCAGTCCTTGGACTTAAGACACAATTGGTTCCTGAAAACCACATCCTAAGTTGAAACGTTGTAACTCAGGACCAATTTTCTCATAAGAAACAATGTTATAAAGCGGGTATTGGTTCCTGAACCAAGGCCTGATACTCTGTCTTCACCAAAAATACCAGAGAATTTTGTACTTTATCAATTATAGATGAGTAATATAGCTATATTAATGTATTTATATCGTAAATATAAATCATATTGATTTGGAAGGATTTCTTTGAGGTGACTTTGCTGGACTTTTTGAAGGATTCTTGGCTGGAGTCTTTTCTGGAGTCAGTCTTGTCTGCTTTCTTAAAGAAAGTGTCCTAGTAAGTTTGGACAGATGTTCTCCAGGGAGATGAGCAACACAGCAAACTTGTTTGCTGGCGCGGCATTACATCGAATCAAGCGTTGTAAGTCAGAACTGATGTCATAAAGTTGAAATGGTGTCAATTTATACATATTGTAAGTGTGAAATGTTGTAACTTGAAATGTTCTAAGTCAAGGACTGCGTGTACTTTAAACAGAAATGGATGTAGCTTGTTGTGTTCTGTTGTAAAACCCAGGTATGTTTCAAATATCTGAACAAAACAATGGAAAAAATCAAAGGAAAAATGGACTGTATTTGCATCTGTTTCCTTCAGACTTCTCTGTTTGACCACCTGTGAAGTGGTTGGTTCTCATGCCAAGATGCAGCTTTGTGAAGGACTGTAGTAAAAAATTTATTGCTGCCTAATAAAACAATATGGGCCATATGGATAGATGGTAGGTATGTAGTTGCATTTTATATTGCAGTATGCAGAGTAGCTCACTGTCATGGGGTTGATGGCACCTTGTCTTTTTCAGGTGGGGTTAGCTTTTTCCTTGCCCCATTATTAGAAATTAGAATAAGCCCATTGCAGTCCATAGAGATGCGGCTCTGCAGCTGAGAAGAGATCAAACTCAGAGTGTTGTGAAGTCCTCAGTTAAAGTAATTAAATGGTATATTAAATAATAAAATTAGTTGATAACAAACAGCTTTCTGGAATAAGCTATGCAGTGTGGTGAACCTGTGCAACTTATATGAACTATTTAGACTGTGGCCTCTAGCACGTTACACTTAAGACATGATTAAGCAGTTATGTTTTAAGTTGTTACCTGACCAGATGTTAATGCAGTTAATGGTGTGATAAAACAAGGAATAAGTCACAAAGGTAATACACAAAAAATATGTAATAACTTTATCAGGTTCCTATCATGCCATTAAATAAACAAGTGGCAAAGCTGGGGCTCCCAGCCAGGGAGTGCTCCTTCAGCTGATGGAGCTCCAAATTGTAGGAGTTCACCATGTGCTCCTGTGGCTGGGAGCCCCATCAGTTCATCAGGGTTCCTAGCCATGGAGGTGTACCATGTGCTCCTCATGCCTGGGAGCTTTGTCATCTGATGGAGCTTCCAGACACAGGAGCTTGCTACTTGCCAGTGCAGAAGTACCCGATGATCTCAATCCTGGGTTGCCCCTGCACCCACAATATGTCATGATGGGATCTGATGCATTTTTACTTGCATGTCTGCCAGGATCCTGAAAGTTCTTTGAGACCAAGGAAAACTTTCCTTGCAATGCCCAGCCTGATAGGATCCTAGGTTATGCCAGGAGCTCTTAGGTATAACTGCAATATAAATAATAAGTTTAATTATTGTTAATAATGGTTGTGAAGGTTTCATAGATCATTGATGTATTGAATGTATTCCATTGTCATTTGAGAAGGACAGAGTTTTTTTTGCTAGTGCTACTTTCCCCATTAGTGTCTGCTACAACCACACTCTTCCCCTTTGTGCACCTTGGGAGATTAAGTTGCTGAAACCCTTTCACTAACTAAAATCTTCACTGTCCCCTTTTGGCTGATTACATTTTTATTTTCTCTCTTTCCCTATATGTATATTTCCTCTCTCCTCCCCTTTTCTTTCCCATTTCTCACTCATGTACTGCCTGGAAGATCACTGTATACCACTCAGCATATGTGAATTTATGTAAGCCCCTGTTTTGAGCTTGATTGGGTGTAGCACTGAGTGCTTCCTGCATCTCCCTGGAGGCAAGTGTTCACAGCCTGCCCAAGCTGCCAAGCCTGCCACTCCCAGATATATTGCATGTTGTGCAGAAATCTGCCTGAAGGAGCACAGCTTTTTTTGCACATAGGCCCTGCTGACTGTTGCTGTTCTACAGAATCCCATGGTTATATCACATAGGATCCAGCAAATTCTCTCTATCTGCCTAGGCAATACTCCAGGTTTCAGTGATGGTTTTGTTTGTAAGCCTGTCTCGTCTGGCACAGGTAGCTGGTGAGCAGGTTCTGAAGAACTTTTTTAATATACCAGTTAAGTGACAAATCTCCACATGCGTTAAGAAACAAATCCTGCCTTAGCCACAGCTTAGAGGAGGGTAGGAAATGACCTAGCTTCATGTCAGTGTAGGCTTTCCTGGGAAGGGTGGGGTATACAGTGCCATTTCTTTCAAAGAATGAGTCCTGGTATCTAAGTAGGACTTGCCTCCTGCTGACTAAATACACCAGCATGCACAAGCCAGAAAGTAGGTAGTTTTTCCTCTTGACAGTCTTGAAGAAGGGAGAGAAGTCCTACTGGAAATTATGGGGGATCACTTTGCTGTTCACCACAGGAAAGATCACTGTGAGAGCACACCTGAACCATCTCCTTCCACTTGCTGAACAGGAATCGCTTTCACACTCCTGGAAACTCAGTATGAGTTTAGGGCATCAGGAGGTGCAACTAACATGATCTTCACTGCTCACCAGCTGCATAAAAAATGCTGAGAACATCCACACCTCATGCCTTGCAGATGGTTTTCAAATGTTGTCCTTCTGAAGCTTTAATCTAGCTTGGCTTCCTGTCGTCACTGGGCCCTTGGCCCTTGTCTGCGTGCCCTACCTGGCACTGGGGTTCTACACAGTAGTGTGCCCCAGTGCGGTCTCCTCCTCCCCAGTAGCCTCATTTTGGTCCACCAGTCTAATAACAACAGAAAACACAAGCCCCTGGGATGCAACTTAACAATAACCATGGGGTACATGCTCTATCCCTTTTCAGAAGGCAAGCTTCTGTCTCAGTATAATGTGCCTCCTACCCATAAGTACTTATGAGCTCCTGTAGCCCTTTAATCCTACCAGCAGCAGAACAGGAAGGCAAGCATTTCCAAATAGCTTTCTCTATGAGAGCTCCTTCCCGCTTGGCTGCTGCCAGAGAACTGACCACCTCCAGCCCCAGCCCTGGAGCCCAGGGCCCTACCTCCTTCTGGTCAGCTGGCTGGGGACAGGTGCTAGCTAATTCCCTCATTAGCCTGTTGCCACAGCAACCTGCACCAGTGGGGTTTCTACCTGGCTCCTATAGCCCTCTCTCTAGGCAGTTTCTGCCCTTAAAGGAGAAGGTACACCTTAGTGCTCTGAAAAACCTCACAAAAGTCTTTGACTCAACCGAGAAGTGCTGTGGAGGATCCTTCTGAAGTACGGATGCCTACCAAAATTTATGACCATTCTGTGCCTAATCCATGGTGGTATGCAAGAGATGGTTCTTGGTGATGGATCTATCACATCCCTTTGAGGTTAAGATGGGAGTTAAGCAATCATCACTCCAACACTCTTTTTAGTTTTCCTTACAGCAGTGCTACATCTAACCATGAACAAGTCAGAGTGGAGCTAAAATACCAAATGGATAGTAGGTGGTTTAATCTCAGCCATCTCAGATCCAAAACCAAGACCACCCTGACCTCAATCATCAAGCTCCAGTACAATGATGATGCTGTAGTGTGTGCTCACTCAGACGCAGACCTTCAGGCAATAATCAGTGTCTGTACCAAGGCATACAAGATAGTGGGACTGATACTTAACATTCAGAAGACTAAAGTCCTCCATAAGCAAACTCTTAATGAGTAGTAATTCAGCTCCAGCTCCAGTAATCCATATTTATGGGGGTGTGGCAAGTTTGAGCACCAGGGTGGCTGTGGTGTGCCCCAGTGGCCATTTGGCTCCTCCCTGGCTTAGGCTTTGAGGTGGACCTTCCTTAATTGCATGTCCTCCACACTTTGATCTTTTTGAGGATTACATAATAGAGGCTGCCCACGAGCCTTAGAGTTAGCCTTAATTTGTTCAAGTAACTAACACCCACCCACCTTCTTAATTTTACTTGATCTCAATACGTGGGTCCTCTTGGCCTGTCTGCACCTCTCTATGTCACCTGTAGTCTTAAGGGCTCAGTTTGTGGTTCCATCTTCCCCTATACCATGCCCCATGCTTCGCAGATATTGCCACTTATGGTGTTGATTTCCTACAACTTGGCCCCCTTAGTCTCCTTCTTAGTTTGTCTGAGCTCTCAGACTCCCTAGTCCCATGTTCAGCCCATCTGGGCTCCTGGACTCCTGGTCTCATGCTCAACCTTCCTTCGGGCTTTCGGACCTCTGGTCCCACATTCAGCCCCTCTCTGGATCTGTGGACCTTCTGGTCCATCTTTCATCCCTTCTCTGGGCTTGGGGACCCTCTAGTCTGACTCAGCCTCTTCCTAGGCTCCTGGACCCCCTGCTGGGCCCTGCTCTCAATCTCCGGGATCTGGGGCTGCCAGATCTCTAAATAGGCCTTGAGTCTGCCCCAGCAGAACTTAAAGCCAAAACCTGGGACAGTTAAATATAAAGCACCTGCATGCTCTAGCAGGCACCTAAACTGTCTTTGGGCTTAACATAAAGGTAAGGCCTGCCTATAGATAAGAACCCCTCTCTGCCCCAAGTAGCATTTTCTTGCTTTCCCGGTTTGCAGAATTTCTTATTCAGCACCTCTGTCAGTTCAGGAGTCCTGCTGGTCTATTGCCAGAAGCTCCTCACTTCATGGCTGCTAGGGCAAGACTGCCTGACCAGCTCACACCCAGGGCTTATATAGCTTAAGACTGGATCTGTCCCAGTCAGATGAGCCCCTAATTAGACCCCTCACCACCTGCAAGTGGCTTCTCAAGTTGCTTGCTCCTTTGAAGAAACAGGCACACCCCAGTGTGCACCCCAGGAAGAGGCACACCTCACTGTTTCATACTCCCTGTGCCACCCCCCCAATCCAAAACTCACCTGTAGGTCTTCACTCTGTTATCTCACATAGTGCTTTTTCTTTAGGGTGTACTCCCCTAGCTTTTTCCCATCACACCCCAGAAACTCTGGAGAACACTGAGTATTTTCCATACCTTGGAAGCCATTTTTTGCAGAATGTGACATCAAGAAAGAAATTCAAGATCAACTTAAAAATTCAAGCACAGCCTTGAGACGCCTGAGGAAACAGGTGTTTGAAGAAGCACAACATCAGATCTGGAACCAAGCTCATGGTTCATCAAGCAGTCATGATCCCCACCTTGCTGTATGAAGCTGAAATGTGGACAACGTATGGGAAGTACCATCAACACTGTGTTTGGAAGATCCTTTAAATCCAGTGTCGTCTAACATTAATGTCCTCTCATGAGCAAACATCATGAGTGTTGAGGCAATGATCATCAACTTTACTGAGTTGGCCACATGCTCCAGATGTCTGACTCCAGACTCCTTAAGCAAGTTTTATTCTCCCAGCTCAGTCAAGGTGTACGTTCAAGAGGAGGACAGAGAAAGTGCTTCAAGTATGTCCTCAAGGCCAACTTGAAAAAATACAATATTGACATCAGCTCGTAGGAGACTATCACTCAGGACTGCCCCAAATGGAGGAAGAGTCTGCCACAAGGATCTCAGTACTTTGAAACCTTACAATGTCAACAGGAGACAGAAGAGTGGGAGTGGCAGAAACAGTGTGTCATGGACTGAGTCATGAATCCAGATTCGCTTATGCTGAATGGAAACACATGCCCAAGCTGCAACAGAGTCTGTTGATCCCAGATTGCTTTTTCTTTGGGTCCGAAGATGGCTGAGGACGCCAGCCAATCATACTCAACTGCAAGGGATTGCAGTTGAGTTTTACCTCCTTTGCACTCCCTGCTTCTGAAGAACCTAACCCTTCTCCTGCAGGACAGGGGAAGAAGCTTCTTTTCAGAACAGTGCTTTTGTGCAGCAGAGGAGTTCTAGCTCTAAGTGTGTATGCTTATGATACCCTTCTAAGGTAGAAAGTCATTATTGCACCCATTTTACTTCGGCTTTGAGAGGCTAAGTAGGTTGCTCAAAGTTGCTGAGCCAGACAGTGGCAGAATTGAGAATAGGTCCTAATTCCTCATTTCCTTGCTTTGACAGCTCTACCACTCTCTATAAATAAAGCTAGACTGTGTCCGTCACATCTGTGGGACATAGAGTGACAATCTGGACAGTAAGGTTTGTTTTATTGGTTTGTTGTTTTTTCCCCTCTCTGAGAAAGCAACACTACCAATCAATTGATTTAGACAACAAGCAGTGAATATTAATTATATCAACCTAATAAATTATTATTTTTAGCTAGATTCAAATTGTCTTTGGGTTACTGTAGATAATTTAAGTCAAACACTCTTATGATTAAAATATGCAAATAAATTCCAGATTTCCCTTAGCTGTTTTGTTATAACTTGGTTCTGATGCAAATTGTTTGTCATGCACATTATGAATTTATCAAGCAATGAGTATGAGATAGTATTATGTACATGTTTATTTCCAGCAGTTCTGGGATTTGCACTTGTCTGAACTATGCTGGCTACTCAGTCCATGGTGTGTGCTTTTCATATTTTAATAGTGACCAATATTAATTTGATATACATCTTGCAAACTCCTCTTCTTTCCGGTACTTGTCTAAAAATATGTTTTGAATTTCTACCTTCTGGTAAAAAAAAAAATATGGTTTTAGTTCTTGTCTCTAGGTCACCATGCAAGGATTCATAGTGCAAAGGGCAAGTTGACTAATTATGCTAAGGTCAGTAGTGGCAGAAAAATTTCAATAAGAAAGGAAGAGAAAATGAGGGTAAAAGACACTTCTCAAATGGGTTTCCCACCAAGTCCATGGAAAAGCTGAAACCTATCTGGCTTCCAGTCCCTTCCACTAACCAGTACGGGTAGACAACACTGCCTTGCAGTACTTCTTACAGTTCTACATTTAGGGTTGTGAGCCAGAGGGTGAGAAGGCAGCTCAGGCTTTGTGGGCACAGATGAGATAGAAAATTTTATGAAATGAGAAATGAAAAAAAGAAATTTGAGAAAATAAAATATTTTGCAAAGAGAGAGACTGGTATGCAAAACTTCCCAAAGCCACAAAAGCTTTCGCCATTTAGTGAAAAACTTCAAGGTGTTGAGGTGGAAAAATCGATATCAATATCTTCTGGTCCCAGTGCTTGTCCATTCATAACTTAGTAAGCACCAATGCATCCTCTCAGTGGTGCGAACATGAGATGATGCATGATTGATTATGCACCCTTTCTTGGCAGCTTTTAAGCCATGCTGGTGTCAATGGCCTCAAATATATGGCTTCCTCCTCTCTTGCTAGATACCTCCGTTCAGCTTGGTCGGCAACATATGTAATGCATCTATTCTGTCTCTGAGCTCTATTGGTACATTGGACCTTGAAGCTACTCGGTTGTGTTCTTTGTAAATGTGAAATGACAGCTTCCTAAGGGTTTTGTTAGACAGAAATTATGCACTTCTGTTGCAAACAGTTAAAGGAAATAGAATCAATATTTTCTAGACAACAACACGGTGCCTTGAAAGGAAAAAAAAAGAAACCAAGCTTATTTTGGTTTAAATAGGCATGACTGCTCCACCAAAATTCCCTGAAACACTTCTAAGTAAGTCCTTGTATATTTGTCCCTGTCATGTGCTGTTGGTATCATCCAGGCACAACAGTATTGTTCATTTGAAGACTGAAAGTGAGTGGGGCTGCATCCTGATATCTCAATAAATGAGCTCACTGGCTGGTAGGCTTGGTTGTTTTTTCTTGGTCAGAAAATGAAAATATTAATGCTTGAACTTGAAATGCAGTTTTTTATAAAGTGAAAGACTATCTTCAAACCCTAGTTTTGGCATTTTTTAATTTTGTTTATATGCTAGTATAAAATATGCAGTGCATAATTCTGAAAAAAACCCCCAACTCCTTCAAACGGGGAAGCTGATGTGAATGATTAAAAAATTTAAGTTTCATAGTTGGTAGGGTTGGAAGGGACCTGAGCAGATCATCAAGTCCAACCCCCTGCCATGGCAGGAAAGAGTACTGGGGTCAAACAACCCCAGCAAGGTGTTCATCCAGCTTCCTTTTGAAGACTCCCAGGGTAGGACCGAGCACCACTTCTCTTGGAAGTTGGTTCCAGATCCTAGCCGCCCTGACTGTGAAGTAGCGCCTCCTGATGTCTAATCTGAATCTACTCTCTGTCAACTTATGGCCGTTATTCCTTGTTAGTCCCAGTAGTGCTCGGGGGAACAGGGACTCTCCCATTGCCTGCTGGTCTCCCTTTGCCAGTTTATAGACGGCCACCAGATCCTCTCTCAGCCTCCTCTTGTGGAGGCTGAACAGGTTCAGGTCCTGTAACCTCTCCTCGTAGGGCTTGTCCTGTTGCCCTCTGATCATGCGAGTGGCCCTCTGGACCCTCTCCATGTTGTCCACGTCCCTCCTGAAGTGTGGCACCCAGAACTGGATGCAGTACTCCAACAGTAGCCTAACCAATGTCATATAGATGGGGAGGATCACCTCCTTGGACCTGTTTGTGATGCATCTGTGGATGCATGACAAGATGCAGTTAGACTTCCTGACTGCATCCCCACATTTGCGGCCCGTGTTCATCTTGGAGTCTGTAATGACTCCAAGATCCTTTTCTGCCTCTGTGCTGATGAGAAGGGAGTTCCCCAACCTGTAGGTATGCTGTTGGTTCTTTCTCCCTAGGTGCAGTACCTGCACTTGTCAGTATTGAATCCCATTCTATTCTCATCCGCCCACCCCTGTAATCTGTCCAGATCCAATTGCAGCTTGTCTCTCCCTTCTAGCATGCCCACTTCTCCGCACAGTTTGCTAAGAAATGTAGACTATGTACCCAAAGTGTGAACTGCCCCATTCATTTGAGTTGTACTAACTGGCATACCAAGATCATACTCAAAAAGCAACATGATAACTGTTTCTTTACAAAGAAACAGTTCTCGCTGCCTTCTCGCTGTTGCTGCCCACGCTGTGCTGCCCTGGTAACGTGGGGCTGCATGGGGCGGGCAGCAGTGGTATGGAGACCTCCTGCATGGATCTCTGCTCTCTGTGGAGCCAGGTCACACGGCAGGGCAGTGCTGATCCCTGCTGCATGACCTGGCTCCACAGGGAGCAGAGATTCAGGGCTGCATGGGACAGGCAGTGGCGGCGAGGAGATCCCCAGCACAGATCTCTGCTCTCTGCCGAGCCAGGTCATGCAGCAGGGACCAGCAGGCTTGCTTGCCACTCTGCACTGCTTCCCTGCCCCGTGACCCAGCAAGACATGGATCAGAGATCCTCATGGGGGTCTTCTCGCCTGTACAGAGGGCAGTGACCACCCCCCTCCCCCAGATGAGCTACTCACAGCTCTGTCCTGTTCCCCACTGGGGCCTGGCAGCTCCTGGCCCCAGGCCCCACCTGGCTGGGCAGTAGGGCTGTGCTAAACTTGCAGTCCGTTCGAAACAGATTCAGAGGAGATTTGGTGGGGCCGAATCTCTGGAACAGATTTGTCCAAACGAAACAGGACAGTGATCTGAAACACCAAAATGAATCACTGTCCTCTGAAACGGCTGAATATGAAACTGAATCGAAACATAGCCATTTCGCACAGCCCTAGTATCAAAGTATGTCATTTTGGTTTTTCCTGTTTCTCTTAAATATACCATGGGGATATGGTGTATTCTTTTTTTCATCCATAATATTTTGGTATTACCATAGTATTTCTTTTGGATTCAGCCTCCTTTTTGAGGTTGTTATATTGCATCCCTAACTAGAATTCAATTATCTTTGCTGTGGATGTGTGATATACCATTGTTTTGGAAAATACTATAAGAAAGTGGTCATCAACCAATGGATCTCGATTCACCAGTAGATCCTGGAGCCTCTTGGAGTCGATTTGAGGCTGGGGGGCGGTAAGTGCCCATATGCATGCACGCATGTGCCCCAGTCCAGCAGGTCAGTCTGTAGGGGAGGGAAGGGCCGGGGGCTAGATCGAGGCCCCTGTGGTGAGGAACAGCGCTGCAGAGGCAGGAGCAGGGGTTAAGTTGCGTGGGGCCCTGGCCAGGTGGGACGTACCTGCTGGGGAGGTGAGCCCCCAAATAATTTTTTCTCCCTCTGCCTTGATCTGCCCCCCGCTTTTCCCCCCACAGACTTACCTGCTGGGTGGGGGGGTGGCAGCTGTGCACAGTAGATCTTGGATTGCTTTTAAATGCCAAAGGTGATCTCCTACTTAAAAAGGGTGGAGACCACTGCTGTAAGGGATACTTCATTGTGGATAGATTACTTGTTCTGACTAGTCTTCAGCATAAACAGGAATATGTTTGATATTATTCTCAGTTAAAATGATATTCTCAGATTATTTACATATAACTTTAGGTTGTGGAATCTTGTGATGAGTGTGATAACTCGAACTAAAGAACATACACAGTACTTTGCACTAGCCGCAGAATTAGAGCACGTTTTTTATTTTAATGGTGTGGATCTAGAAGACTCTCCCACAGGCCATGTCTACAGAGGTGGTTGCTTTGTTGTAGGCAGAAGAAGGTTTGGATTGAATCCTGGTGCACCTTTCACACGTACAAATGTGCTGACGAAAAGGAGATCACCTCTCCTGATTGGCAGTAGAATTTAGCTCCTAACAAAGGACAACAGCCTAGCTCTTTTGAAGCTGAGGAGCCATTCCCTGGTGATTTACTGGGAACAATGGTGACCCAAAATGAAGTCCTGGCTGAAAGCTCCACCATCATATTTACTTTCTGGGCCAGGATGTTGTCTATTTATACTTTTCCCTACCATTAATTCTGATATGGGTCTGAACTGTGTTTTCCTTAAAGTATCCCTTTTGAGGTCAGCATTCATAAATATTTGGTGTCTGTAAAGTTGGCAGGAATTGCATCTGGCTTATAACTTTTGTTTTTTCTTACCTACTCTCCTTCACATTTACCTTCTTTTCATTATGAATAAAATACACCCCCCCCCCAAATAAATGCCACAAGTTGATTTTGATTTACATTGTAGGTAATAATGTTTTGTATTTCTCATGCTACAGTGTCTGAACAAATTATAAGTGGCATGTTGGCATATGTCAGAGGATGCACATTACAAAAAGCAGTGTTAACAATTATTTTGAAGCCTTTGGAGAGAGAAAATTCATCTTCCTATGTCTGTTTACTTCTGCAGGTTCGCAAGCATGTGAATGACCTATATGAAGACCTGAGGGATGGACATAACTTGATCTCCCTTCTAGAAGTCCTTTCTGGAGATACCCTGGTAAGACCTGTAATCACAGAAAATGATTTCAGGCCACTGTATACCCGTTTTTGCTGTTTGTAACTCTTTGGAGGTTGGTTGTTAAGAATGTCTTTGATTTATCCCATACTCTATCACTGTTAGTGCCAAAGGCATACGCTGTGTTTCTGGTAATAAAATTCAAGAACACCATGACTTAGTGTGGGAATATAAAATGTTTTTCTTCTGTGATCATGATTTTTAATAAGGTACTGCACTAGTTCTTTCTCTCTTTTACTTTTTCTTTATGGATTTTCTTTACTAAATGTGAATGCTTGATGTTCCTTCACATTAAGGAAAATAAATTAACAAATGGCAAGGGGAAAATGTCCCTACCTGAAACTGTCTAACATGCTCCTCAGGTGTCATTTCCTTTCTTTGTGAGCATTACTTCCCTTGCTTGGTATTTGTTCTTTTCATTATGTTCTTCTGTTCATGCTCTTTTCTTCATTTGTGGTCTGTCTTGTGTCTTTGCTGTCCTGTTTTCTGTCTGTTGTATTCATTAGCCAAGAGAGCGAGATTTTTTGAAGACCTTACGGTTGGTGAGTTCAACAGAAGCATGCGCGTATGAACAGCATGAGGATGTGGAGGATGAGGATAAGGGGGTAGGTGCCGACCCCCATAACCATACTAACTTAGTATTTGAAGTGTGCTGTCTGTTAACTTTAAAGTAATCTTTTGGCTTGGTGTTCTCCAGTAGTGCAATAGAAAGAATGAAGGAATTCATGGTGATGAGCTAGGATATACATATTCTGGGAAATTGACAACCTTGAGCTATGACAGACATTTTCCATTCGATTCATTTGCTAAGTGCTAAATGCAACACTTTACGATTTCTGTTTATTTGCTATCACTATGCTTTCCACAACTGTTAGGCAAATATGATGTGTAGGTAACTTTACTTCTCAGCCTTATGGCTCAGATTGAGTGAAGTTGTATTATTTTATAATAAATACAGAAATGCAGTAATTTCATTACATTAAGATTTCTTTTTATTTGCCATCAGTGTGTAACCTGGAAAGTATGTAAGCAGTATAAAGCATGGGGTGAAATTCTGGCTTCACTAAACTCAATACCACAAATTCTGTTAAGATTTCAACAGGGCTAGGATTAAATATGGAGATGCAGTACTTCTATAGTTCCTCATCACATAAATGGCATATAGTTACTCTTTTCAAAGTAGATAGCTAATGTAGATAGTGTTTCGTGATAGATGTCAGAAATATGTGGTGTTTCAGCCTGTAAATATTTTGACAGTTTATAGAGCTAACCTGATGGCAGTAGATGCTGAATCTTTTACTATCCTCGTTGTCCAGATGGGAAATATTTACTTATAAATTGCAAAATGTTGGATACTGATTGGTCCCAAGTAGCTGTTCTATGTTTTTGTGGAGCTTCCATCAACAGCTTTATCACAGGACCAAATTCTGTTCTTGGATCCACATCTGTGTTGTGTAGTGGTGATTCCAGTAGAACCTGCATGCATTCCAGATAGAATGTGCCTCAAAACATTTGCATTTTACCTGTATGTAAAAATATTTCCCCTCTGAGACTTTATACTGTTACTTTTTGACAACCTCTACTTGTTTTAGGAAGTTAAAGCCCCAATTTTAACCACTCTTTAATTCTACCTATAGAAGTTATTCTGCAGTAAGGACTCAGTAACTGACCCTAAACTTTCAGTTGTTTAAACAAATCAGGGATTTCATATAGTGACTTAAAGTTCCATTTTTGTGTTTTAGTTGATGCTTCTTTTCCAGCTGCATTTCCTCATGTTTCCTCCTGGCAAATATATTTTGTAGGGAAAAAATTCAATTACAGAAAATTCTGACTGCCTGTGTATTTCACAGAGGTTGTCTGAGGAAATAATCATATTCATGGCTGATTGGTAGGAGGGATTGTAAGTGTGCTCCTGCTTATTGCTGTAAAAGTTTGTGAAAAATCTGAAATAAGGAAGAAAGCCAGAAATAGTTGGATACTATGATTACATAAGTATAGTTACTTTCCAATATATGCTCTCTGACAGCTAGATAAAATATTCTTTTTCTGTGTAATTCTTCCTCCTGGTGATTTTACACTAACTGCATGCAGTTTTGCCATTTTTCCATTAACACACCATGCACAATAATTTACAATTTCTTCTTGCTAATTTGTTTTTGCTTTGAGATGAGGGTAATTTATTAGCTTTCTTCATGCCTCACTTTTTTATACATTTCTATACAGTAGATCAGTTTATGTAAGAAATCTAAGGTTATGTATTAAGACTATATAATACAAATTCTATTTAAAAGAAAGCATTTATTTATATTACATCTTTCTCATTCATATATATATGAACAATTATATAATTATAATAAAATATACCTATATTAAGGTAAGTTTCCTATCACATTATTGCAGGAGTTGTTAACAAGTCATCTTGAAGATGCACCTGATTATTACATGTAGTTTGGCTTGCCTAATATGATCTAGACCTTTTGTTTTGATGCAGTACCACTCTGTGGCCTTGATTATCCACTCTGGTTAGACCCCTGAATCCTGATGTAAGCCTCCAGACTGCAGTAGATCTCTGAAGGGACACGGGACTGCTTGGATTAGGTTACAGGATTGGGGCCTTTGACTTTTTTCTTCTCCAGTTGAGCTATTCAGATGCAATAAAATAGGCTTTATGTAAATTTAAAGCACAGCTTCCCCTAGGACATTAGTTTTCACGTAAACTTTTGCAGCGGTTATGAAAACAGTAGAACCTTGAACATTTCAAATTGGACTCTTTATCTAGTAGTAGTCTAGTAGTCTTGTCACCTAAAAGTCTCACAATTTTCCTTTTCCATTTTTAGCCCCGAGAGAAAGGTCGGATGCGTTTTCACAGACTACAGAATGTACAGATTGCACTTGACTATTTGAAAAAACGCCAGGTATGATACTACTTTTAACAAATAAAATTTACAAGAGAATTGCACTCACAGAATTAACAGACAGATAGACAGAGCTCACTGGGAAAAAGAACAGCTTCATCGTTTACATTTTTAAACTTTGTATTCTAAAAATGGTAAAAAATATGATGGCATTGTGGTGTCTGAACTGATCGTGGTGGTGATCTAGTGATGGTGATGTATGTGTGGCAAAGGTAAATTTACACCATCTTTTCACTCCTGTTATTCTTCAGGGTGCAGGAGACATCCCACTCCTAGCAAAGTTAGAGTAACGTGGTGTTGCACGTTGACTCGTATGCAGCTGCCTCAGGTCTTAAAGGACCATTCCGGAAAACACCAGCCCTCTTGCAATAATACCTTTCCTGAGGAATACCCCAACATGATCTCTGAGATGGTGACAATACTCTCAGCGTGATATACAAAGGACATATCATTTGTTGGAGCTGCCTAGTAATCACTTACGGTGCCTTTAGCTTGAAATCAAGACTCCTTGTGGGAAGGCACTAATTTCAGTGACACTTTTTTGGGGGGAAAATAATCTTTGGCCTTGGCAGTTTTAATTGGAGTGAGTAAGACTCTCTTCCAGGCATTCACCTGGAATGTAGAAGATGCAGGATCCAATTCTAGGTAGAACTGAGGAAATCTGTATTTAAATTCCTTCTCTGCCTGGTTCATAGCAGAAACTTGAACCTGTTCATAGGAATGTCCTCACCACCAGGCACCTGTCTGGGGTGAAACTCTTTCATCTTGTATACATACAAAATACGAATGGGGCCAGGGAATATGGGAGACTGGCCACATAGCCGTGAAGTCAGGGCACTTGTGTGGGAAGTAGGCAGTCAGGTTCAAATCCTCATTCTAGTGAATATTTAAGTGTTTAAACAGTTAAAAAAGTGCAACAAAAAACCCCACACAATTTCCCAGACCCACCCAGGAGAAGCCAGTAATTACTTACCAAAAGTATAAGGCGCCCAGACTAATGTCTCTGGTCTCAATCAGGAAGAATAGAGAATTTAGCTTGGACCTACTCCCCACCCTCAAATAACCTGTATAATCTTTCATGGGATGTCAAGGAACAGCAGAATAGGGATTTAATTTCTTGGGTCCCACATCCCATGTGAGTGCCATAATTACCTGGCTATACATGATTCTTGTTGGAGATACTGCCTCTTTTTGTGAAAAACTTTGGATGGCATTGCTTACATCTTCATGTTAAACCAAAAAATGAAATTTGTGAGGTGGGAAAACTGTTTCCCATTTGGTTTTGTTTGAATCAGTACTGATAAACTTTTAAACAGTTAACAGCCCAGGCTTTAAACAGTTGCTGGAAGAATGGAAGAGGAATACAATAGCAAAAGAGATAAGCAGATGTAGCATTTCTTTTAAATAAGATACACTCCTTTTATTGTGTTTGAATTGTAATGCAGGTACTAATCGCCTAGTAACATTTGTGCGCTGAGGCCACACTCATACTGTGGAATAGACTAATTAGCTGCAGAGTAAAGTGTCACCATCTACATGTGCTATTAGGCTCCAGTAAACTAATTAGCACTGCTGTAAAATAAGCACCACTGTAAGTATTATCTCTGATGGTATTATCTTCCAGGAGTGTTAATTAGTTTACTGTGGCCTAATATGAAGGAATAATTAACTGTGATTAATTGCACTGGTAATTGCACAGGTAGACACTGACTGTGGGCATAAATTGTGCCCAGTCAGTCCAAGCAACAGGGGGCCAGACTCCTGCCTGCCATTTAGCCACATGGCTCTACACTTTCAGTACTCTCATGCTCTAGCCAGCCCCTCTGCCACCTGACATTGCCACCTGGAACCTGGGGCAGAGCAGTTAGTATTGCTCTCATTTAAGGATAAAGGTTCATACCTCTGCCAGCTAGTGCGGAGGAATTTAGTTAATACTTAAACACAAGCAGTTACCACAGACTTCAGGAGTAAAAGGAATTTCCTGAGGGTTGTGGTAGACCTCAGAGATATTTATGAAAGAGGAGATTTTGTGCTCATTCATAAATAAACTTTAGAAGACACTGTGATCTGAGAAGACCGAAGTCTTACAGAAGACTGGCTCTGTGATCTTCCATTAGAAGAACTGTTTTGTGATGGGGGTCAGAAGGTCCAAAGTATCAACAGGTTTGAGAACTGACTTTGGAAAGACCATATATACCTAACTAGTACACAGTTTTGTTAAAATTGAACAGCTTCTGTAATGCAGTGGCAGGAGAAAATAAGACTTTTTCTTTTTAATTTTTTTAACATGTGCTCTCTCCTTTTTCCCTGTGAAGCATTGGCTGACTGTAATTATAATTATGTATGCAGATTAAGAAGAGGACATGCCCTTGCATGTTAAATGTCAGTATAGTGTATATATTAAATAATGTGAACAAATAATTGTAATAGTTTAAACATAAAATGCATGTCTTATATTTATTCCATTGTCTAATTTCCAACTAAATAGACAGATGATACAGGTAACAAAGTGGGATAATGAAGAAAATAATAGGCTGCTGATAACTATTAGTAACTTAATCTAAAAAAGGTTATTGGAGTTGGAAATGTAGCTGCCCTTTAACCCATTGATATTTGATCTTAAAGATGAACTTTTCATTTTGTTAATTAATATGTATGCAACCCTTTGAAAGTCTAAAGCATTAGGTAGTATTAAATATAATTATTATACTTTTGTTTATAAAAAAAGAGTATAATAAATTGGCTTGTCTTGGTTTTAGTGGCCAAATTGTCACTTTCAGTTGGGCTCTCTCTGGTGCAGCAGAATGCAGAGAATGTAAATGATTAGCGAACCGGTTACGGTATCTTCGGTCCAAGGGCTGCCTAGGACTGGGTGCAGCCCCCTACACTCTGATATATTCCTTGTTCTAGGTTGGGGACCAGCTGGCACAAGAACCAGATTTGTTGGTTTTACGTGAGGGGGTGATTACATTACCATGGGGATCCCCAGCTAGTCAGTAATTGCCAGAACCCAGTATCTTTGTACATTTAAAAATGTTGGCCAAAATGTTTGTTATAGAGTACGGTCAAAACATAAAGAGTATGTATTTTTGAGTCAAGGCGGGGAGCAGTTTTCAGTACAAATTTATTTCAATTCTGTGTATATTTTCCTTTCCACAATGGCAGGTAAAACTGGTAAATATTCGAAATGATGACATAACAGATGGAAATCCCAAGTTGACTTTGGGGTTAATATGGACCATAATTTTGCACTTTCAGGTAAGTCTAGTTTTTCTTGGCAATATGTTTTTTAGGCACATCTGGTTTCTTTGGAAGGTTGTTATCGTGTATGATCAGATCAATTACCATAGGAGTCCATAGAAGCTGTGCAGCACATGGACATCTCTTATATGTATTTGAAAGTTCTGGTCAGATAAATCACATTAATCACAATTAGTTAGTTTGGCTTGACTTTTCATTTCCTGTTTGTGAAGAGAGTCCATTTTTGATCAGTATTAAAAGCAAAGCTTAATACATTTCTTTAGAGTTTTAATAACAGGATCTTGTTTTATTTTACAAACATGTTTTTATTGAATATTAAGCCAAAAACATGTTATGTCCTATAGGTTTTATAAGGATTTTTGAGTCAAATTCTGATTTTGAACATGTAAAAGTGTTATTTTAGCATTTTCTGAAGATGAAAAACATTTCTAAAACATTTCATTTTGAAAACAATGAATGCTGTGGTAATACTGGTTTGTATCAGGTGGCACTGTAATTGTTGCACCGTTGGTTGGTTTATATACAGTACACTGCTTACATTATGTAGTATAAGATCGCTTCTCAGAATAGGAGTTTGATGAATGGCCCTGGATGTAGATGATGCAGTTCAGATGGCTATTAATTTTTACCTATTTTTATCTTTTATGACTAGAAGTATTGTTAGCAATAGATTCTTTCTAGGGTATGCATTTTAAGCTGTCAGAAAATTACATAATCAAATTGCAATATGTAGTTTCTTTATGATCAATTGCTACTGCTTAGGATTTATGGCTTGAAAAATAAATTACTTGTTAAAAAAAGCCTTTGGAAGTCAAATTTGCTTTTCTAACTACAAATCCTAAACAGAAGTAGGAAGGGGCATAAATAAACAAACAAATGCATAAATACATAAATATGCATGTGTATAATATATAGGAGGAGGGAGAAAGCCATGTTTAAATATTCAGATTCAAATAAATATATGTATGTATTTCATACATAAATATGTATGAAAAATAAAAGAGACAGTTATGAAATATTTACCTATATTTTAAGAAACAGATCATTGAGCAGTAAACTGTAATTAACAGAGTTGCCAGAAATGGACAAGGCATGTATTTGTCATAAGTTCAGTTGCTTGATGTTTTCTCCCACCCTTTGTCTATTCTTTTCCTCTCAGATCCTGATCTTCTAATGTGCCCAACTAAATTCATTCATACAAGCAAGCATCCCCATTTGGCATGAACTGGGCTACTTGTGTTTAGGTCTTTGCTGGCTTAGGTTGCTGGTTTTTGTTGTCATCTGTATTGTGGGGTGCTTAAAGCAAATCTGAGTGCTTGTAAAATGATGGTAAAAGCAAAATATGCCATTTACTGTCCCTATCTGTAAAGAGTAATGAGGAAAAGTGCGTTTTGGACATATCTGAACTAATTTGATAAAGTTTCTACTGTTCCTTTACATAAGCTAGTTTACTCTATGAAGGATGACTTCTGTTGTACAAATCTCACCAATACACTAATTATGCTGTCATGTGTTAACATAGTTTTCTGAAAAAAATGGAACATAACCATGGTTTCAAAAATAAGTAATTACCAAATAACTTTATGGAATATGAAACAACTGAAAACTAGATATTCAATTTGCTGGTGTTCTGTTTCCTTGCACTTTCAGATGCAATTTTAGGACCAAACTTATTTGTCTTTCATATGGCTTTAGGAGCAAGACGTATTGTAACAGTTTTAATTCTAAATTCCCCAACCAGACCAGTGCCCTACTGGAAAGCAAGTGTAACTCCAGGATGTCACCCTCAAACTTGTATCTGGGGCAGAATGTTATTATGTGCTCCATGGTTTGGTCAGGGTTTTCACAGTTGCATCCAGGTGAGGTTTTTAGGTACCACTTGTACATCAGGTGGCTATAGTGGCCATGTCGAGTGAGTATCCTATTAAGGGCTGTTCACATGCTCCGTGGAAGGTTGAAGCCCAATCGTTGCACTGTTGGGTCAGAGACAAAATGTTTTTTGGAAAAGTATTTTCTGCCCAAGCTTTCTTTCAAAATTCTTCAGTATTGTGGTATGCTGTAGGAGGTGCTTGGTTCACGTCCAAAAGGGTTTTTGTGAAATCACGTGATGAGTGGATAGGAATGTCTGGATGACTATTGATGCACCAAACTGAGAGGTGGTTTGTAAGATGGCACAAGCTTATTTCTGTACATTAACTTAGTTTCCTTTAAATATCTTGGCCTGATCATCTTGTCTGTTGCTTGCATATGGGTTCTTTTGAAATCCGTGGTGGTTTGTTGCATTTGAAAAGATACTTACTTTCAATAATGAAAATTGATCCACGTGTGAATGAGCATATTGTTGAACCTTACATATTCTTAAACCTTGTGTATACTTGAAAGTTAGGAAATCTTAGTCTGATGCTACATAGTGGTATCCATGCTAGCTCTAGCTAGCTGGTAGCCAGCATAAGTAATTAGCTTGGGTGTAGCATCTAGGTTATGTGGCTGTGCTACTTCTGGTGAGCTAGCTCATTCAGAGCAGTGCATAGTGAAGACAGCCTTATTTTGAAGTAAGGTAGGATGTGAACTTCAAGGATTATTGTTATTTCACTTGCACAGTGGGTTAAACTGAAGTGGAAAAATCATTCTTAGTCTGGAATAAGCGTGCCTACATACAGAGTTATCAGAAACAGCTACTAAGGAATAACACTGTGTAGAATAACCTTAGTTTTTGCATGTCTTTTGTTGTGTAAATATACTGCCCTATGTTTTATTTATGTTTGTTTTAATTAAATTGAAAGCTGGGAGGATTGCAAGATGCTAGGGATTTTTTGACTGTTGTTCATGAGTATTTTTTATCAAGCCAGGGTGCTTGTCTGGAGAATATTTGGAAAAAAAAAAAAAAAGACTTCTAAAGGCTTGGATGAAATGGTTTGGAAAATAGTACTTTAGGTAAGGTGCCGTGTACAAGACTACAATATGCAATACACATCTGGGATTTTTTTTCTCTCCTGAATGATGCCTGGTGGAGGGGAAGAGGAGATTGTTATGGCTTCCTAATCCAGTATCTGCATAGTCCCAGTGTAAGTTCTCTTAAAAACAATACAGACTGTTGCAGCCTGCAGACCAGGAGTTTGCAGGCGTAACTCTTCCAAACAGTGCTTTGAATCTGTATAGATGGTGGACATAGGAATATAAAGATTTCATGAAATCTAAATGTCTTTTTGGGTATGGAATATACCTGAACAGTCTAAGGTATAGGTATATATCCTAGGCATACGTTTATACATTTCCTATTTATTTGTTTATAATATGTGGTTAATTTTTATATTGTGAATAATGCAATACTGAATATTGTTTAGCGTGATATCGGTTATAGAGGATCTTTAAACATATTGTTTTTTTGAATTATATAGCATATATGCAATGTACAAAATTATTGCAGTATTACAGGAAACTTTCCTATTTTTTCCTACATGTCTATGGACTTCAACTGTAGTGAGCAAAATGGCATAGGTGTACATAAAAGCAGAATTTGGTTCTGTAAAATCATTTACAAACTTAGGAATGCCTCATCTCTAAAAATGTTTCAAATCACTTCTTTTAACCTTGTGCATCTAAAAATGCCCCTTTCTAACCAGCATCCAGGTTAATTGCAACAGGTTTAAGGAATGAAGAAAATAATTTCCAGATTAAGAAGCCGCAGATCTGCTAAACTTCAGATTCTTGGAAATTTCCAAGTCACTATCCAACAGGCTTTGTTATCTTCATCCTCCTCATTTCTTCCTCTAACCCAGTATCACTCATGAAAAACTTTTCCTACTTTTTTCTGCTTTCCACTGTCAGAATAGTCTTCACAGTTCACCTATTGTGTAGTTTTTAATCTTCATCCCTTCCATGCAGCCCAAATACCAGTCCAGTCCTCCTGAATGTGCTAATGCTTTCTCTGTATTCTGTGTCTCAGACCTCTTTTTTCTGCCTAGCTAGCAAGCATTTTTGCCACAGGCAGTCTTGTCTGTTTCTCTTATGCTGTTCTATGCTAACATATTGGCCAATCTGTTCTTCCGCCAGTATACTGCCAGTGGAAAAAATGCTCATTTGAAATATCATCATCAGCAATCCCTTGCCGTTGAGGATAATTATCTTCCCTGATTGTCTTACCTGCGTGTCTGAAGATGACTGATGAGGCCTATCTGGGTTTGACAGACTGTTGCAGCTCAAGCACTTGTTTCCACGTGGGGTGGGTGGCTCTGGGTTCTGGTTTTGGTCTGTGGTACGCTGTTTGTTCCACTCCCATTTTTCCATCTCCTGTCATCATCATAAGTTTTCAAAGTATTGAGATCCTTGCAGCAAACTCTTCCTGTATTTCCTCAGGCATCTGAAGGCTGCATTTGCACCTTTGAGGTGATACTGGATTTCTTTGTTGATGTCAGCCTTCTGCAAGAGATGGCTTCCAAGGTATGGGAAATATTCAGTGCTCTCCAGAGTCTTACTGTGAATCTGAATGACCAGGGATCATTAAAAAAGCTTGTTGATGGAGGACCTTAGTCTTCTGAATGTTAAACATCAGTCCTATATTCTTGCATGCCTCAGTAAAGAAGTCAACGATTGCTTGAAGGTCTGCTTCTGGGTGAGCACACAATATAGTATCGTCAGTGTAATGGAGCTTGATGGCTGAGGTGGTCTTGGCTTTGGATTGGAGTTGGCTGAAAGTGAAGAGTTTTACCATCCATTTGGTAGTTTAGCTCCACCCTGACTAAAGGTTTGCTGGTAGTTAGATGTAACATTTCAGTAAGAAATACTAAGAAGAGTGTTAGAGTGATGATACAACCTTGCTTAACTTCTGTCTTAACCTCAAAGGCATCTGTGAGAGAACTGTTACTGAGAACCGCTGCTAGCATGCTGGCATGAAGCATGCAAAGAGTGCTGATGAATTTTGGTGGGCATCTTAACTTCTGAATGGTCCTTCACAATGCTTCTTGGTTGATAGAGTCAAAGGCTTTCATGAGGTCAAAGGCCACGCAGAGAGGTTTATCAGTTTTTCCTGCAGCTGGTGAGCTGTGAAGATCATGTCAGTTATGCCTCTGGAGGTCCTAAACCCACAATGAGGTTCTGGGAGGAGCTTTTCAGCAAATGGAAAGAGATGGTTCAGGAGAGTTCTCACAGTGAAGTTTCCTGTGAGGGAGAGCTATATAGGAGAGAGAGGTTTATTTCCCAGCTACTCTTGTGTTCAACTTTCCAGCTCAACGATTAACTGTGTAATTCTCTTCACCTTTACAATTGAGATAACACTAATAATTGTGAGATATTCTTGATTACACTGATATTTGTGAGAGTGAAGGCTGTATTAGCTTGTAGACAAATTCAGGTAGACTGTCCAGTTAGCGTAGCCCTATCCCACAGCCTTTGTCAGGTTATTTACTATTTAGAATGTGACATTCTGACATCTTGGTTTCTTCTGTGTCCTTTGCTCTGACAGCAGTCAGCTTTGCTTTTCTATTCTCATCACTTGGATTGTATGGGATTGAGATTCTGAGGACAAAGTTTTCTTTGTACTCCCATCCTTTAGTCCCTATTTGGCCAGCAATTGGCTGGCAAAAGGCAGTTGTCTTTGAGGCAAGCTGCTGTGTCCTGTCCAAGCGTTAGGCTCAGATCCCAAGAATTCACATTTAATTCACCCCTGATTTAAAATAGAAGAAGGTCAAGGACCCAAGACAGTTTTTATACTGCCAATCTGCAACCTTTTTATGGACAACCAAACTTTTTAGCAACATATGTTTTTATTGATATATATTTTATATAATTTAAATGTAACCTTTCTGCTCGGCTGTGGACTAGGGCCAGGTTTAAATTAGGGGTTTAACACCAACCATAGTAAAGAAGCTTGGTTGCCCATAAAAAAGTTTGCAGACTATCATTTAAAAAATAATTGGGCTGGCAACCTTGCTTGATTGCAGCAATGGTTTTCCATCATTCTGCCCCCACCCCAGGGGACTTTACTCACCCCCCATACCACTATACCCCTTACCACATCGTGCAGGATGTTGATATTGCATTCCTTAGATAGTCAGTTACCTCAGTGAATCTGGCAGGAGTTTTGGGTGAACAACAAATGCAGGAGGAAGTTTCTGGTTTTCAAGAAGATGGCATCATCATGGTTTTTAAATAGACTTTAAATATATAGTAGATGCATTTATTCAGCTGCATAGTTTAATACAATCCTATCTAAGAAATCATGCTGACAATTTGCTTTAAATATTTAACAAAATTTTAATTTGAAATACTTCTGGAATATTTATAATTTCTCATAAATCATTCATTGGATGGGGGATAATGCTGTCATCCGTGTTATATTGTATTTAGTTAACACCCTTTTCATAAATCTGGGGACATGTAGTTGATCACTCATTTTCATGTTTATAATTCTCTTTAATTCTACTATATCATTTCTGGAATACCATCATTCCTATTTAGATAAAACATTTTTTGCTGTAAGAACACAGCATCTTTAGACATTACTGCAATGGCATGTTTCTGAGCTGCCTTAAATAGTGGTTGGGGTTTTGTTTTGTTTGGAGTAATGGTATTTGCATGAATGTAGATTGAGGTGGAAAAACCAATAATTATGTCTAGAATTTAGTGTCATTCAACTGCTTTGCTTAACATGTGCAATTAGTACATAGCAATAAACTCTGGCACAATTCATGCTTCCAGATACAGCATTTATATGTGTGCCCAGGACTACAGCACATGAGCTGAGGTAGAGCTGACTTGGCTGGCAGGGGACACAGAGGGTTAACTTGTCAGCCTAGGGCTACTCCACCCTGGGTCAGCCTGCTTTAGAGGGACTGGCTGGGGCACCAGATGCTACAGTGCAGGCTATAAAATCTAGACTTTCTAAAATCTAGTTTCCTAGTAAATGAAGGGCAAATTCAGGGACTAACTGCAAGCTGCAGAAGGAAATCTTGCTGAAGTCAACTAGTTATCTGCTGGTAGAGGGCTTGCAGCAGCTGGTTCTACATCTGTTATTTTAAGCTGCTAGAATACACCTTTTTAATACCAGTTAATAGAGCAACAGTCACTGCCCTATCAATATGTACCAGGCAAAACAACAGCTTCTGCATTACCATAACTTGCTGTATGATAAAATTACAAATAAAGCCAGGGAACAGGATGTTGCCATAGTATAAATATCTCCCAATTTAAACATAATTGCCTTGGCATTATATCTGTATTTATTTTTGTTAAGTATCTTTTTATCTAGCAGCTGGGGAGCATTTTCCCATGACAACATTCTATCCCACTAAGATTATAAAGTAAAATTTGCTAAACACTGCCATCAGTTTCTACTCTAGGCACTATCCATTAGAGGTGTCAGAAATGAAGCAGCTATATCCCTATGAAATGCTTTGAAAATTAGTATAATTTTGGTTTTATATGGGTGCCCTCAGCAAAAAGGTATAAAGTACTGAGTTTTGGAACTGGTCAATAAGGCTAGGGACAGAAGTTACACATAAAATGGTTTAAGTGGTCAGAAACTGGTGTAAACTTGTAATAGAGCATAAGTTCAGTGCACATAATCAGTTTCAAAATGGCCGAAACTGGTTGAAACAAAATCTGGTTGAACGTAGTGTCAGACTTAACTGATTTGGGTCAAACCGGTTTATGGAACTTTCTGATTTAAGTTAAATCAGAGTCCCCCCAGCATGCTTTTCAGCCCTGTGCTGGGCTGTCTGCTCCAGGCTAACCCTGCTCTCTCCTCCCTAGCCAAGGTCCGGCTGGCTGAGAAAGAGATGGAGACTGTAGGCACAGCAGCATCTGCTTGGATTCCCCCTGCCCCAGCCCCTGCTTGCCACTTACTCCTCAAGCAGGGATCCCCCCTCTCTCTTCTCTCCAAGAGCACAGACTCCAGCAGGCATCTGGTCATGGTCACGGTCATACCACCCCCATGCTAGCTAATGCTGAGAGGTGTCTATATGTGTGTGTCTCCAGTGACACCGAGACAAAGGCAGGCAGAATGGTGTCCACTTAGGGCTTTTTGGAATTAATTAGCAGGTCAGCTGGTAATATTCCTCCATTCTTCCTTACTGCTTGTGCGGAGTGCATGCATCTGTTGATGATGAACAAATTTTATTAGCCCCAAAACAGCTTTTTCCAAGTCTCAGTACCATCAACAGTACAAATTCAGTACTCAGTATCATCAAGCGGTCCTCCATCCCCCTCCCCCCTTGCTTCAGAGTGCTAACCCCAGGGGCTGGGTGCTGGCAATACTCCTGCCACTTGAGCAGTGAGTTGGGAAAAGCCTGGTGAAGGCTGTTTCCCCCTCCAAGCATAGCCTGGCTGAGGACGGTGCAGGCTAGGGTAAGGATTTAAACCCCTCCCTAATCATAGAGTCCTGCTTGGGTCTGGCCATGCCCCCCCTCAGCTCAGTATTATTGATGGGAAGGGAGGGTTCACTCTAGCACCTCTCTTCTCCCCGACAGTTTGTAGCCTGAGCCAGTGCAGGCATGTGCCTGCATTCTCTGAATCAAAAGTTAATGTCTATCCACTTGCAAATCAGTTCAGTCTCTGCAGGTTAAACTAATCTGCAAAGATTGAATCAATTCAGGCTCGGGCTTTTTGACTGTCTGTCCCTAGCCTAAAGGCCATAGCAAGTAAAGTTGCTTAGTTTTTAGCAGTGCAATTCTTGTTGAAATAAATGCGAGTCACTCAGCTGAAACAGCTAACCTTGCTTTTTAAGTGTGGAGGCATAACTCTGAGATAACAAGCAAACCTTACCCTGATGATAGGTTTCCATTTCAGTGTCTTACTCTGCAAACTGATTGCAAAGCTTTCTTACAGTGTGAAATATTTAAACAAGGTAATTAAATTTTCATACAAACAATTTGAACTACTGTTGTGAGGCTTGATTTTCAAAGTGAAGCCTGGAATTACAGTATTAGGGGAGATGGGAGTAGCACAGGGAAGGCCTTTAGCTCGTCGTCACTGTAGGAGGGATTCTTGCTTGAGATGTGGGAGGCCTCCAGGTTGGCTCATGTTGCTGGACTATCATTAACAGGGCTGGTTCGAAGTGCTCCTGGGGTTGCATAAACATTCCGATTTCTTGTTCTCAGTTTCAGGAGTTTAGCTGGTTGGCTGCTCCTTCAGGTAATTGGAGTTCATAGGAGTTACAGGAATTGAGATGAAACACCTGTTTTTGATGATATGGGATAATTTTGGTCAAGTAATGAAAACTGATACTCTTAAAACATAAGAACATGGAGTTTAACAAGTCTTTCCCCTTTACAACAATTTAAATCTCTGTTTAGATCTGTTGAATAATATAAAACTTTGTGGCTTTTGTATTCAACTGTTCAGAACTAATATGTGATTCCTGAGCAGGGGGGAAGGGAAAGAGAAAATACAGGGTTTTTTCTTCCTAAAACCAAGAGAGATTATAAGATTATGGTTTGTTCAAGTTGAGCTCTATTTTGCAGTTGCTTAATTGATCGTTTTTAGGCAGACTGTCTCCCTTTGCCTTTAGTTATCTGCAGTTTTACCACTCCTACTAAGATCTTGTCCTTACACAGTGCCGCTGACCTGAGTAAGGTCTCATGCTTGTATAACAATAGCAAAATACTGAGCAATCTGCAATAATTTTCTATCAGCCATTATGAAAAAGCCCCACAAATAAAAATCTACTCCCCAGAGCACCCTCTGTTAATGAATCTTAATGCACTTTTTCATATACTTATGGATGTCGTAGAAAAATATTCAAGATATTGTGAGAAAGAGTCTGCTGACTAAATCTCTCCTGGTATTTACTGTGCTGTTTGCTTTGGACTTGGAATGCCAGTTAATAGTGTCAAAGGTTGCTGCATAGTTTTCAAGTCTAGCAAACTAGAATTACCAAATGGAATGGGAAGTTATAATGTATGTGAGACTTTTCTGTTGCCCATAAGTGCTCTGTCATTTCTGTGAAAGGCCATCAGCATTACAGCTTAATGCTGAAGCAGTGATGTTTGTTTAAGAGGATTGGTGGCCAGAAATAAGCCATAGTGTCTAATCAGACACAGGCCCTGTCTGGGCACAATGCCATGACATTTATTGCGTGAGCATTTCTCATAAGCAAAATGGCTACGTCGTGAGGAGGATGGAAATGAAGTCTGGAAGAAATTAGGGTACAAACCGGAGTTCTCAACTTTCTGAGACGGATTTATGTGTATGTAAATATACTGAAATGAATGAGTCTGTGTAAATGATTTACTGTTAGCCAAATGGGGAATGTCTGTGGATGTGTAAGAGCTGAAAAGGAAGAACAATGTTTAGATCCTGCCAAAGCTCCCTTAAATCCTCCGAAACATTCCCCTGGAAGAAGATATTTCAAACGGAAAACAAGAAAGAAATCAACTGGGGAGAGAACAGATTCAGAACAGAATAAGGAAAAAGAAGAAAAAAGCCATCATGAAAGGCAAAGTTCAGAAGACCGGGAGATTCTTTCAAAGGGGATGGCACTGGGTGATTCCTTTCCAGAGAGGATGCCAGCGGACAGTAATATTCTGCCTGTAAGTACAGACATTTCTGTTGATCTTGTACAAGCGGAAGCTTTGCCAAATGAAGAAAGCAGCAATTCTTTCCAAGAGGACAGTTTTCATGATGATAATCAAAGTGTCGCTAAGTCGGATGACATAGAGACATGGTTAAATGAACGAGACAAGAGGAGTACAGAAAAGGTCTGTGCACAGAAAAGGAAATATTTGTATAATGGCAACACAAGAGAGTTAACATTCCAGGAAAATGTTCATAGTCTTTCCTTTGAAAAAGCAGCTAGCTTGAACTCTGCTATCTTCCATTCAGGCAGAGAACATGAAGAGACTGGGTTAAGTGAATTTTCTTGCAGAATTACTGAAGATATCCCAGAAAGGAAAAACTATGAAAAGCTGTACTGGTTTCCCTCTGAAACAAAAAGTGACCTACAGTCTGAAGAAAAGAGATCTCACTCTTCTGATGCTGTCTTTCCTCAAGTATCGAAAGAAAAGGCATTTTATAGCTTTTCTCCAAACAGCAGCAAGGTAAATATATTGGAGCACTGCAACATTAAAGACTAAGCTTTTAACAGACGTTGAAATGTCAGTATTTTAGTAAAGCGGAATCACATATTTCAACAGGTTCTGCTTGCTTATGATCTTCCCATCTCCTCTATGTAACTCTTTATACACCGTCATCGTGTGTACAGCCATAGCACAGTACTGTACACAATACTAAATCTTTTATGCATTTGTTTAAGTAGTGTTGCTCTGCTTTTGAACAGTGTGCTCTCTATAACCTGATTTCAGGTGTTTCCTCACTTTGAAGAAAGATTCGTAGGTTAAAATCACTTCAAAAAGTGAAGTGAATTTTAAGAAGAATAGAGTTGTTGTATTATATTTACTTTTAATAGCAATCGTATATTTCCTTAGTGGTTCTTGGAAAACAGTATCCTTATTTGTTACATCAAGGACTATATGAGATGAAAAGGAGTTTTTAGAATTGATTGTAGTCACTGCCAGTGGGTGTTGAAGAACTGTAGCAATATATAAGATACTTGCATTAAAAAAGTGACTCCAAATTATATGATTAATACTCTGCACTTTAAAGAACTCTTCACTGGAAGATGAGTTCCAAACATGAATTTCTTTAAACTGCAACGCATTGCTGAAATATGTTTGATTTTACAGGAAGGGAAACTGAGGTTTGAATGTAGTTGTAAGAAGTGTGAGAAAGTTGAATGCAGAGAGCTATTGGTTTCTAATCTCTTCACGTAACAGTTTTGCCATGCCCTTGTTCAGCAAATTAGCACCTATTAGTATGGCTCTAGAAAACAGAATTCCTCTTACTAGGGGAAGGATCCCTGAATAGGGACCTTGAGGGGATACAGTTTTAGTGAATGGGGCAAATGGCTATGTCCCAAAAATCTTTCCATCAAAGAACCAAATAGGAGCCCTTAATCTGTGTAATTCACTTTTGTAAAGACATTAAAGAATCTTTCACAAGTTGTCAGGTTATAAGTACAAACTAAGATTTTTTATTTTTTATTCAAGTGGAGTTCAAGCACATGTTCAGATGTTCCTTTTTTATTTTAAGCAATGTGTCATGACCTAAGAAGAAGTGTGAGAACAAGGCTTATCTGTATACCTGAGTTAGACGCGATTAATTATGCCTTATTGATTAAAGCAATTCTACTCTTGATACAGTTATCCATCTTTGAAGTGCTTGCTGGCCTATCTTACTGCCCTGTGGGAAAGGAACTAATTGATAGTGGTAACTGTAGCTACTCTAAGGTTCATACTGTATAACGATTTGAGTTGGATATAGTTATTGTAGAGTTACAAAACCTGTAACTGTATGTAGGCCAAACAGATATGATGGGTTGTAAAGAACCTTGTTTTGAATACAGCCCCTAGCCATCTGAGCAGAAATGGTTTGTCAGAGCATCTGGCTTTGACTTGAAAGCAGGTCCAAACCAAAGCCCATATTTCCTTTTTTGCCATGTGTTATAAAGGCATCACCTTTTCTGTCAGTTTACCCCTTGGAAGCAAGTAGGTGTTTGCAAAGTAGACTCAGGGAGCAGATTTTTATATACATATCAGTTTGCTTTAGTGGAAACTACATACATGTTTAGATTGAAAAAATAATCTTTTTGTCTTTCAAGATATAACACAAAGATTGTACACAAATGCACAGGACTATTGACCACCTGCCCTATCAGAGTTTCCCCGGCCAGGATTTACAGTGAAAAGTGATGTATGGGAGCTAGGGATTTATTATCATTATTATTAACAACAACAATAATGATACTGCGTTCACAAGTATCCACTTATACTTGCAGTCAACCAGAACAGTGAAAAATGACTAATACCACTGCCATTTGCACTGGTACAGAGGGACTTCAGTGAGTTGCTACTTATATTCAGCTTGCTTGCACTATAACCTAGATACAAACTCTTACCCTATCCTGGAATAAATCCTTACTTTGCCTTGTCACCTCCAGAACACTTACTTGCTGTTTTCCAGCTTCACTATTTATGAAACAATGTTGAAGTATATGAAGTTGAACTCAGTACTATTTTAAGAGCGCTTTCAAATGGAAGTATTATTATTATTAATATAATTTTGATGGATTTGATTTCACCTTCAAATCTAGATGTAAACATTTAGCTTGGATTTGGATTTATTTTATGGTATGGATTTATTACACATTACACTTAGACCACACTAAGGGCCAGGGGTGGAAGGGACTTAACAGTGGGGCTCTACCGCAGAACACCCAACAAAGGAGAAGAGCTAGACCAGGAATTCTTAAGTCAGCTCACGGAGGTAGTTAGGTCAAAGGACGTGGTCATCATGGGTCATCTGAACTTTCTGGACATCTGCTGGGAAGAGCAGTCAACCAGGTCTGACCACTGAAGTAAGTTCCCAGCCAAGATACAGGACCTCCATCTAACCCAGGAGGTGCACAGCCCCACCAAGGGAGACGCCTTGTTGGATATGGTCCTGGCCACGGGCGATGACCTGGTGAGGGGGCTGCGGGTGCTTGACCACCTGGGCGACAGTGATTGTTTACTGCTGGAATTCCCCATCCAGCGCAAGGTGGCAAAGGCGTGCAGTAAGGCAGCAGCCCTAGGCTTCAGGAGGGCGGATTTCAATGAGGTAAGGAGAATAGTCAGGGAGGCACTGAGGTCCCAGAGGGAAGAGGAGTCAGGTATCCAAGAAGAGTGGTCGTTCCTTAAGGAGACGATCCTTCAAGCCCAAAGGGAGGTAATCCCAACACGGATCAAAGGAGGCAAGAGGCCACAAAAGCACATGGGAACGTCTCCTAGCTAAGAAGGAGGCGTACACTCAGTGGAAGGGAGGGGCCATCACCAGGGAGAACTATACCTCGGTTGCTCAGGGCTGTAGTGGGGTGGTCAGGAAGGCCAAGGCGGAGATGGAACTGGGACTAGCTTCCCGGATCAAGGACAACAAGAAGTCCTTTTTTAAATACATAGGTGGTAAAAAGAAGGTACTGGGTAATGTGGGGCCTCTGCAAGACATGCTAGGAAATCTGGTTGTTGTATCAGACAGCAAAGCTAACCTATTTAACAATTTCTTTGCCTCCATTTTTCTGAGCAGGGACTGGGTCACCCTCCACCGGAACCCCCATACGACCCAGGGGAGGCACACCCAGACCCAGGATCACTGAGGACCTAGACAGGGAACTTCTGGAGGGACTGCATGTATTTAAATCAGCTGGTCCTGACAATCTCCACCCCAGAGTGCTGAGGGAATTAGCAGAGGTCATAGCGGGACCCCTGGCACCGCTTTATGAGCGCTCGTGGTGCTCTGGCGTGGTGCCAAAGGACTGGAAAAGGGCCACTGTTGTTCCCATTTTCAAAAAAGGGAGGAAGGAAGACCCGGGAAACTATAGGTCCGTCAGTCTTACCGCAGTCTTGGGTAAGCTTTTTGAGAGAATTATTCCGGCACATGTCCACGAGGGGCCAGGAGGGGAGATTATGCTTAGGGGCAACCAACATGGGTTCATTAGTGGCAGGTCCTGTTAGACCAACCTGGTGGCCTTCTATGACCAGTGGATGTAGTCCTTCTGAACTTTAGGAAGGCCTTCGACACTGTCCCTCATCTCATTCTCATTAAAAAACTATGAAACTGTGGCGTCGTCACCTACACAGTCAAATGGGTCACTAACTGGCTGGAGGGCTGCACCCAGAGAGTGGTGGTGGACAGGTCTTATTTGACCTGGAGGGATGTGGGCAGTGGGGTTCTGCAGGGCTTGGTCCTCGGGCCCGCACTGTTCAACATCTTCATCTGTGAGTTGGGGAAGGGGGTAAAAAGCACCCTGTTCAAATTCGCAGGTGACACTAAGATGTGGGTGGAAGTGGGCACAGACAGGTTACAGGGGTGGGCAGATGAGAACAGGATGGGTTTCAACACTGACAAGTGCAAGGTACTGCAGCTGGGGAGGAAGAACCAGCAGCATATTTACAGGCTGGGGAACTCCTCTCTTGTCAGTACAGAGACAGAAAAAGATCTTTGAGTCATTATTGATGCCAAAATGAACATGGGCCGACAATGTGGGGACATGGTCAGGATGGCCAACCGTACCTTGTCATGCATCCACAGATGCATCTCAGGCAGGTCCAAGGAGGTGATACTCCCCCTCTCTGCAACACTGGTCAGGCCGCAGCTGGAGTACTGCGTCCAGTTCTGGGCACCGCACTTCAAGAGGGATGTGGACAACATGGAGAGAGTCCAGAGGAGGGCCACTGGCATGATCAGGGGGCAGCAGGGCAGGCCCTGTGAGGAGAGGCTACGGGACCCGAACCTGTTCAGCCTCCAGAAGAGAAGGCTGAGGGGGGATCTAGTGGCCTGTTACAAACTAGTCGGGGGGACCAGCAGGCATTGGGGGAGTCCCTGTTCCCCCGAGCACTACCAGGAGTGACCAGGAATAACGGTAACAAGCTGGCAGAGGGTAGATTCAGACAAGATATCAGGAAGCGCTACTTCACTGTCAGGGCAGCTAGGATCTAGAACCAACTTCCAAGAGAAGTGGTGCTGGCTCCTACCGTGGAGGTCTTTAAGAGGATGCTAGATGAACATCTTGCCGGGGTCGTTTGACCCCAGTACTCTTTCCTGCCATGGCAGGGGGTAGGACTTGATGATCTGCTCAGGTCCCTTCCGACCCTAGAAACTATGAAACTGTGAAACTATGGAACTAGAAGCTCTTAGAAATGGAGCTGTGTTTCTGTTCTGAAAGAGAGTACAAATTAGGAGAGGTAATAAATACTTCAAATGCCTTTGGTTACAACTATGGCTGTCAAATGAGTAAAGGAATTAATTGCAATTAGTTATGTGATTAAAAAAATAATTGCGATTAATCACAACTTTAATTGCACAGAGCATTTGTACGCACCACGGGGGTTTACTTCGGTTTAATTCTCCATAAATTGAAGTGGTGGGTCTTTCAAAACACCAGTTCAATTTAGGGCGAAGTAAGCTGCCATGGCATGTACACAAGGGTCGGGCCCAACCCTTACCTGCCTCTCCGGCAGTGGGGAGGGGAGAGCGAGCTGCTGGCGGGCCAAGCGGTCCCTGAGCTGCGTGGCGGGGGGTGAGGGGGAGGGGAGGTAGGGAGTTGGTGTTTTGCTCCGCAGCAGCAGCGCTACCCCCCCCCAGCAGCTTCTGCCCACAAGCATCTGGCCCGAGCTGTCCTGGAGGGCACCACAGCTGCAGAGGGAAGCACCAGGTCCCCGCTCAGCTCAGGCTTGCCGCTTTTTTTTTTTTTTTCCTTCAGCGGAGCTTGCCTGCACAGGCTACCTCTGCACAGCTCCTGAGATGCACAGAGCTTGGTGCTTCCCTCAGCAGTACACTAAACTACCTTGGAGATGTTTTATTTTGCTGCATCCCAAAGTCATTTAATGTGCATTATGCTGCTGACACATGCAAACAGCCCGCCATTAAAGTGCAGTCTGCCGTCAACACATGCAAACATTAAAGGAGTGCAAAAGGGCATTAAGTTGCTTTAAAGGCCAATGTTGTGGTGTGTACAAAAGGCCACAGTTAAACACTACTAGAATCCCCCCGGCACTGCTGGTGCCCTTCACTCCTGACCCACAGCCCCCTGGCACTGCTGGTGCCCCTCACTCCTGGTCTGCAGCCCCCTAGCACTACTGGTGCCCTGAACTCCCGGCCTGCAGCCCCCTGGCACTGTTGCTATTAAACAGAAGTGTTTACATTATCACCCATCAGATAAAACAAGTTCTATGACACATTTATTGTATAAGTTATTCACCATTGCAAATAGTAGTGAGATAATAAAAGACCTTCTCAGTATTTCCACCATTATCATATAAACGTTTGCTATCGACTTACAGTATTACACCAAGGAAATAGTGTCAGAAGTCATTTTTCAAAATCAGGTATAAAGGGCAGAATGTAGGATTAGTCATCTGGAGTTATTGTCACAAGATCTTGTGTTCCATTATAGTCTTCATGAGAGACATCTACGGGACTCATAGGACACTGTTTAATGGAGCCCTTTGTTTGATCATTTTTAGAACCTCTTGAAGTCTAATTGCTAACCTTGCAGGGAAGGGGTGGGGAGGACTTGTCTGAAGAGTCACACCCATGTTTAAAGTCTGCATAGATCCATTCTTACCTAGTCGCAAGTTACTGTGCTGTTACAGAACTGTTCAGTCTTTCTTTTTTAATCAATGGTCTGGCTGCTGTTTAGTTCACAGAGAATATAGCTGTCGTGGGAAAAAACTGCCTTGTGCTTAGTGCCCATAAATGTTTTGGTTCCTAATAGTCAAAATTTCCTCTTGACTAATGTATACACCCTTCTTTTATCTCAGTTCTTTGCCTCCTTTTCTTTAATCCTCATGTTTCAGAGTATAAATACTTTACTAGCTGGTGTCAGGAATAAATCTGTACTACCATAGTCTACTGTTGGACAGGTAGTTTCACATCAGGATTCACGCTTTCATAGATTTCCTAGACATTAATCCTGGAAGGGACCTCATAAGATCATCGGGTCCAGCTCCCTACCCAAGGGGCAGGAAGTCAGCTAGGGTCAAAGGGCCCCAGCAAGACAAATGTCCAAATGTTTCTTAAAAGTATCCAGAGTAGGTACTTGTACCACATCTGGGGGGAGTCTGTTCTAGGCCTTGGGGGCTCGGACAGTAAAGACGTTTTTCCTTATGTCCAGCCTGAAACAGTCTTGCAAGAGTTTGTAACCATTGGACCTTGTCATCCCTTGGGGTGCTCTGCTGAACAGTCATTCCTCCAGATCGTGATGCACACCCCTTATGTACATACAGGCTGCCACCAAGTCACCCCTCAGCCTGTGCTTCTCCAGGCTGAAGAGTCCCGTGGCTCGCAGCCTGTCTTCATAAGGCCTGTTCTCTTGCCTTCTGATTATGCATGTGGCTCTCCCCTGGACTCTCTCAATCTTCTCCAGAGGAGAGCCACATGCATGATCAGAGGGCAAGAGAACAGGTGCTATGAAGAGAGGCTGCGAGCTACAGGACTCCTCAGCCTGGAGAAGTGCAGATTCAGGGGTGACTTGGTGGCAGCCTATAAGTACATAAGAGGTATGCATCAGGATCTGAGGGAACAACTTTCCTCTGAACTACTGAGGTATTAGAAAAATGATACCAGAGTGTAGCCTTTAGATGTAATTTTTTTCTTAACTTCTTCCCTATTTACTTATACATAAAAGGACTAAACAAAAATCATCATTCAGCACAATTCTGGGCCTACTTGCAGGGCTTCTGTTCTACATTCCTTTCTTTGTTTTCAGTTCTTCACTATTGAAATCAATGGGAGTTTTTGGTTGGATTTCAGAACAGTAGAATCAGATCCTTTGACTTGCACGGAGCTTCTATGTTACTGTGCAAAAAAGAAGAAAGAGCATATTAACACAAGCAAAAACAGCCATAGCAGTAAAGGTGAACTGATGATAAAATCAGAAGGCAATGCGTGGACCAACAGGTACCCTTAAAATATTGTCATTGAGAAGCCAGTCTATCCAGAATACATCCCAAACAAATAATCTGTCTCTCCCCTTCTTACAAATCCTGCTGCCCACTACCTTTATGAGATGTTTTGATGAACTGAACTTCCAACCTCTAGATGGACCTCCTTTTAAGCTTGCAGAAACTCAATATTTGTTTCCTGGCCCTGTTCTGCAGGAGATGTGTGATAGGATTGGTTCAACAAAAAAATCTCCTGTAATGGTTTAAATTTATACTAGGTTTGTGGGATGTAAAACTGGCTGGTGCATAGAATGTCTGCTTTTGAAGCAAAGTTCAAAATACCGTGCAAAGTTATTTTGGTTTCATCTAGCTTTTTCCCTTTGGAATTTTCCTTATTTAGTATATTGTCATTTAAATACTAGTAAATATTGTTTTATGTTAACAATGTCCTATACTTTTGATGAACTTTGATGTATTACTAGATATTAGTAGTGCTGTATGGTATTCCTCCTGATGGTTTCTTTTTGGGTGACAGTAGCATATTTTGTGCAAGGGTTAAGTTTTCTGAGGTTTTTTATTATTTTGTGTATTAACATTGATATACTTTGAAACTGGAGTTTGCCTCTGTTATCATATGTGAATGATTTGGACTATTTTCTGCCACCTCGTTACTAGTGGATAGTATCGTATTCTTCAAGATTATCAGTGAAAATTCTTGCAGAGTAGGGAACTGAAATTGCAGAAATTCTAAATGCAATACTTGGCAGTACAGCAGAATGCAGCCTTTACCTCTCAGTTTCTCTCTATGTTCTTATTCTTTTTTTGGCCTGAACTGAGTGTTTGTGACAGAGACTGCAGTGACAAGTTTGGCAAACTGCAATCCTTTATGCCAAGAATAGTCTCAGCATGAACCGTGGAAGTGCTACCCAATTGATGTTAATCTGCAAAGTTTCTTACCCCTGAACTCAAAGGGAACACCTCTTGGAAAAGAGGGTGATTCAGTTTTTCAGGCTGCTAGCTTTGTTTCTTCCTCTGAGACTGCCAGCAAGGATGTTGGTTGCTGCCAGTATTTTTTTGGGATGAGTTCAGAAGAGTGAATAGAGACTACTAACCTCATGTCTCATCCTCTCAAAATTTGTTCTGAAAGCATTAGTGTCAATACATCTTGATTTAAAATATTTTTTTGTTCATTTGTGTCCATGCCATTCGGATGTGTAAGAGAAGAGATAAATATGACATTCAGACACTGCCCTTCTGCCTGAAATCACTTGTGGTCAGAGGAATTCAGTTTGTTGCATTTGCACTCTACGCTATTCCAGATTTACATAGCTATTACCAGTTAACCATGAAGTAGGCCAAGGGTCTGAATTTGTATGAAAAAAATGGCATGTAGAAAATTATATTGTCAACTCTTTTCTTTTTAATAATATAGATTTCATAGACATTAGGGCTGGAAGAGACCTCAGAAGATCATCGAGTCCAGCCCCCCACCCAAAGGGCAGGAAGTCAGCTGGGATCATAGGATCCCAGCAAGTTAAGTATCTAATTTGCTCTTGAAGGTGTTCAGCGTACGTACTTGAACCACCTCTGATGGCAGGCTGTTCCAGACTTTGGGGGCTCGGACAGTAAAGAAGTTCTTCCCTATGTCCAGCCTGAAACGGTCTTGTAGTAGTTTATGATCATTCGACCTTGTCATCCCTTGGGGCGCTCTGGTGAACAAACGTTCCCCCAGATCCTGGTGGTCACCCCTGATAAACTTATAGGTGGCCATCAGATCACCCCTGAGCCTGCGCCCCATGGCTCTCAGCCTGTCGTCGTAAGTTCTGTTTTCCTGACCTCTGATCATGCGCGTGGCTCTTCTCTGAACTCTTTCAAGCTTCTCCACATCCTTTTTGAATTGTGGAGCCCAAAACCGGATGCAGTACTCCAGCTGCGGCCTCACCAAGGCCGAGTACAAGGGGAGAATGACATCCCGGGATTTGCTTGAGAAGCATCTATGGATGCAAGCCAGCGTTTTGGTCGCTTTACTAGCCACAGCATCGCATTGCAGGCTCCTGTTCATCTTGTGGTCAATGATGACCCCCAAGTCTCTTTCTTCCGTAGTGCTAACCAGCGTAGCACTGCCAAACCTATAAAGATGCTGCAGGTTTTTCTTCCCAAGGTGGAAAACCTTGCATTTTTTGGTGTTAAACACCACCATGTTTTCGTCCGACCATTTGCTGAGCCTGTCCAGGTCAGCCTGGATCACCCGCCATATATGTAATAGATGTGATTCTTATGGACAGTATACAGAAGACTTGTTTAAAAAGACAAAAAAATAAGGTTGTGTGTGTTAGCTTTTCTAATTGACATGGTTATTTAAAAAAACTACCAGTTAAGTGGCATTGACTTGATTCATATTGCTGGTTGCTGGTTGGGAAAAATATTTAACTTACTTGGCTGGTTTGAAATGCCAAAACAAAAATAGTCGAAACGAAATAAAACTGTGTTTTGCTGACAATTTTTAATATACTTTAAAAAAGAGTATGCATGGAGCCTTTTGGTATGCTGAATTAAGTCTTCTATTCTGTTCCACATATTTAATATTTCCTGATTTTCTGTAAGGTCACCTCTCCCCTGATTTCATTTAGTAAATTCTTTGACAGTTCAGGTTTGTGACATCTTGAAGTATATAGAATTCTAAGTTCTATATTATTTCTTGTTTTGTACATATCACATTGAATGTTTTTTTTTCTCTGCCTTGCCTTTAGCCTTTTTTTTAAAGAATATACTTTGGTATGACAAAGCAGCTGCATTCCAGCATTTATTCTACCCTTTATTTGAAGGTTATTGCTGGCTAGTTTACAGTAGCACTACTTGCTTCTCAGAATTGGTGTCTTTATGTAAAGTTAAAAGTTCTCATTATCATGGCCACTACTATTTACCCGATCACTTGGGTGCGTTGTACAATTTGATAGATACTTTGAATAGAGAATAATATAAACTAATTTGCCATCAGTACTAAGCTATCTAATAACCTAATGTTTAAATCAGTGCGTGAAAATCCTAATCTTCCTCTCAAAGTATGGTGTGTATAAGATGGTATTGAAGCAAAATATTGTGGTAGGCACAGTTCACTGCCTTCGGTAAACTTAGAATCCAATTACGTATCCCATATGCTTTCATGAGCCTAATCCCCCGTGGTTGCTCCCATCTTTTGTTTTGTGTTCTGGTAATTTACTAAGGTTGTTAGGGAAACCACATCTTCATTTGTTTCTACCAATATGTTTCCTGTAGGAAGATAGAACTCTTAAATGTGCAGCCTTCATAGATGGCCCCGCAGGCAGAGGCCATCCAGGAGATGCCTTTGAATTCAGAGATTTCAAGACTAGGTTGTCATATAATGATCATTTACTCTGACCTCATTAAGACAGCTCTGTTTTGTGCTTGAATTAGTGCAGCTCAGTGGCTAAGCTTCTTACCCTGTTGGGTCTGTCATTTGGCTCATCACCAGAAATCCTATAAAAAGTGGAAATTTGGTCAAAGGAGTAGGGAAGAAGACAAGAGGATGGCACAGGTGTACAAGGAGAAAATTAGGAAGTCCAAGGCATAATTTGAGATGCAAATGGCAAGGGGCATGAAAGGCAATAAATAAAGTATTCTACAAGTATGTTAAAAGTAAAAGGAAGACCAAAGAAACTATAAGTCCTTTATGAAATGCAGAAGACAGTTTAGCTATGGATAATGCAGAGGAAGGTAAAGTATTTAATGCCTTTTTTACTAAAGTCTTTACAAATATGGGCAGCTACCAGATGACAAGTGCACTTGGCAGCAGAGATAGGGAAGGAGACAAGCAGGTTAGAGTAGGAGCAGAACAGGTTAGGGTAACTTAGAGCAGCTCTATGGTTTCAGGTTGGCAGAGCCAGGTGGGATGCACCCTGGAGTACTGAAGGAGTTGGGTGAAGTAATTTAAGAGCCATTAGCTATCCTCCACAGAGGTTGCTTGAGGTCTTGGTTGATTGGAAAAGAGCAAATAGACTGCCCATTTTTAAGAAAGGGAAGCAGGAGGATCCAGGGAACTACAGACCTTTCAGCCTAACCTAAATACTTGGAAAGATCATTGAGTACCTCCTAGGGAATCAATTCTGAATGACATGGCAGAGAACAAAGTGATGAGCAGGGATCCAGGTTTTCCGTTTGCTGCAGAAAAACTCAGGTGTTCTCATTTTAAGGAGAAAAACTCAGGTTTTTCCCTTTGAAGAAGGAAACTCTGGGTTTCCCTTTGCATGCAGGCAGTCTTCCAGCCTGCAAAGAACTGCTCGGGGCTGGGAGGAGTGGGGGGAGGGCAATTTGAAGGCAGGGGGAGCACCCTGTGTGTATGCATACAGCTGGGCAGGGTGGTGGGAACTGCTCTGGCAGGTGGATACAGGTAAGTCTGTGTGGGGGGGGGAGTTGGAGGGCCCTGGCTTGGGGACTGGATGGAGGGGGCTGTGTGGGGCATGTGGGTATGTGTAGGTGGCAGGGGTGGGTAGAGAGGATGTGTGTGCAAAGTGAGGTGTATGGAGTGGGGGAAGGTGTACAGGTGCTGTGGCTGCGGCAGGGTAGGGGGCTGAGTTAGTGTTTGGTGCCATTGGCAGGCCCAACTCTGCCAGGGGAAGCAGGTGGTTGGGGGGCCTTTGGGGGCAGCAGGGAGCTGCGTGGTGGACCTGGCAGCACTGGCGGTTGGTGTTTATGCTGTCAGGTACAGGGCAGGGTGGGACAGCCAGGAGACGCTGCTGGTGGAGGAGTGGGGGGAGCCTGGCTAGGCTACCTGGCATGGTGCAGGAGCTCCAGCCCAGGATGGGGGATGCCACAGGCCTCTCTTCCTCCTGCTTCTAGCCTGTGCTAGGGCTGGATTCACTCTGCAGTGGCCTGGAGCCCCTTGCCCTCTTGTTCTCTGCAGGATGGCCTGGGCCAGATCCATGCTCTGTTTCACAATGCTGTTGTGGAGTGCAGTGCTAGTTCTCCCTGGTGTGCTGCACTGTGCTGCACTGCACTATGTCATGCCACAGCCCCAGCCCCAGCCCCAGCCAGCGATGCAGGGCAGTGTGCGCTGTGCCAGCTGCTGTCTGTGCTTCCACGTGAGGTGCACACCATGCGCCTCATGTTGGAGGCTGTCCCTGCCATGTCCCCACATGGACTACAGGATGGTGGTCTGTGGTGCTGGGCAGGACAGGGGTAGTGGGGGACCCCTCCAGCAGGGTTGGGGGGGGGGCAGGGAGCTGTGGGTTGGGAGTGAGGGGAACTGGCAGGGATGGGGGAGCTGATGGTTGGAAGTGAGGGACACCAGGGGATGCGGGGGCTGTGAGTTAGGAGTGAGGTTCACTGGCAGGGGCAAGGGACTATAAGTTAGTAGTGAGGATGGGGGACTGCAGGTTGGGGGTGAGGGGCACCAGCAGGGTTGGTTGCTGTGGGTCAGGAGTGAGGGACACCTGTGGGGATGGAGGGGGTGGAGCTGTGGCTTGGAAGTGAGGGACAGTGGCATGGCTGGGGAGTATGGGGCACTGTGTCAGGAGTGAGGGGCACTGGCAGGACTGGGAGTGCTGTGGCTTGAGAGTTAGGGGCAATGGCATGGGGAGGGGCAGGGCACCTGCCTATTAGGGCTGCTTAGTGCCACAAAGCAGCGGGGGAATAGCCATAGCTGGACCTGCATCCTGGTGAGTGGAAGGGCAGGGTGTGCTCTGATTTTCTATGATAAAAAACCTGAAATCAAATGCCAAAATATATAGGTATTTAGAATGTATTTTACTATAAAGATTGAGGCACTGGTAGGCTTCCAAATAGCTTTAAAATTGTAAATAGAGCAATAAAATAGTGTTCAACTGATGCCTATATATAGCGGCATTTCATTTTAATCAGGGAAAAACATGGATTTTTGGCGTTTTAATCAGAGAATTTGCCATTTTTATCACAGAATTTTCAATTTTTAAACAGAGAAATCCAGGCTGCTCAGTGATCGGGAACAGCTACCATGGTTTCACCAAGAAGAAGTCATGTCTAACCAACCTGTGATAAGGAGGGATGTACCTTGTTCATGGAGGCTGACCCCTCGATTTCACAGGAAGAATGCAGGCCCAGGCAGCCATTTACCAGGTGGATCGTGGTGGCCTCCCCATGCCTCTGATTAGCTGAGGGCCCCTAGTAGCTGTGCACCTTGCCACTGATTGGCTGTAGGGGCTGCCCCTTACCTGCAAAGACTCCTCTCACTGCCAGTTGGTGGAGAGGAACAGGGCTACATGACGGGCAGCCCTCTCGGCCAAGCAGTGGCAAGGAGCTGGGGTGGGAGCCATCTTGCCTACAGCCCTCTGAGTGGGCAGTCCTCCTATACCCCAATCCTTCTTCCCTGCCCTGTCAGGCTGCTGCAGCACACTTAGGACTGCTGTTCCCTCTGAGGAGCCAGCATTTTCTTTTCTGTAAGGTTTTCTTCTTTTTTCCTTAGATTTTGTGGGCATTGCCCAGATTTCATGGGCAGTGCTGGATTTTGTGGAGTCCATGAAATCATGAATTTGGTAGGTCCCTAACGATAAAATGGCAGGCTCTGTGGATGTGGGGAGAGCAGTGGATATGATATACCTTGACTTTGGACAATTTGCCATGACATTCTCATTAACAAGCTAAGCAAATACAAACTATACAAAAATACTGTAATGTGGATACATAACTAGTTGGATCATCCTGCTCAATGAGTAGTTACTAATGCCCTAGTGTCTGTTTGGGAGAAGCTCTCATCAAGTGAATCTGACTAATCTAGTCTCTTTTTATGACTAGGTTACAAAGCACCTGGTCGCAAGAGTAAGGGTAGATATCATTTACTTAGACTTTAGGAAGGCATTCGATATGGTATCCCATCCCATCCTGGTGAACAAATTAAGAGGCTGTGACTTGGATGATTACACAGTCCGGTGGGTGGCAAATTGGCTACCCAAAGAGTGGTGGTGGATGGGTCGGAATCGACCTAGAAGGACGTGGACAGTGGGGCCCTGCAGGACTTGGTCCTTGGACCGATACTCTTCAATGTCTTCATCAGTGACTTGGACAAGAGAGTGAAGTGTACTCTGTCCAAGTTGCGGATGATACAAAACTGTGGGGAGAAGTGGACACACCGGAGGGCAGGGAACAACTACAGGCAGATCTGGACAGGTTGGACAAATGGGCAGAAAACAATAGAATGTGATTTAACAAGGAGAACTGCAAAGTGCTGCACCTGGGGAGGAAAAATGTCCAGCACATCTACTGCCTAGGAAATGACCTGCTCAGCAGCATGGAAGTAGAAAGGGATCTTGGAGTCCTAGTGGACTCCAAGATGAACATGAGTCGTCAGTGTGACGAAGTCATCATCAAAGCTAACGGCACTTCATCGTGCATCAGCAGATGCATGACAAACAGGAGGTGATACTTCCCCTCTATCAGGCACTGGTCAGACCTCAGTTGGAATACTGCATCCAGTTTTGGGTGCCACACTTTAAGAGGAATGTGGATAACCTGGAGATGGTCCAGGGAAGGGCCACTCGTATGGTTAAGGGCTTGCAGGCCAAGCCCTATGTGGAGAGACTAGGGCACCTGGACCTCTTCAGCCTCCGCAAGAGAAGGTTGAGAGGTGACCTTGTGGCTGCCTATAAATTCATCATGGGGTCACAGGTGAATTGGTGAGTCTGTACTCACCAAGGCGCCCCTGGGGGTTACAAGAAATAATGGCCATAAGCTAGCAGAGAGCAGATTTAGACTGGACATTAGGAAGAACTTCTTCACAGTTAGAGTGGCCAAAATCAAGGGAGGTGGTGCTCTCCTCTACCCTGGGGGTCTTCAAGAGGAGGTTAGGATAGGCATCTGTCTGGGGTCATCTGAACCCAGCACTTTTTCCAGCCTATGCAGAGGGTCGGACTCGATCTATTGAGGTCCCTTCTGACCCTAACATCTATGAATCTGTCCAGGGTCTGGTATTTTTCAATATCGTTATTAGTGATTTGAATGATTGAGTGCAAGCTTAGCAAGTCTGTGATGACACTGAGTTTGGAGGAGTGGCAGACACTCTGGAGGACAGGGCTAGAATCCAGAGTGACCTGGATAGACTGGAAAAATGGTCCACATTCAATCAGATAAGATTTAACAAAGGTAAGTGCAAAGTTCTGCACTTGGGACAGAATAATTGCATGCAGAAATACAGCCTGGGGAATGACTGGCTCGGCTGCAGTATTGCAAAGAAGGACCTGGGGATTACAGTAGACTGTAAGCTGAATATGAGCCATCACTGTCCTTTTTTTTTGCAAAAAAAGCCAACAGCATACTGGATTGTATCATTAGGAGTGTCACCAAATCAAGAGAAATGAATCTTCCTTTCTGTTCAGCCCTGGTGAGGCCTCACCTGGAGTACAGTTTTGGGTTCCACACTTCAAGAAGGATGTGGACAGATTGGAAAGATTCCCCCACATAGAGTGACAAAAATTATTAGAAGCCTGGGAAGCAAGACTTTTGAGGAAAGGCTGAAATACCTGTTTTTTAAGTCTAAAGAAGAGAAGACTGAAGGGGATTGTAATAACAGTCTTCAAATACCTGAAGGAAGATTATAGAGTATGGCCATAGGAGACAGGACTAGGAGCAATGGCTTTCAGCTATGGTAGAAGAAATTTAGATTGTAGATTGGGCAGAACTTTCTGATTATCAGGGCGGTCAAGCATTAAAACAGGCTACCTAGAGAAGTTGTGGAATCTCCATTGTTGGAAATTTTCAAGAGCAGGTTGGACAGAGTTGGCTGGGATGGTTTAGTCAGGGATGATCCTGTTTTGAGCAGGGGGCTGGACTGGATGACCTTGTAAACTCCCTTCCAGTCCTACGACTCTGTGATTAGGACTTCTGATTCTGCTCCCCTTGACCACCTAAGCTTCTCAACCCCTTTATAAAAATTAACACAGACCAATGAATAGAATATCAAAATTTATGGTATGTAGATTCTTGAATGGTGTCTATATCCATGGTGCCCAGGCTCTAGAATGGATCAGAACATGAATGACTGGTGCTTCCCAAGACTGGGGCGGAACCATGGAGGTGAGCAGGGACTGCCCATGGCCGCCGGCATTGGTGGTGGTGAATGGGGACCACCCACAGCTACCGGCATCAGTATCAGTGGCGGCGAGCGGGGACCATCTGCAGCCACCACCAGCAGTGTCAGCAGTGGGGGTGGGGTGGTGAGCAGGGACTGCCCACAGTCGCCACTTTGGTGGTAGGGCGGGGTGTGTGCGAGTGGTAACTGCCTGCAGAAGCTGGCGGTGGCCAATTTTTTTTGCGGGGGGGCACATGCCCCCCCCGCGTTGCCTATGGATGCTCCAGTCCTTTTCAAATGATGGGAGCATTCTTCAGAAGTGATAACAAGCTGGGAAAGGCTAGGCACAAAAAATAAAGTCTATGTTATTGCATATAATTTAAATACTTACCAAGGTTTCTCTTCTTTTTGATCCACCTTGCAGTCTGGTATGCATGGTAATGCAAATTTCATACCTGCTTCAGAAATTTTTGTTGGGTGCTTAAGCAAGATTAGGCAGACAAAGTTCTTTGGCTAAATCTGGTATCTTTTATTTTAGATCAACTAAAATAGTTGGAAAGAATATTTTGTGCAAGTTTCAGGTACAAACACCCTTCCTTCATCAGGCTACTTTTCATGAAGGCTTTTTTGGGACTTATCCAGTGATCCCTTTTCTAAACATACCAATTTGTTTCTAGAGGCTAATTAAACTATGCTTTATATCAGGGGTATCACACATACAACTTGTGGGCTGGATCTGGCCCATGGAGCTGTATCATCCAACCTGTGGGTCTTGTGTGCAGCATCCTTGGCCCCTGGGGTTGCTGTGCACAGTGGGCCAGCATAGGGCATACAGTCCATGTAGTGTGTGGGCTGAACCTAGAGCTGCACAAAGCATGGGGGGTCCAGGGCATGGGCTGCATGTGGTACCCTGCTGGAGTGGCCCACTGTGCATGGATGGCCTGGGGCCCAATCAGGACCAGGTCTGGAGCTAATGTGCAAGCTAATGTGTGGGTACGGTACTGCAGACTGGACCAGCAACCCTCAACTGGCCAGCAAGGCTGGATGAGTTTGACACCTCTGCATTACATGAAAACATTTTGTTACAAAATAGAAGTATCATTTATATACAGTAATAGTACCTTCTTATACATCTTTAAAAAAAAATTGCAGTCTTTATTTGTCTTTGGTGACAGCCCCAAACTAATTATTTTCAGATAGAATGAAAACAAGCTTATTAGATGTGTGGCAGAATTTATTTCTGGTCCATCCTGCAATTCTCCAGAGTGCTGAAGAAAATATTTTACATTAAGAACTAGAGGTACACCAATACATTGGTCCCATATGGGATCAGCACCAGTATAGAGAAGACTGAAAGTATTGGAAAAAGGCTTTTTTTGCCTGATGTGGTTGATAATGTGGCCAATAAATGCCCTGTGTATGCTCACAGCCACAGCATGCACGGGGTCAGGAGCACAACCTGGCAGCTTGGAGACCAGCATCTGGCTGGTAAGTCTGGTGTAGGGGGAGAGGTGCGGGGAGGGGGCTGTGCTGGGTTGTTCCTGGTGGGGGCTGGGCAGGGCTGTGCTGTGCTCAGGGCATGCAGCAGCAGTGCTGGGTGGAGGCTATGGTGAATACTGGGGTGGCTGCAGATCCTCTACCCCCTGTAGCCCTGCTCCCAGCACTGCCGCTGCCCACCCCGAGCACAGTGCAGCCTGGCCCAGCCCCTGCTGGGAAGAGCTGGGCACAGCCCTGGCCCCAAACTGCAGTGGCATCTCACCCCGCCCTGCACAGATCCAGGGGTGCATGCCCCCCATGCCCTCCCGGGGTGCATGCAGGGTGGGAGCCATCCCCCCCACCCCTCCAATGAGCTGCTTGCGGCTCTATCCTGCACCTGGCCCCGGCTGAGCAGTGCCTGCCCCTGCTCTACTCCCTCCCTCACCACGGGGACCCCAATCTGCCCCCCCACACCTCTTCCCTCCCCCCACCACTTCCACCACACCAGACTTACCAGCCCGATGCTGGACTCCAAGCTGCCTGGCTGCATATCAGAATCAGATTGGTATCGGCTGATGTGGCTCCTTATCAGCCATCAGTACTGGCCCAAAAAATCTCTATTGGTGCACCCCTATTAAGAAACTTACTGTCAAGTTTCAGTCTATGTTGTTGTCCCTGAATTGCATATAGCCTTAAAGATTCAAGTTTATTATAAGTTAACCTTTGTTTATAACAGAACTAATAATTATAGTTCACGTTATCCACCGAAAGTCAAAAGGTTAATATTTTTGGATACCATGTCCTATGTAACATTTTATACGAGTTCAGAACAAGGGTATTATATTATCACAAGTAATTCAGATTTTGATGAGTTAGTAGTTTAGAAAGATGCAAGGGAAGTAATTGCATATTTGATAATTAATCTGCTAAATAAATATAATATTTTATTTGAAGTCAAAAGCTTCAGTTGTGCATTTGAAAACACATCAGGTTATCAAGGATTGAAAAATCCATAGTGGTGAAAGGCTGTGAGTGTTTTACTGATAACACCCTTAGTTTTGTTAGTGCTAGCTGAATACAAATACTTAAAAGAAGTCTGCTTCTTATGTTTTAGATATCTGATATCCATGTTACTGGAGAGTCAGAGGACATGTCTGCTAAAGAAAGATTACTCCTGTGGACACAGCAGACAACTGAGGGTTATGCTGGAATTCGTTGTGAAAATTTCACTACCTGCTGGCGAGATGGAAGATTATTTAATGCCATCATTCATAAATACAGGTAATTGTACAGTTTATTCCTCTTAAACACCTGGAGATATTTTGGCTTTTTATTATACATCAGAGGACTGCAGCCAACAAAAAAATGGGCTCTGTGGTCTCTGTCTTGTGGTAGCATTATAGTAGTGGAGATTAAATGGCTCTTGGAAAATCCCTTGCCTTCTGGAATCAAGCCTTTTATTATATGTTACATGCCACATCTTTCTTTTTTAGAGAAGAACCTTAACACCAAACCTTTATACTGAAAATCTGTCATGACACCCCTCTAACTATACTTGGGACAGTGCTTACCTAGTACTATGTGGTGACTTCCAGGCGCAGTTAGTGAACTCAGACTGGTGGGACAGTGGCGTGTCCTGCTTGTGGGGTGGGTTGTAGCTGGCCAGAAGTGGGGGAGGGTTGCAGCCTTCCCACTACTGGTCGGAGTGCCTGGCTGGCTGCAACCTCCCCCCACCCATGGGATGCTCCACCACTACCAGTCTGAGTTCACCAGCCACGCCTGGTGACTTCCAACCTTCTCCATACCACTCTTTTCCATAGTTAGAACCTTCCTGGAGACATTTGAGGAGCAGTTTTATTGCATCCAGTAGATAAAAATGTGCAGCTTGAGACTTATTTGTAGGATTGATTTTATTACCCATTCTGGGCATGTAAGTATCCCCATTATACAAATAAGGTTATCCTCATAAAGAAACTTTTTCCTATAATAAGGGCACTTATGTGCCCAGAGTGGGTAATAGAATTGCTCCTACAGGTAACTCAGAGTTAGCTTCAACCTGGTGAAATACCATTTTGCCCTTGGTTTCTATATAAGGAGCTTAATAGTTGCCCAGGAGATTCTACCTCAGCCTGAGCACATTCAAACCCACATCTCCCAAGCAAGACCAACGTGCAGGATCAGCAATATCAGGTTTATTAGACAAGGGTGTAACTATGCAAACATAAAACAGATACAAGAAACTAAAACAGGTACAAGAAACTGTCGGTCACTCACACATGCACACACACAAGGTGACTGGGTTGGTAATTGGAGACTGAAATTGGTGGCGTGCAGTCCTATCCAAGAGCCACGGGTTGATGATCAATGGCCGATTGATGTCATCCCGAGCCGGGGTTGCTGGCTGATCCTGTGGTGGATGGCTGGTGCAGGTTACACGGTGGGGGGCAGGTCTGGATAGCAGAGGTGTCCACCAGGGTCACGTTCCCCTGCTTTTTTATCAGGCAGTTCCCTTGTGATACTTTTGGGTTTGAAGCCCAGATGGAAGAGGGGCTAACAGCGGTCGATTTCTCATTGATGAGAGTCCCACCTGGTGGGACGTGCAGTTTTGAAGTGTTATTCTTCTGACTGTTTTGGGTGGGGGGCTCTTGGAATTCACAATTGGGGTGGTGCTGGGTTATTGGAAATCCATACTGTTCCTGATTGCTTTCTGAAATCTTATTTCCAAATGAATGCAAGGCTGTTTCTGTTTATCATTGCGTTAATGGGTCCATTGCTTCCACCTTTGTCACTATCATACGCACACACTCACACTCCAGGATCAACTATTCATATAGGTACGATTGACATTACAATAGGGTTACAACATGTCTTGACAAGCAAGGGGAGAAGCAGGTTACAACATAACAAAATGGCATCTTGGCATTACAAAATTGGGGCTTAACATTACTTTGGTTAACCGTGAAAGCAGACCTGAAGTATACAAAACCGGTGTAAAAATAGCACAAAATAGCAAAAATTTGAATATAAAACAAAACTAGATAGCAAAATTAGTGATACATAACCTAAAAGAGGCTTATATATATATAGTAACACATTGCAGTGCACAGACTCATTTCCTTGACTTAGCTCACAAAAGATTTATCCTAGACCTTATTTCATATGGGGGGATGGGAGGCGGGTAGAGAGGAAAAAGAGAAAGATAGGAATGGATGGAGGAAGGGAAGGAAGTGTGGGGTCTTTCTGCTACAATACCATTTTGCCCTTGGTTTCTGTATATAGGAGCTTAATAGTTGCCCAGGAGATTCTACCTTAGCCTGAGTACATTCAAACCCACAGCTCTTAAGAAACAGAGAGATGCAAGATGGTATGCAATTACCCAAATTTAGTACTACAGTGGTGTTCAGCCTCTTGGTGCCATGGACCAGATGTGTGGTGCAGAGCTGTCTGTGTGCTGGCTCATCTGTGGGTTTGATCAGACCCCATCACCAGGATTAGCCCCACACTGCTAGATTGGGGCCCTGTGCAGCTTCCCTGGGGCCCCCAAACTCCTGGAGTAGGGCACATCACTGCCTCCCCTGGCCCTGTGCCAGTGGATTGAGGCTCCTCACTTCCTCCCTGGGTCTCATATTGCCTTTACTCAGCTCCCCTCTATAGGATTGGGCCCTACGTTGCCTTTAGCTAATCCCTGTGTGCTCAAATCGGGCCTTGGGCAGCCTCTGTTCACTGATCTAGCTTGCTGTTTGGCTTCCAGAGCTTCCCATGAGTCTGTAAACTCAGTAGCAGAGGGGCAGCAATTGCTGCCACCTCCCCCGCTGCCAACTTTCCAGAGCCATTGGGACCGCTGTGGACCAGATGACTGGTTCTGGCCCACAGGCCAAGGCTTCATCACCTCTGTACTTACTAGAATAAAAGTGTCAGTGAAAGAGTGCTCTGGGGTAGATCCAATAAAAGTGATGCATTTTAGCACCTAGCTTTTAGTTGCCTGGTTCCCCAAGGAACTAGAATCCAGATCCTTGAGTTAGGGTTGCCTAAAGGTGATCCTAGTTTTCTGTGATAAAGAAAACAAAATTCTCTGATTAAAAAAAAAAACACAAAAAAGTCCATCTTCTCCCACCCTCACCCCCGTGACCTGCTGCACCTTCATGACAACTAGCATTTTATTTTCACTAAGTTTTTATTTTTGTTTTCTGGTGACTCAGAAGATTCTCTGTAGCTGCAAATTCCACATTTTCCCATGGCAAACCGTTTTCTAGATCCCCGATGATCACTGATGCCTAAAGGTGTGATCCAAAACCATGAGCACTAGAGCTAGAGAATAGGTGAGTGCACTCACTTGGAAGGAGACAGTCCTGGGTTCTGGTCTCTAGTCCAAGCACTGTTTCTGTATTTTACATTAATCACCCATTATAATTACCAAAGCAGTCATTAGAGCAGGGATTATTGCTTCCAAGTGAACTGCTTAACCACTTGACTAGTAGTGTCCTTTATCTTGATATTTTGCTGCACAGTAGCATGAAACAGCTTCACCTAGATTAGTGTATAACCTGCTGATTCTGTTACTCTCCTGGGAGGTGAGAGCTGCAGGTTGGAACCCTCTTAGGTGGAGAAAGGTACCCTACTTCCTAACTGTTTGCTCTAAAACCTGGCTTGCTCTACAAATGCAGAGTGCCTTCAATGCTGATTTTTTAGGCACCTAAGTCCCTTATTGGATCTAGCTCAGAGTTATTTTATCTTATTGACACGTCTAACTCAGTAATTATTTGGGAGGAGAAACATACATCATTCATGACTCTCTACTGCTTTTGGTAATACCGCAAAGATAAAAATAGAAATAGCTGGTAACTAGCTGCCCTGATTGACAAGTAAAAGTAGTCTGCACAGCTAAGGCATGTTTTAGAGAAAACAAAACAAAACAGAAGAGACACAGAGGAAAAGAGGAGGGCTAGATGAGTTTTCCAGTGGAAAATACTCTTGGGATCCCTGTCAAAAGCACATGACACTATTTCTTATAGCCTTCTAGCCTTTGCAGCTGACTAGCTAGTAGCTGTGGTACAGTGCAATTAATGAAAAGTAAAACTTTTGAAACCTATATAGTACTGAAATATTTGTTGGTGTCTTATTACTGTAGTGTTCGACTATTGGCATAGGAAGTCGCCCCTTTACTAACGTTCCCTTTTCTGACCATGGAGGAATGGGGAAATACAGGGATCTTCTGGACAAATCCCTCTCTTATATTAAGCAAATGACTGAATGATTCAGGGTAGTGGACAGACAAATTATACTGATTTAAAAAGGGAGAAGAGGGAATTTACCCTCAGCTGTTCTGTAGTAATTATTTTGTGTGTTCGCTTTTTTCCCATGGCAAATAGAAGCTACACCATGCTTTCTTATCCAGCGTAGTTTTGCTTATCACAAGATCGGAAGAAAGACATGAAACAGAACTGAGGAATAATTTGTGCAGTATATCCCTCTTTTTTGTAACCTGCTAGGCTAAGTTCAGACAGTCAAAAAGCCTGAGGATGAATTGATTCAGTCTTTGCAGGTTGGTGTAAGATGCAGAGATTGAACTGATAAGCAAATGAACACATATTCACTTGACAGGCAGGAGTGTGGGGGAGCCCAATCAGAGGGCCACACGGCAGGGTGGTACGCAGTGAGGGAGACCACACAAGTGGGGGAGAAGGGGGTTACAGGAAACCACATGTAGCAGAGTGATTGGGAGGAGACTATGGAGAGGCAAGAGGAAGTCCATGTGGCTGGCAGGGCATGTGGCAGGGAAAGCATGGGGGACAAAGCATGACAGCAGGGGGAGTTTGTAGGGAGGATCCTGTGCATTAGATGCTCCAGGGCATGCAGCCTCCAGCTGCTGAGAAGTTGGATAGCCTTTGTATAGCCCTAGGTTTTAAACAGGTTAATGTTTAAAACCTCATGGGCTTCCTTGCCAAAGATACAAAGTCAAGTTTAGCCCTAGTACAAGGGGGTAAAACTTGATGCTTGGAAACCACACTTAGCTGCTATGGTAATAAAAGCCTCTGAAGTACCTGGGTTGGATAAAAGATGCACAGAACTCCTGCTAATCTTAATAGTGTGCCTAGGCTGAATATTGGCTAAGTACAGACAGTCAAAAAGCCCGAGGCTGAATTGATTCAATCTTTGCAGTTTATTCAGTGGTCACTCCTTAAGGAGACGATCCTCCAAGCCCAAAGGGGGGCAATCCCAACGTGGATCAAAGGGAGCAGGAGGGCACACAAGCCCCCATGGCTCACCAAAAGCATCCGGGAATGTCTTGTAGCTAAAAGGGAGGCGTACACCCAATGGAAAGGAGGGGACATCACCAGGGATGACTATACTGCAGTTACTCGGGGATGTAGGGGGGCAGTCAGGAAGGCCAAGTCAGAGATGGAACTGGGACTAGCTTCCCGGATTAAGGACAATAAGAAGTCCTTTTTTAAATACATAGGGAGTAAAAAGAAGGTCCCGGGTAATGTGGGGCCCTTGCAGGACACGTTGGGAAATTTGGTCGTCACACTAGATGACAAAGCCAACATATGTAACGATTTCTTTGCCTCCATTTTCCAAAGCAGGGACTGGAACAGTCACCCCCCCTGCTGGGCCCCCCTCAGGCCCCAGGGGAGGCATACCTAGGCCAAGGGTTAGTGAGGAACTAGTTAGGGAACTTCTGGAGGGACTGGATGTATTCAAGTCAGCCGGTCTGGATGATCTCCACCCTAGAGTACTAAATGAATTGGCTGAGGTCATTGCAGAACCCCTGGCATGGTTTTACGAGCACTCATGGTGCTCTGGTGTGGTGCCGGAGGACTGGAAGAGGGCCAGCGTGGTTCCCATCTTCAAAAAGGGGAAGAAGGAAGACCCGGGAAACTATAGGCTGGTTAGTCTTACCTCGGTCCTAGGCAAGCTGTTTGAGAAAATTATTCTGGTGCATATCCACAAGGGGCCAGCAGGGGGGGTCATGCAACATGGGTTCATTAGAGGCAGGTCCTGTCAGACCAACCTGGTGGCCTTCTACGACCAGGTCACCAAATCCTTAGATGCAGGGGTAGCAGTGGACATAGTCTCCCTGGACTTTCAGAAGGCCTTCGACACTGTCTCTCACCCTGTTCTCATTAAGAAACTGGGGGAACTGTGGTGTGTCGACACCCACACAGTCAATTGGGTCACCAACTGGCTGGAGGGCTGCACCCAGAGAGTGGTGGTGGATGGGTCATTTTTGACCTGGAGGGATGTGGGCAGTGGGGTTCCCCAGGGCTCAGTCCTTAGGCCCGCACTGTTCAATATCTTCATCAGTGACTTGGACAAGGGTGTAAAAAGCACCCTGTTCAAATTTGCTGATGACACTAAGATGTGGGCATGCTAGAAGGGAGGAATAGCCTCCAATCGGACCTAGATAGGCTACAGGGGTGGGCGGATGAGAATAGGATGGGATTTAACACTGACAAGTGCAAAGTGATGCACCTGGGGAGGAACAACCAGCACCATACCTACAGGTTGGGGAACTCCATCCTTGTCAGTACAGAGGCGGAAAAGGATCTTGGAGTCATCTTGGCTCCAGGATAAACATGGGCCGGCAGTGTGGGGAGGCAGTCAGGAAGGCTAATCACACCTTGTCATGCATCCACAGATGCATCTCGAGCAGGTCCAAGGAGATGATTTTCCCCCTCTGTGCGGCACTGGTCAGGCCGCAGCTGCAGTACTGCGTCCAGTTCTGGGCGCCGCACTTCAGGAGGGATGTGGACAACATGGAGAGGGTCCAGAGGAGGGCCACTCGCATGATCAGGGGGCAGCAGGGCAGGCCCTATGAGGAGAGGCTACGGGACCTGAACCTGCTACAAGAGAAGGCTGAGGGGGGATCTAGTGGCCTGTTACAAACTAGTCACGGGGGATCAGCAGGCATTGGGGGAGTCCCTGTTCCCTCAAGCACTACCAGGAGTGACCAGAAATAACGGTGACAAGCTGGCAGAGGGTAGATTTAGGCTAGATATCAGGAGGCGCTACTTCACAGTCAGGGCGGCTAGGATCTGGAACCAGTTTCCAAGAGAAGTGGTGCTGGCTCCTACCCTGGGGGTCTTTAAGAGGAGGTTGGATGAACACCTTGCCAGGGTCGTTTGACCCCAGTACTCTTTTCTGCCATGGCAGGGGGTCGGACTAGATGATCTACTCAGGTCCCTTCTGACCCTAGAAACTATGAAACTATAAACTGAGAAGCAAGTGAACCCTTCACTTTTGATTTAAGAAAGGCAGCCACATGCCTGCAGTAGCTCAGGCCAGAAGCTGAGGGGGTGCTAGAGCGTGCGTCCCAGGCTGCTGGCTGTGGCCAAAGCGAAGGGACTGAAGCTCCAATGCTTTTTCCCCCTCCTTGCACAACCAGAGGGGTGTGTGGCCAGGCCCCAACCCAGGGGTAGCATACTGAGGCCAGGGGGAGGCATGATTTAAACCCCCCACCATGGCCCGCATGACACCACAGCCAGGCTTCTGCCCCTTCCCTGCTCCACGGGAGAGCTGCAGGGGTGGGGCTAGCATGCTGAGGGAGTAGTGGAAGGGGAGTTTAAACCCCTTAGGCTCACTCGGGACCCCAGCTGGCCAGGGTTGCAACCCCTGCCAGGCTTCTGGCCCCCTACTCCCTGCACAAGGTGGTGAGGGCAGCCCCTGCCAGGGTTTCCCCCCAATTCCCTGTGGCTGGGGTCCCATGGAGGGAGTTTAAACCCCCTTCCCTCCCCTCCACTTGAGCCTGCTGGCCCAGGGCTAGTGTCTGGCCACACCCTTTCCCCCTCTGCTCTGGGAGCGAGTTAGGAAAAGCCAGGCAGGTGCTGCTGCACCCCTACCAAGCAGACCCCAGCTGGGGTCTTGTGCTGGTGGGAGATAGTGTTTAACTCCCACTGCCCCGGCCCCCGCCTGAGCATGCCAGCCCCTGCCCCCTCCATTCCAGCGGGAAAGTCTGGTAGGGTCTGCTTGGCCCCTGTCAGGAAGACTTGGCTGCAGTTCCCAGCCACCCCCCCCCCCCTTGATTCCCAGCTGTTTTCCCACCCTCCATTATCAGCCATCCCTTACTGCTCTGGCTAGGGAGCAGAGAGGCAGGTATAAGCCTGGTGTGCTGGAGCAGACAGTCCAGGGCTGCAAAGCATCCTGGGATGATGGGGGACTGTGATACAATGTGAACCAGGAAGGGGCTTCGGACAGAATTCCATAAACTGGTTTGACCTAAACCAGTGAAGTCTGATACTACATTCAACCAGGTTTATCTTAAATCAGTTTTGGCCATTTTAAAATGGGTTTATGTGCACTGAATTTCTGTTCTGTTACAGGTTTAAACTGCTTTCTGCTCACTTAAACCAGTTTGTGTATAACTTCTGCCCCTAGCCAGTATGTGCTGCAGGGTCCTCTGGCTGACAGCATGGACTAATACAGCTCTGCAACCAGAAAACTGGTGATTAAGTAGGATTAGGAAATGTCGCCCCCATCTGACTAGTAATGGACAGTAATCAAGGGAAGCAGCTGGTTACAATTATCCCCAGGCCAAATGAGAAGGGGTTTTTCTGCTGTTAATTTAATTTTCAAGTATGTTCCTACCTTAGTGCTGCAGGAAACTTTACCATCTGTAGGGGCTGGGTGGAGGAGAGGGTCTGGCTTCTGAAATGTAAAGCTGCCAGAAGAGGGGCAGTCTGTATGAGGTAATTGTGAGCAGGTCCCTGTTCTTAACTATGGAGTTATAATTTGTTTCTTCTGGGCTGTCCACAGCATACTGCTTTAACTCACTAACCTGTCTGTCTTGGCACAGGAATGAGCGCCTTTCAGCAATATAAGCCCCTTGTACATGATCCGCACTATAAACATGTCCAAAGTGATCAGGGGACTTGCCACATACCCAGAACAAAAGGTACAACACTCCTCTTTCAGGCTTCCCTCAGCTAAGTAGGAAGAGGTGGATTTACAGCTGCTCTTTCACTCAGCACTTTAAAGCTAGTTTACTGTTTTGTATAATGATTGGTATTAAAAGCAGCCAACTGGATTGGCGCTTTGCAAGGATACTGCATATTGCTGGTGCTCGTGTTGGAGCAGTGCAGGGACAGGTCCCTGGGTCTTTTGTGTTGCATGGGAGAAGGAAGAGAAGCATCTCTTTTCCTGGTGTAGCTGACTCCCCTTTGTGCCTGCCAGCTCAATGGAAAGCTGTGACCAAAAATCATGTTCCACCCCACGCTCCCTGCTCACCCATAAAGGGCAGGGAGTAGCCATTCACTGACAGTCACCCCCTATTCAGCAGTCTGGTAATGCAAGGAGCCAGTGCAGTTTGTTTTGCACACATGGTGTAAGAGTTGGTCATTAGGTCTCCAGAATTAACTAATCACTGGTTTTGTCTTCATTCACTCGTAAATGAAGACATTAAATTGCCTGGTGTTTTTCACAGAGCAGTCCTTGTGTGTGTCCTCTCCATTCCTTTTCTCAAAACATTGAATACATTTTTAAGAGGGCCTTTGCTCTGCTCTGTGGAGCAACAATACAGTATATTTGTACCTCAGTTTCCACTGTGGTTGTAGGTACACAAGGAATGCAGGATTGAGTTCTTTACGTGTTCATTGATGAATTATAGAAGTTGAAAAATATTGCTGAATTGGAACCATTTAGCTTTAAAAATTATTTGTACCGATTTTTTTTTCCCCAACACATGGAAAATCTCATTTGCCTTTTGTGGGAGCAAATATTTCATTTTAGAGGAGCTTCCTGTGTTCTGTATTTTTCAATGACTTCTGGCATTAGTTTCCTAGACCACTGCATACTGAACAATATTTCACTCTTCCAATCATACCATACAGGTAGGTCCGCTAAATCATTACCATATTTACTCAACTTTTAAACAAGTTTTTTCCCCTCAGTCAACACGGGGGAAAAAGGAAACTGTATTAAGTACATTGTCTATCCTTGAACTGCTGCTAAAATCAACATGTGCTCAGTAATGGAAACCAACAATGAAGCTGATTAAATGCAGCCAATGCTGAGCATGACTATAAAGTACATGGCCTTTCTAGGGCAAACATTCTGATAGGAACCCTTTTTTTTGGCTCTTAAAAAACAGGTGGGTATTCCCTCTACAGCTCCAGCTTCAGGGACTCTCTTTGAGTGAAAGCCAACCCCTTAAACATGCAGCCGTTTCTTACTCTCCATAAACTAGTTTTAGCACATGCTAATAAAGTCCTTAATAATGTTTCCTGTGGTCCCTTTGGTATAGTCTATATAGTACCATCTCCTGTGCTAATGACAAGTTTATTTTGGTGACATACAGAAAGCAGCAGACCCTTTCCCAAACTCTTTTTAAATATGTATACTCTCAAAACACATGTCCCACCATTGCTTCTTCCTTGCACGTCTCCCTTGGCCACCTCGATGTGTTCATCAAGCTCCATCTGTGATGCACCTCTCTTACTGGTAAGATATTTTGTACAACCATCCATTCTAGGTCAGCTTGTTTCATAGTAGGTTGGGGTCAGAAGGGACCTGAACAGATCCTCTAGTCTGACCCCTCACCACTGGCAGGAGCACATGCTGGGATCACACAACTCCAGACAGGTGTTCATCCAACCTCTTGCTCCCCTTTTAGTTGTTTACCCACTACAGCGCCCCACACCTTCACTTGTTCTTCTGTGAAGCTGCCTACCAGCACCATCCTGTCTTTCTCCCTTATTGCTTTCATCAACTTCTTATGATCCTTCACAACCTCCAGCCCTACCTTCCCTACTGTATACATCTGTATGAAACTTTCCATCCTGATGTAATGAATCCATGGTTGCCACACCCATGGACTCTTTAAAAAGGTCTGATATACTCCCCATTTCCTCAAAATTGCAGCTGTATGAAATCGGGTGATACCCACTGCTTTCCCCTTTCCTTTCATTACTGCCTTGCATATTGGGCTTACATATTTTGCATAGATGAACAGTCCCAAGTCTGGCAATCCTTATCCCCTCATTTCTCTTGCTTTTTGCAGTTCAGCTGTAGCCAACCTTTCTCTTTAGGCATTCCTGTATTCCCTCTATACTTACGCTATCTGCTGCCACATCAGTGGGAATACAATTCCTGTACATAGAATAATCAGCAGTAGCACAGCCTTAATTGCTACCACTTTTCTGGCAAAGGATAGTGTCCTCCTGGACCACAACTAGAGTATATGCCATAGCCTTGCTGTCATTTTTCCCATGCTGTATTACCTTTCCCTTCAGTGTTCATGGGGATTCCTGGCACTCTGATTTCTCTCTTATGTGGAGGCCCAACTTCCCCAAGTCCCTCCAGTTACCCACTCCCATTATGGTGCTTTTGGATTTATTTAGTTTAGCCCCAATCGGTTCTCCATACTCTGATGTATGCTTTAGCACCCTTTCCATTGAAAGTCCATCTCTAGCTACTTACCTTTATATCATCCATGTATAGTACACATTTTATCTCTCTCCCTCCCAGTATCTTTACTCCTTTTAGCACCTTGTCTTTTCTTACTCTTTGTGCTAACAGTTCCATGGTGCACACAAATAGTTGTGGTGACAAGAGCACCTTTGTCTCACCCCGTATGGATTTTAAAGGCCCCACTTAGGTGCCCAGTAATTTGGACTTGGCTGTCTGCTTCTCTATACAATAACCGTATCCAGCATATACATTTCTCTGGGAACCCCATTTTTCCTAGCACATCAGATATGTAATCATGATTCAGTCTGTCATATGTCTTTTAAAAAATCTAGGTTTGCTAGATTGGTGTTTGTTTTCCTGTCTTGGATGTGGGACAGTGTCACTCTGATCACTTTGGAGACCCTTCTACTTGGTAATGCACATACTTGGTCTTCATGTGTTATCTTTTGGAAGTTTTTCCTCATCCTCAAATCCAGCATCTTGGCCCTTAACTTATAGTAAGAAGTGTAATCAGTCTTCAGTTTTTCAGTTCCTTCTCTCCTTTCTTAACGAGTAAGCCTCTTGTAAAATCTTTTCTTGCTATTTCCTCAAAAACTTCAACTATATCCTTCCCTACTCAGGCCCAAAACTTCTCATAAAATTCCATAGGCAGTCTATCTGCTCCTGGTGATTTTTCTCTTTTAAAGGTTTTTAAACACTCTTCCATTTCCTTTAAGTTTATCTTTTCTTCCATCTTCTTTGGTACCCCCTCTTCTACATTTTCTTCAGTCTCTTCCAAAAGAGTCTTCATCTTCATTCTGTCTGTTTCCTTCTGGTATAGCTCTTTGTAGAATCTTCTTGTCACCTCCAGCACTTGCTGCTTTTCCACCCAGACACCATGTTCTTCCTCTACTACTTTAAGCTCTCCTTTTGCTACCTTCACTCTGGCCAAAAAGTTTTGGGAATACTCTTCATTTTCCTCACTCAGACTGTCTGTGCTAAGAACAGTTTCTCTCTCATCTTTCTGTTAAACCAGGCTTGCCTTATTTCTTCTAGCTAGTGTCATACCTGTCTTCCTTCTGCGGCTTCTGTTAGCAGCTCCTGTATCTTTCTTTGCAGCTGTCTTAGCTCTTCATTCTTTTTCCCATGCAGCTTTGGCCTTCCTTCCTGAAGAATTCTCCTATCCTCCTCTTCATCATTATCCACGGTTTTGTGGTATTCCTGCAATATTTCTTCAGTTTTTGCCACATATCTTTTAATTTTGTAACAGTCCCTTTCCTCTCATAGGGCTGTTACCAAAACTCATTTCCACCTTCAGCATCTGGTGATTAATATGTATTACTTTTCTTTCTGTATTACTTTTCTTTCTTCCTTATCCCAATTTCTTCTGATGCAAGAACAAAGTCCATTCTTGATTATTCCTTTCCACTGGGGTCTCTTCTAGTGAAAATTTTCTCCCTTGCCCACATATCTCTTAGCAACTCTTACTATATTTATTAATAGTCTGGATGAGCTGTTTAAAGCTTCATTTCCTCACCTGTTCTGTTACCCACTTTGATTATATAGTTGAAATCGTCCACTGTTATGCATGGTCTCCCTCCCACCACATAAACCTCTAGCTTTCTGAGCAGCACATTCCTTCCTTCCCTCTCCAGTGGTGTGTATACATTGAAAATTTCTAATTCTGTTCCCCTGACTAATATTATTGTTTGTTTCAGTCTGCCACTGATGAGTTCTACCTGCTTTTGTCTCAGCTCCAGGTTCTTGAATAATATTGCTACCCTTGCCACTTTGCTTTCATTTGTCCCTGACCACCAAGATGGTCTCCATCTTCACCTTTTCTCAAAGTGTATATAATCTCTCTTCTCTGGTATGGCAGATTATGCCTGCCCTTATCTGGTTCAACACTGGTTCAATCTGTTCCTTTCTTTTCCTTGTTCAGATATGCCTGACGTTATGCAGAACTATTGTCAATTCCATTTATGCTTGTCTTAAGATGACTGCACCTGTCCCTTTAAGGTTTCTCCATGCTTGCTTTGAGCTGAGTGTGCCTGTCCCTTTATGGCCCATCTGTGCCACTGCTCAGGGCTGTCAACTCCTCCCCCTCCCTCCTGCACATTCCTGTAACCTTTGCAAGCTGCCAGATTGCTCAAATTTAGGAAAGCTTGCATATTCCCGTCTCCCTGCCCCTTCCTGACTTCTGGTCTCCAATCCTGGTTGGAGTCCAGAGGCATTAGTGCAGGGATGGGCAATTATTTTGGGCGGAGGGCCGCTTACCCAGTTTTGGCAGGCTGTCGGGGGCCACATGGGTAGCTGTGCCCTTTGACAGGTGCCCCACCCCTTGACAGGTGCCCCACCCCCTGGCCACCATCGTGGGACCAATGTCCCAGGGCCAGCACCAGTGGGGCCCAAAGTAGGGCATAGGCTAGCACGGGTCCATGGGACCGGGCTGGGCTGCACCAGCAGGGAAAGTGGGAGCTGGCTCGGCTCCATAGAGCCCCTGCTGGCTGGGACCTGCCACCCTGCTTTGGGTCCCACCAGCATTGGCCCCGGGACACCAGTGCAGGCCTTGTGCTCCTGCTGGCTCCCGCACCTGCTCACTCTCAATGCCTCCAGCCCCATGGTACAGGCAAGGGGCAGTGCACAGCCCCGGCCCCCTGCTTGCCGGCAGGGAAGAAGCTGGTGCTCAGCATGGGGAAAAGCAGCCCCTCACCTGCCCCATGGCCGGCGCGCCCTGCTGCAGCTGCTTCCAGCCTGCACAGGGGTGTCCTGAGCAGACACAGGCAGCGCCATGCAGGCTGCAAGTGGCTACATCACGGGGTGCCAGGCACAGGGCGAGTGAGGGGCTGCTTTGCACCACGTTCAGCACCAGCTTGTAACCCTCCCCCGCTGCCAGCTTGGGCCCCGCTGGCGCCAGGCTTGCCCATTGGCGCTGCACATGGCAGCAGCAGCTGCAGCACCCCCGCTTGCTGCGCTGGGCAGTGTTTGCTGCTGCTACTCACCTGGAGCTTGTGCTCTGGGCAGCCCAGAGGCAGTGGTGACAAACACTGCCTGACACAGCAAGCAGGGAGGCCGTAGCTGCTGTTGCCGTGCACAGCCCCAACAGGTGAGCCTGGAGTCTGAGTGCTGAGCGGTGCTTACAAGCTGGTGCTGAGCATGGGTGGGGGGGAAGCGTCCCCTCGCTCGCCCCGTGGCCGGTGCCCTGTGCTGCAGCCACTCGCAGCCCGCATGGGGCTGCCTGTGCCTGCTCAGGACAGCCCCGTGTGGGTTGCGAGTGGCTGCAGCAGAGAGTACCGGCGATGGGGCAGGGGAAGGGCCGCTTTCCTCTGGGTCAGGAAGGAGCCCAGGGAGAATCTGAGCATGGGGAAAAGCATCCCTTTGCCTGCCCTGGGGCCAGCGCTCCCTGCTGTAGCGACTTGCAGCCCGCGCGTGGCTGTCCCGAGTAGCTGCAGCACGGGACACCAGCCATGGGGCAGTGAAGGGCCACTTCTCCCTATGCTCAGCTTTTCCCTGGGCCACTTTTCCCCAGGTATCTTGCTTGCCTGGGGTCCTCCCCTGCCCTCCCCTTCCCTTCCCTCCCCTCCCCCCTACCTGAGATTCTGGCTTGGGACAGTGATGTGGTCCTAGGCCAGAAGCCCCAGGCCAGAAGTTCCTGACGTTGTGGGAGCCCATCGGGGCTTCCCCTGGGTCCAACTGCCCTTGGTTCCTGTCATTTTTGACAGGAACTGAGGGCAGATAAATATTAATTTTCTAAATTTTTTAGGGGCCGCATGGGCCGAATAGAATGACCTTGCAGGCGGGATCCAGCGCGCATGCCATATTTTGCCCACCCCTGCATTAGTAGCTGGAAACTGTTCTCTAGCTCGTCTTTTGACTCACTTCCCTATTTGTCAGGTTTCTTCTTTGTGGTCTTCAGCCCCTGTATTTTCTTTCTTTTCCCAGCCTGTTTCTCTGGTTCTTTCTCTTGCCTCTTCACTTCTGTTGTCTGTAACATATTGTCTTTCTTCCCTACTCCCACTTCCACGTTTGAGCTGTTTGCTGTTTTCACCTACCCTTCCATTCTGTCTCCTGTCTCAAATACCATATTTGTCCCTTACTTTCTCTACTGACATGACCCTTTGGATGCACTTTTCCATCTGTCTTTCTGTGTCTTCTGCTTCTAGTAAATCCATGTACATTGAAACTATAATTAATCTTTCTCTTAACTTTTCCCCTGCTATGAACTTTATTCCTCTTTATTCCTCCCATGTTTCTCTGCATAATTCTTTCTAAAGTTCTCATATCCTTCACCATCCCAGTTAATCAATTCCCAAGTCTTCAAGTTCAAGAAAGCAGTCAGGCTGGTAGGATGTTTCACCCACGTGTCCAAAATTTCAAATAGTACCTTTTCCAGGAAATTGTATCTGTTCATCATCGATCCCATCTATTTTCTCTTACTGGTTAAAATTGCCTTTTCCGCAGCCTCCACTCCTCTCTAGCTTCTCTTGGTGCCTCTTCTGTGGTTTCCCATTGTGCCACTCATGGTCGGCCAGCCAGTCATCGTGCTCCCACCATCCTCTCTTGACATATCTTCTCCTGCTGCTTCTACTCTGTCTCCTGCTCTCCTCTGGTCCTGGCTTCCTGCTAGTGTTGTCAGGCTCATGTACTGCTCTAAGCACTGCTTAAAAGAGTGGTTATGGAATACTTGTGCTACAATTTGCAGCAGTTTTAAAAAAAACTGCTAAATTCTGGATAAACTAAATATATGAGTACGATATATGAATTACTACATGTATGTTTATTTCAAGGTCAGTGTTTTCATATTTGATCCTCACTTGCATGTGCTCAGGGAGAACAGGGTGTCACGGTAAGAAGGGGGGAAGGGGCTGCAGGAGGAAGAAGCTAAAGGAGGAGGCAGAGGGTAAGGGGGTCACCTGACACCCCCCCCCAGATTTATTTTCCCTGCTGTAGTAGTGAGAGGGGAATAAGTCCAAGGAAAATCTTTACTAATTAGATTCTGTACCTGGAAAATTATATCAAATTTTTAAAATTTTCTCTCTATATAATCTAATAATTGTGGGGTGTTATTTTATATTCTGGATAATATTCTGTTCAAGTAAATATAGTAGCTATATTTTGTAATTTTTTTTAACTTACATATTACTTGAATGAATGATGAATAGGGTTCACTAGAATCCATGCCAGAAGTGTGCTACGCAGCAGCTCCTTTAGTCTTGCAGTTTCCCCTGTGCTCCCCATTGCCAATGATTAATAGAGAGGCCCATCAGCCTCGCTGTTTGCTCCTGATGGCTGGGAGGCTAAAACCAGGGCCCCTCCATCATTCAGCAGTGGCAGGCAAAAACCACAGCATATTTAAAACCACAGGTTTTGCCTTCCCACTGATCAGAGGTGAGTGGCAGGGCCCCTCCACCAATCAGCAGGCGGGGCCCATCCACCAATCACCTCTCTGCCCATCAGGGACATGCAGGGGAAACTGCAAGATTAAAGGAGCTGCCATGCAGCATACTTCTGGCATGATTTCTAGTATTTCCTAATGATGAGGTACTTCTGTAAAATGCTTTGAAACATTCTAGCTGCCCAACCAATTTTCTAATTGACTTTGTTTTGTTTTAGTTTTTTTGTTGATGGCATTATTGTTTGAAAACGTTGTTTCTGACTGTACCTGAGTATATGCAGTTTTGAAAGGTTCATTTTGTGGATGTGGACAGAATGGAAAGAGTCTGATGCATAGCTATGAAAGTAATTGGTAGCCTAGGAAGGAAAACTTATAAGGAAAAGCTAAAAGAACTAAGGGAAACTAGGCTGATTTAGTGTGAAGAGATAACTGAAGGGGGATTTGATAAGTTTTCAAATATCTGAAGGGAGATTACATAGGGGACAGGACTAGGAGCAATGGATGCAAGCTGCAACAGAAGAAATTTAGGTTGGAGATTAGTAGGAACTTTTTGACTATTAGGATGGTTCAGCATTGTAACAGGCTACCTAGAGAAGTTACAGAATTTCCTTTGCAGGATCTAGACAGATAGTTGACTGGGATGGTGTAGGCAGGATGATCCTGCCTTGAGCAGAGGGCTGGACTGGATGATCTCATGAGGTCCCTTCCAGACCTACTGAGGTCCTCTGTTGCTTTCTGTTTCATCATGTTATATATAGGAACTAGCCAGTTGCCCATCGAGAATGATGGTGGGGGGGGACAAGGATGGAGCAGTGCCACCCAACGCCCTGTGCTGCTGCTGCTCTGCCTCTGGCCCCATGGGCCGGTCCACCTCCACCCCCCACATCCAGCTCTGTGTGCCAACCCTTCTCCCACTGGTGCCAGCTTCTCAGTCCCCGCCTTCCTGCAGGAGGGTGGGATGGACCCCTGTGTCCAGCCCCACCCCTGCTTTTCATCTGGCCCCGTTCCCTGCCATTCCCCTCTTCCCCCCTGCTGCATTGGGTCCAGGCCCATTTACCCCCCTCTCTCTCCTCCTCTGCCTCCAAGAAGCAAGGCCGGTGGGGGAGGGGGCACAAGGTGGCCTTGCCCCTCCGCTCCAGTCCTGCTGGGGGATGGTGGGGATGGCACCACCATGACAGTAGGGCCTGAGGGGCCAGAGTGGGGGGGCGCGAGGCCCCACTGTCATGGTGGTGCCATCGTAGGCATTCCCCTCTGCCTCCAAGGAGCAGGGCTGGGGGGGAGGGGGCAGCACCACTGGCTTATTGCCCCTGCTCCTGTCATGGTGGCACTCCTGTCTGTGCGGAGCACTCTGATTGGTTGTTTCACTAGGCATTGTGATTGGCTGCTGAGACAACCAATCAGAGTGTGAATAAAGTGTTACTGACAGACCAACAGACAGATTAAGGCTTTTATAATATTAAAATAGTAGAAAAAACCTGTAGGCCAAACTTCTAATTTGTTTTTTTACTATAGCAGTATGATAGAACAATTTTTCTGTTGCAGAGAATTCAGCAAGACCACAACAGCCTAGAAATTTTAAGACTGAATTTTTATCTGAAATCTCTGTGTTTATCTTATGAACATATTTGCATCCCTACCAAGACTAATATTGTTTGACGCCCACTGAAAGGATCTCAAGGCAGCCCAGGAACTGCTGTAGAGTTTGTGCTAGGATGCATTAAATATGACATACAATTTTGGTGGGTGTAGCAAACGTGCATGTTCACAAAATGAAAGGGGAACTGTAGTTGCCAATTGACAGTGCAGAGAAGGTACTTGGGAGGAACTTGTTTATACAGAGCAAGTCATACATAGAAAAGAGTAATATAAGCTGCAGCTGAATACAGCTGAAAATAAATAGGAGTAGGACATGTAAGCAAATGATAGAATAGATAGTATTAATTTGAGTGCATCACCTGATTTCTTTGTCTTGAAATATTAGTACTTATTCTTTCAAAACTGCTAATTTGATGTTTTTAAAAGGGTGACAAAGCATTTGACTGCTTGAATCCTTGTTTGCTAAATAAAAGGCCTGTGCTTGCAACAAGCATTCTCAGCCCTTCAAAGCAGAAGATTGCTGTGCAAGCTTTATTACATGCTTGGCTCCAGGAAAACAGTACACGTGGCATGCTGCTGGGAGGTTAAAACACGTGGCAGGTAATCAGGCACTGACATGAATACATTCCTTGAGGGTAGAAAGGATCAGGCCAAAATTTGCTATAACTTGCTGAGTACCTTGAGGGCATGAATTGAAAAGAAATTAAATATTATACAGTTTCAATCCTTAAAATGCTAGGGGATATGTTTAAAATAAAGACAAAGATTATTTGTATCTGCTAGTTTCAGCTTGCCATTCACTGATTTGCAGTTTACAGTTACCTTTTCTTTAACTAATAAAGGGAAAGAAAAAACAAATGTCTCTTTTCTTTCCACTGCATTCACAAAATATTTCTAAGTGAAAAAAGTGCATTGTTCACGCTGAAATAGCACTGGCACTAAAACTTTGACATAGAGGGGAAGAAAAAGGTTTTAAAAATATTTTAAAACTATTTCATTTCCCCTAAACAGACTTTCTTGCCTATAAGTGATAAGATATAGCCCAACATCTAATTTATTTTGTTTACTCTTAGGTACCATATTGAAAATGTAAAGTAGCTATAGTTTTACCAAGACTATCCCAGCCCACTGCATTGAGATATTTTTTGTGTGAGTGTAGAATTCATGGCTCATTTTTTCTGGAGTTACCAGTGCATTTGTCTCCTTATTGTTATATTTGTGGCTCAATAAATGTAAACACAGTTAGATATAATATGTACTTTGGGGGCAATTTAAAAGGTGGCATCCTAATTGTTACTGAATCGGTGCCTTTGCGAGGAGCTGTGGAACACTGCAACACATTTTGCTATGGAACATATTTTGCAATTTTTGAGATTTTAGGACTTGTTTTCATTCCTGTTAAAACAAAGCCAGAACCTTTGGAAAACTTTTATGAAATAGGATTATGTTGAAACACTCATTTTTATGGATTCAAAAGTCTCATTTTCATTTGGGGTCTCTACTTGTCTCCGACTAAAATGTCTAGGAAATTCTGTATCTCAGAAAACTCCCAGTCAAAGTATTCATCAAAATCAATGCCTATTTGTGAAATTTTTCAGCTTCAACAAAACCGAATGTTCTGGGGAAACTATTTCATAGACGTTAGGGCTGGAAGGGACCTCATAAGATCGAGTCCAGCCTTGTGAAAGTCCAGCCCCCTAAAAATACATTTAGTCAAAAATTTATCAGCTCTACTACTGATGCTGAGTGTGTTGTCTTTTGGAAAATATATCACTAAAGATCTGGCAAGAAGTTTAGGGAGGGGGGAAAGAGGTGATGGGTGTCTTACCTAGTCTAGGGGCCCAACAAGTTCCTGGCTGCTGCTGCTGCAGCATGATCTGCACTCCCTGGTTGCTGTTCTTTCAGCAGCAGCCCAGTGTTTGTGTGGCTGTTGCTACAATGGCAATGCCATGGGGCTTCTTCTGCTGCCAGGGTACAGGCTTCATGGGGGTGTGGCTGGTGCACTGCTTCCCCTTCATCCTCTCCCGCCAAGTAATACTATTGGATTTGGTCTTGTCTGAAAACTGGTGTCTTGGTCCAAGTTATCTGAGCTGTTTACATATTTCCTTTATAAATACACAGTGGCATTTTAGCTGCCTAGTTTTCATCCTTCCTTGTCATTTCCTTATGACAGAGTGAAGAGGACTATTCAATGAAGGGAGAATCCACTGGGCATTTGGGAAGGCAAAATGTAATTGTTTGGAGTAAGGGCGGCCAATGTGTGGCACGTGGTAGATTGGGGTGGGAACAGGCAGCACGGTGTCTGATAGGGCAAGAAGCAGACAGCAGTTTAGGTTGAGGGAGGGGATCCAAGTAGCACTCAGGGAGGGTTCAGGGCTAATTTGCACCATAATTTGTAGCCAAAAAATTTGTCCCCCACTGGTTTGGGGATTTATGGTTTTGAGCAGCAGAAGAAACTACTTCTGGGCCCAGCAGTGGTCCATTGCCCTTCCATATCTTCTATGAGGTGCTTTCTCTATTCTTTCTTCTCCCTTGAGTTGGTTAGATTCCAGTTGTTCTTGCTTGCAGTGAGGTGTGGCAATATATAAGCTGGTGCTGCAGGTGGGTGGATGGGCCCTTGGCACTACTCTGCAATACTGCTGACTGATCTATGAAATATCTTGAACCTGTTTGGTTTTTATTAGGGATGAGCATGTGGGTAACCACAGTTGCACATCTGTTTTGTTGTCTTATACTTGTTTCCTTTTGATAAGGTGTGCTGGATCTCCTGGAATGCTAGGGGCTGGACTTAATTACCTTAAGGGATTTGGAAGGTATTTTCCCATATAGTAGAACTGGTAAACAGCTTTGTGGGTTTCTTCATCTTCTTGGCATTCAGGGTATCTGGGTAAGGGTGCCTTATTTGATGTTACAACTTCTGATGGATTTCTAGTACAGTTTGGAGGTTAAGAGGATCAGCTATGAGCACTTGACCATAGATAGGCTTATTCAGGCACTGGTCTTAGGGGCAGAATTGGCAAAATGAAAGTGCTAAATTAGTGCCTTCATGTCACGAAACTCCATTCATCTTAATTTTCATGGAGACTCTGTCTACATAGACTAACAGCATTATTTATTTATAAGATGAGGATTTGTGAAGTGACTGGGGCAAACAGGTCTTTTGGCTGCTGAGGTGCTCCAGCTGTTTGCTGAGCCTTTTATTCCAAAGGGCATCACTTTGCTGATCAGCTGTATGGGACTGCTGATGGGCTGTAACTAGGGTGGCCATCAAGGTACCTCAAGAATAGAGGACAATTGCATTTATTTATAAATGCCCCCACCACCATGAACGTTGCCTGCCTCCCAAGACTGGGGGGGCACGGTGAGCTCCTGCAGGTGGTGGCAGCAGTGTCAGTGGTGGGGAATGGTGGCAGCGAGCAGGGAGCTCCCACAGGCAGCTGTAGCAGTGTCGGCGGGGGCGGCCTGAGCAGGGAACTCCTACAGGCAGCCGCAGCCATGTTGGAGGCAGGCATGATGCTGAGCGGTGAAAAACAGAGGACATAAAGGTGTCCGGTTTCGTATCACTAGAGGACAGAAGACCAGAAAACTGGACTGTCCTCTGTAAAACCGAATGAATGTCCACCCTAGCTTCAACTGAGTGGAGAGGGTGCATCCCTTGAAATAAATGCTGGAATAAATAGCTGAGTGGTTTATTTTTAATTCAGCAACCCATTGCAAATTAAGAAGATTGTGAATCACCTGGATAGATGATTCCAGTTTTAATGTATTACTTTGTCCGTGTGTCTGTCCATATCTAGGTCAACAGCTGAAGTTACTTGCTATTAAATGTTTGTTTAATTAACTGATATGGGAGATTCAGCATTATACAGGTTTATAAATTCCATTTTGGGAAATGTCGTGAAATGTACAATGAAAGGAGTCATCTGAACTAGTAGCCTATGTAGCTGGCCTCTAACTGTAACTGGTCAGAAAAAAAAGCCCTTTTGTGCACTTATGTATGACAATGAAGGGATGATGTTCAGTTCCTGCCCATCTAAATAGAAAACAAAGTGTTAGGATGCATAAAGAATAAGACAGGAAATATTTCTGAAAATATGGTATAGTCATATTGTGAATTGATGGTGCACCATATTCAGTCCTTATCATTCCAGCTTCAAAATAATACAGAGAAATAGGAGAGACTCAATGTTGTGCAGTGAAAATGTGTACGAGTATCAAAAGACTTCATAGGAAGGGAAGGATTAGAATTATCCATTTTAAAGGGAAGATAAGTAGTGCCATGATAAAGGTACATGGAAAAAAAAGAAAAGTGTGGGCATTCCATAGTATGGGTAGGGTTTATTTTTTTTAATTAAACTGGGAAGACAAGTTTAATACTGATAAAATAAAATATTTTAGTAGAAAGTAGCATCAAGGCCAGAGATTTCAGAAAAGAATTAGATGTTTATATGGGTAAGGAGAGAACTGTGTTTAGGGTGAACATATGTTCTAGCTTAGCCAGACTGTCCCGGATTTCAGAGGCTGGTCCCAGCTGGCTGTCGAGAATTATAAAGGGTATCCCAGAAATGCAGGAGCATGGGGTGCAATCTGGCGAGGAGTCAGAACAACTCAGAGCACCTTGCCTGGCTGGCATCCCACCCCACACCATCCCTGCTGACTTGTGAGAGCACTGGGGGTGCGGGTAGTGGGAGGGTGGAAGACAGTGTCCCGGATTTCCGGGATGATGTCCAGAATTTCCAGATGGTCAGCCTAACTGTGTTAGATAACTGCTTACCTCCTTTGTCTGCAAGTAATGCTATCATGCTTAATGGCACAATAGAGTCAGTAACTACCTTATGTTAGAAAAAAGGTCCCAAAAAAGCAACTTATTCCATAGTTTTGTACCATTGGGTTCTTGTACCCTCCGTATAAGTACTGCACAGTTTTAGAGAAATTATATTAGTATTTCGATAGGTATCAAAATCAGGCGTAGACATATATTCTGTAGCCTACAAAGCACAGCACTCATTTAGGGGTAGATTCCGTAGTTTGTGCTGAGCGAGAAGCCATTCCCTCCTTCCCCCCCACCAAAAAATTGATCACAGATGAGGTTATAAATCAGGAATGTAAGACATATGGCTTGTGGGCCGGATTTGGAGTGCAGAGCTGGGTCATCTGGCTTGCAGCCCTGATTGAGGAGGGACTTCCCCATGTCTGTAGCCAGGCACCTGGGTGAGAGCCAGGGCACCGGAGCCCCAGCAGCATTGACACCCAACGCTACGGCTTGCTCCCACAGTGGCAGTGAAGTGTCTGTGATGCTGGGCCCCTTTCCACTGGGTCAGCCTGGAAGGTGAGGCAGTCTGTGGGTCTGCAGGGCCACCCTGCACCATTTCTCCTGCCTGTGGACTGATCCCACACCAGTCATCTGGCCTGCTGACCAGATGTCTTTGGTACTCCTGACATACATGAAATTCCCTGAGTATGCTCTGAAAATTCCCATAACTTTTCTGTGCACTGGCAGGAGATAAAACCACATTTAGAGATCTATGATGTGTTTAAAAGCCATAAAGGCAAATCTTTAAAAAAATATAAAAATAATGGTGATTATTGATTTCATGAGTAGTTTGGATCAGAAGAAAAACTCTGACTAAAATGTGAGCATTAATTGCTGTCTTCTGACCATGACATTTACAGCAACTTGCCTTGTTTTACTTTGTGAGGGACAGTGTGATAGGGTAGGCAGGTTTCAACATGCTGCTGTGCGCATGTTTTTCACTTGCACCTCATGTTTTTGGCTTCCAGTTTTAGGACCTATTTCCTTCTTTATGCAGGCACCAGAGGCTCTCACCCTCCGGTAGCCTTCAAGCCATGTTTCTGTTTCATTAGTGAAGACAAGAACAAAAGCTCACATGCTGTCTGCTGTAGTCTTTCCTGCTGACAGAGGTCTTTTGACATGATTTATTTTAGAAGAGTGCATTGCGTCAAATATACAGCTGACTAGAAATGAGATGGTTTTCATTTCAAATTGTTCTTGTTGTTTAAAATAATGTTAGTAACCATGTTTTGTTCTGGGTTTTGAAGATAGAGAAGTATTTCTAAGATTCACATGAAGTTAGGGTTAGGTGATGGGATGAAATAGAAGCTGTGACTTAAACTAATATATGCAATTTTTCAGTAATTGTGAAATAAACTATACCTCATATTCGCATGACAGCAACTGTATACTTAAGAAATTTTAGTATCATCAAAACTATTTATTGCTTATTTTTCTGAAGAAAGAAAAGGTTCTTCCAATAACTTGTTCTTTCTTGTTTTGGGAGTTGGCGTATGAATAGGCATCATATATCACTCGTTGCTGTTCTTACCAGCAAGTGTGAAATGAACTGAAGAAAAACAGAATGGGAGGCACAGCATATATTTATACAGAAGTTTTTTGTTCTCTATCTACTGTATGCAATAAAGGAAATCTCTATTAATCTACAGTGGGCATGTCTACATGAGATGCTTACTGTGCGATAGTCTAATAACACTATGCAGTAGTGTATCACAGCAAAAATCGTGCTAATAGTCTGCTGCACAGTGTTGTTAGGCTAATGCACAGTAAGCATCACTAACCATGGGCCAGTGGTACTGCACAGTAACTTTACGTACTGTGCATTTAGTTTAGTATTTTATTAAGGAAGTACTAAACTAAATGCAAAGTATCTAAGGTGCATTAATGAACACATAGGCACACCCAGTATGTACTACTGTGACACTGATGTAATGGCACATTACGCTTCTTTTCCAGCAGTTACTTTAACTGGAGCAGAAGCAGGGTCATACTATTTTTTTAAATTATTATTTCTTTTTAATATAATTACAATGAAAAAAAATGCCTTTTACCTTTAGTGACACAAAGGCATGACAAGTAAAAGTCAGTGTTGTCAATTTGATAACAAATTCTGTTGCAGTAAGAAAAGATTGCTGAAAACTCCCATTGATGTCTATGGAGAGCACAACAGTGTTAGAAAAATATTGTGGTACTTAAATGTTTCTTTTAAGAAAATGTTACTGTTTTAAAAGTCTTACTGATTAATTCTCTAGACAACACAAGGAAAACTTCAATTCGAAATGGCTGAAAGAATTTTATTCCATTTGTAATATATTTTTAATAAATTCTCCACTATGGTCACATTGAATGTAGTGAATTTTACAGCTTTAAAAACTGGCATGCTGAAAGAGCTTGTGTTTTTAGTGGCTTTGAAAAAAAGTAAATCAGTTTGAAGTGTTAGTTTGACCTGTTTCTGTTGCAAACACTTTCAAATTTTGCTCTGGGAAACTGTATGAAAATAAACCATTTCCACCAGGAAGACATTTTACATTTCTGACAAATATAAGAATAGATTGCTGGAGTTACCCACTTCCTAATGCTGGCTGACATTCACCTAATGTTACCTATAAGGACCTGGGTTTGAAAACAAGTAAACGTTTCACATGTTTTAAAAGTTAGCAAGTACTGTTTTAATGTTAGACCTCTCATGCCATCAGTGGCACCACCAGTTTATTGACACCACACTACTGAGTTCCAGCTGATGCATCTGTGACAAAGACATAGAGTCTCTTTTTGTACTGCTTTTTTCCTTTCTTCTGTTTTGGGGATTGTTTCAAGCTTTGTTAAAACCTGGTTTTCAGAACCTCCAACTCCAGCTGACTTCAGTAAGAGCTGTTGATTTTTAACACCTTTTGACAGTTATTTTCTTATTTGCTAAAGCTTAAGTATATTCTTAATTCTGTACCAGGTACAAATTAAGATAACTGGTTTGCTGAAGAGTTGACAGCCTGAGAGCCAGACAGAAAACATGTAGAAAGCCTAGAGTTTAATGCTTACTTAGAAGTTTAAGGCATGACATTTTGAGGTAGCGATGTTGGCAGGAGTTTGTTTTCAAAGGCATTATAAAAAAAAAATATATTTATTTACAGGAGAAGTATGAGCAAAGAGACAGTGTTACACTGATGAACAGGAATGTTGGTCCAGGTGTCCGAGATTGAATGATCCATGAAGGAAGGCACAAAGATATAGGACAGGCTGTTCAACTGGTGGCCCCTGGGCCGCATGCAGCCTGCAAGAGGTTACCACTGCTTGACCTGGTACTGGCTACAGGGGATGACCTAATCGGCGACCTAGTGATCGATGGGAAGCTGGGTAACAGCGACCATGAGCTGATCACCTTCGCCATCCGCTGTAAAACTGGCAAGTCAGTTAGCAACATGGAAGTCCTTGACTTCAGGGAAGCTGACTTTGACAAGCTCAGGAGGCTTGCCAGTGAGGCCCTAAGGGACCACAACCCCAGGGAGAGGGGAAGTTCAAGAAGAGTGGTTGCTCCTCAAGGGAGCAATCATCAATGCACAAGCTAATTCTATTCCATCTTGGAGGAAAGGCAGCAGCCCCCTGGCTCTCCAGGGATCTAGCAGACCTCCTGAGGCTAAAAAGAAAGGCCTACAAAGGATGGAAGAGGGGATTCACCTCCACGGAGGATTATTCTGCACTGGTCTGGTCCTTCAGGGAGCAAACCAGGAAAGCCAAGGCTGCAATTGAACTCCAACTAGCTTCAAGCATTAAGGCAATAAAAAGTCCTTTTTCAGGTACGTGGGGAGCCAGAGGAAAAGCAAGGGCAACGTTGGACCCCTGCTGAACCAGACAACAACCTATTAAATGGGTACTTTGCATCAGTCTTTCATCAGTCCCATGGGATACCTGTGCCCACCACGGGACAGGGTGGTCCAGGTGAGGGAGATTTCATAGATTTTCATAGACATTAGGGCTGGAAGGGACCTCGGGAGATCATCGAGTCCAGCCCCCTGCTCTCCATTAATGCTGACCTCATGAAGGAACATCTTAAGAAGCTGGATACCTTCAAGTCAGCTGGCCCTGACAATCTATACCCCAGGATACTCAAGGAGCTGGCGAGCATCATAATCCAGCCTCTGGCACAGATCTTTGAAAACTCCTGGCGCTCTGATGTAGTGCCCGAAGACTGGAAGACGGCCAATGTGGTGCCTATCTTCAAGAAAGGGAGGAAAGTGGATCTGGCTAACTATAGGCCCATCAGCCTGACTTCTATCCCGGGGAAGATCTTAGAAAAGTTTATTAAAGAGGCCATCCTTAATGGACTGGCCGCCACCAATATCCTGAGGGATAGCCAGCACAGGTTTATTGCGGGTAGGTCTTGCTTGACCAATCTCATTTCCTTCTACAACCAGGTGACCTATCAGCTGGACAAGGGAGGAGAGATTGATGTCATATATCTTGACTTCAAAAAAGCCTTTGATCTGGTATCCCATGATCACCTCTTGGAGAAACTGGCCAATTGTGGCCTTGGGTCTACCACGATCCACTGGCTGGAAAATTGGCTCCATGGTTGTACCCAGAAGGTAGTAATTGATGGAGTCATCATGGTGTCCTGTGACCAGTGGGGTCCCCCAAGGCTCTGTCCTTGGACCCATATTGTTCAACATCTTCATTAATGATGTGGGCATTGGAGTCAGAAGCGGACTGGCCAAGTTTGCCGTTGACACCAAACTTTGGGGCAAAGTATCCACGCCAGAAGATAGGCGGGTGATCCAGGCTGACCTGGATAGGCTCAGCAAATGGGTGGATGAGAACCTGATGGTATTTAACACTGAAAAATGCAAGGTTCTCCACCTTGGGAAGAAAAACCTGCAGCATCCTTATAGGCTTGGCAGTGCTATGCTGGTTAGCACTATGGAAGAAAGAGACTTGGGGGTCATCATTGACCACAAGCTGATCATGAGCCTTCAGTGCGATGCTGTGGCTAGTAAAGCAAGCAAAACGCTGGCTTGCATCCATAGATGCTTCTCAAGCAAATCCTGGGATGTCATTCTCCCCTTGTACTCGGCCTTGGTGAGGCTGCAGCTGGAGTACTGCGTCCAGTTTTGGGCCCCACAATTCAAAAAGGATGTGGAGCAGCTTGAGAGAGTCCAGAGAAGAGCTGGACACATGATCAGAGGTCAGGAAAACAAACCTTACGATGACAGGCTGAGAGCTGATGACAGGCTCAGGGGTGATCTGATGACCACCTATAAGTTTATCAGGAGTGACCACCAGGATCTGGGGCAATGTCTGTTCACCAGAGAGCCGGAAGGGATGATGAGGTCAAATGGTCATAAACTATTACAAGACTGTTTCAGGCTGGACGTAAGGAAGAATTTCCTTACTGTCCGAGCCCCCAAGTTCTGGAACAGCCTGCCAATGGAGGTGGTTCAAACACCTACATTGAACACCTTCAAGAGCAAATTGGATGCTTGTCTTGCTGGGATCCTATTACCCCAGCTGATTTCCTGCCCTTTGGGTGGGGGACTGGACTCGATGATCTTCCGAGGTCCCTTCCAGTCCTAATGTCTATGAAATCTATGAAACACGCAGCCCCTGGCCTCTTGTCTGACTGCTGCTGCTACCATTACTTCAGTTCCTGTGACAGTGGTGGCCAGAGTCTCTGGGGGAGGACAGCATAGTGGGAGACTGGTATGCTTGCTTCCCATGCAGCAGCACTGGCAGGGAGGCAGTACCATACCTAGACTCCTGGTGGCTGTGGGTGAACTTTTAGTATCGGCCCCCACTTTGCCAGAGATAGTGATGATAATAATAATTGGACAATGGGAAAAAAATCACCATTTTTAGGCCCCCTTTCAGTATGGGCTCTTGGCAGCCGCCCAGTTTGCCCATGCTGTGTCTGGCTCTGCAGGTAGGCTTGGTGGGGAGGGGGAGAGGTGAAGTTCATGTGGCAGCAGTAGGGGGTAAGATAGCATGTTTGATAGCCATCCTGCTCTCAGGGCAGCGTCAGGAGGACTGATTGCCAGTGCGGTGGTAGCAGAGAGGAGACTCGTGCATCAGAGAGGGAGGGGGACCTGTGCTTCTTTCACAGCACTGGTGAAAGAAGCCACGGTGGTAAAAGGAGGACTTGCATGTTGTTAGTGGTGGAGGGCTTGTGCAGGGGGGCTGGATGCAGCAGGGGTCCCAGGGAGCTCATGTGGTCCCTGTGGTATGCAGCCTGCATAGTGTGCACCCTGGGGCTTGAGACCTGTGCACTATGCAGCCCCCAGCGGCTCTGAAGTTGGACAGCCTTGACCTAGACAGTGAAGCTAAAGTCTTGCCTACATATTGATACTCAGAAAAAGTTAATCCATATTAACTAAGGGGAATTAGCTAAACTGCATTAAGTTTCTTTGTGGACCTATTTGACTCCATATTAAAGTGTCCTTAATATGATTTAGCTTACTCGGAAGTAAGTCTCTTTAATGCTAAACAAACATGGGAGTTTAATGTAGTTTACCTAATGTACTTTAAAAGGTGATTAGAATATCAGACCCTGAAACACATTTTTTAAAAATAATACTGCATGTTAAATTGTCCTTTTAAAGGATTGCACTGTAGAATAAATATTTTAACATTTTGAAACAAGTAATTAATGACAATGAATTGTTGTTATTTTTGTTTGTTTTTATATAGGCCGGACCTGATAGACATGAATACTGTTGCTGTTCAAAGCAACCTTGCAAATTTAGAACACGCTTTTTATGTAGCAGAAAAACTTGGTGTCGCCAGACTTCTGGATCCTGAAGGTAAGCCATTTCTTAGACTTTGTTGCAAGCAAGGTTGCATATAATTTAAAACATCAGAGGACTATAGAGTTATTTGTGACAATGTGCATGTGTGCATAATAAAAAAACTATACTGTGATGTTCTTAGATGTTGATGTCTCCTCACCTGATGAGAAGTCAGTAATAACTTATGTGTCATCACTTTATGACGCATTTCCCAAAGTACCAGAAGGCGGTGAAGGCATCAGTGCAAATGTAAGTAGGAGAGCAGCACCCACGGAGCATGTCAGCTTCCTTGACCTGCCTCTGATTTTCACGGTTCCAACTCAGTAGCATTAGCAAAGTTCTCCACAGATTGCTGTCACACGTGCTACTACCAGTCTCACTACAGCAGTAACACAGGAGAAAGCTTTTTTTGTTGGCAATAACTAGAGATTTAAGGGTATAAGAACATAAGAAATGCCATACTGGGTCATACCACAGGTTTATCTAGCCAAGTATCTTGTCTGTTATGGTTGTAGAGGAAGAAAGAGCATATCCAGGATGATTTATTTGCTCATCTCCCCTACAGCAGGAGTGCTCAACCTCTTGCCAAATGCTGAAGTCCTGCACTGTTGGTCACAGCTGGGCCATGCCACCCTCCCTGCCACCATCCATGGGGCTGGCTTGAGGCCAGGCCATGTCCCTTTTCCCATCTCCAGCGGGGCCAAGTCACATCCCTTTTGCCCCTGTGGAGCCAGTGCCACGCTCCCTCTCCCTGCAAGGCCAGGTCGGGGCCTGGCCATGACCTCTTCCCCCGCACCCGCCATACCATGCTCCCTTTCTCCTGTGGGGCCAAGCCACACCCCCTTTCCCTCTGGGGTGGGCTGTTTTACTAGGCATAGGAATTTATTTTGCATCGTGAGGCTTCAAAATGAATAGCAAAAATTATGAAGCTGTATGTTTATTTTCTTCTCATCTCTTAATTGTGATGTGCTTTACTAGGATGTTGAAGTTAAGTGGGTTGAATACCAGAATATGGTGAACTACCTCATCCAGTGGATCAGGCACCATGTCACGATAATGTCTGACAGAACTTTTCCAAACAATCCTGTAGAACTGAAGGTGAGGCCTGGCATAATGAACTAAATGTGTTATTCCTGCTTTTTTTGAAAGATAATGAGTCAAGTGAAGAATCAGTGATGATACGCATTTCCATGATTTCTGTTCTTAATTTCAAGGTGAACCTGTAGAGTTACTAGTGCTAAGTTTGGGGTGACATGCTTGGGCTCTGTGAAAATTATTCATAGGTCTTCAGATATTTCGTTAAAAGATGTATTCAACTTTTTTGAGATTTTCTGATCATCTTGTGGTTCCCTTATGCACTGATACTAAGGTGTGATGAGATCTGGTCCACAATCTCAACAGTTGCACCTACTGCCAGGCAGGGTGCATGGTAGTCCAGTTGTGCCTTACTTGGAAGACCAGGTGGAGTCTGGGCTCGTGATCCTAGGCTCCCACTGTATTAGCAACTTGAAAGCTAGGTGTCCACAATCAACTGATTGTCAGTTGGAGACTGGGCCTGAACTAGGATCTAGAACTGGCCCCAGCCCAGTCCCCAGCCCCAGCCAACAATCATTTGATTGTCAAAACCCCAGCCAGGAGGCATGTGCTTGTTTTATAGGTCTCAGAGCACGGGTCCCCACGGTTGGGCTGCCACAGCTACGTAACACACATGATTGTATCAGCCGCAGTACACAGGCACCCTGGGATGAGTACAAAGTATGTATGCTGCTCAGCTGAGTGGCAAATGTGTTTTTAGTGGTTCTGGTGCATCAGACTGGGCTTCCACTGGTCCCCAAGCACTGGGATGGGGAGAAAACCAGGTGTGCTGCCTAGCTGGGAGGCACATGTTGCTTTAATGGTCCTAGTGCATAGGGACTGGATCAGGCTGCTGCCACCCGATCTCCAGGCTCCTGTATGCTGGGATGAATACAGACTGCACGTGCTGTCCAGCCAGGCAGCACACATGGTTTTACTGGTCCTGGGATAACTAAAGTGTTATGCCAAGCTGGGTGGCACCTGTGGTTTTTACCAGTCCGAGAACATGGGGATCCTGAGACTTGGCTGCCACAACTGAATTCTGAAGTCCCCATGAGCCTGGATGAGTTAAGTGTGGTCTTCACTGGTCTTGGTGCATGGGGACCCTGGGATTAAGGAGGTTCTCCCTGATCTTGGGGTCCCATTTCTCGGGTCTCTAAAGAACTGTGTGTGCAGCTGGGCTGCATGCGTGGTTTTCTGACATCCCTAGTACATGGAGACCTCAGGATCAGGGAGATGTTCCTTTACCCCTGAGTTTGTGGGTGCCAGGAATGTCAGAATACCATGTGCACAGCCCAGCTGCATACAGGGTTTTTAAAGGTCTGTGGTCCAGTGAGCCTGATGTTGGTGAGATGTTCCCTGATGTCAAGCTCACTGTGTCACACATCTGCCTCTGAGGGTTGGGCAGGGGTCCAGGATCTAGGGACTGTCTCTGCGCCCAAATGAATTGGGTAGGGGACAGTGGTGTCCCAGATCTTGGGGTTGCTCCATGCTAGATCCTGACACTCAGCTGAGTGTTGGGATCTGGCTTAGACCAGCCCCAACTGGTTGTACATTCAATTTAAGGCATAATATAAATTAGCCATGAAGTTGTCACACCTTGTTTGTGAAATAGCTTTGGCTTGCTTATTGTATTATCACACCTTAAACTGACTTGAGTGTGTGGCTGAACCTATTAATTGGATTTTAAAAACAGCATGTGTCAGGAGCCTGGAACAAATAAGGTATTAAAATGTTCTAGCTTCTATGTAGAGACCTGAAGAAAAATGTCTTACATTCAGAAGCTTGTCTAATTCTCCCATCTATGAAGTTGGTCCAATAAAGGATATTACTCTAAGAAATCCTTGCCTCTGTAAATATCATCCTTTTGCGCAAATACATCAGTACAGGGGGAGTCACTTGCAGGCAGATGGTGGCCAGGTTGAAGACCATTTGAAAATACTGTCTTTATTCTGCTCAAAATTCTAGAAATACTTTGCTAGCATATACCAAGGACAAGCAGATTGTGTAAAGGTAGTCTTCAAGATAACAGTATAAGAACTGAAACCTATTATGCATAGTAGAATGTGGTCTGATACTAGTAAAAGGTGCTGTTTCAGGAAGTAGATAGTAATCCTTACTTATTTTTCCCTAGGCACTTTATAATCAATACCTACAGTTTAAAGAAACAGAAATTCCACCAAAGGAGATAGATAAATCCAAAATTAAACGTCTGTATAAACTGCTGGAGGTAAGCTGTGCTTCTTGTACATTAGCACATTGAAATTTCCTAGTTTTTGGTTTATGTTAAGCAGAGATTATATGTTTTTTAAAGGTCTGGATAGAATTTGGACGCATCAAACTCCCTCAAGGCTACCATCCAAATGACATAGAAAAAGAATGGGGAAAACTAATTATTGGTATGCTGGAAAGAGAGAAAACCCTTCGACCTGAAGTAGAGAGGTATGCTAGTGAATGCGTGATTGGAGTGAGCTTTTTTCCCTGATGCTTTGCTTTCTGTTGTTACTTGCTGATGTCTTTTCCATGATAAAATTCACATCGTTGTTTTAGATTGAAGATTTCTCACTGTTTGGTTTTTTTCCCTGTTTTGGGCTTGAAGGTCTTTAATTGACTTATTATTTTAGGTCCCCATGAAATAGTAGGAGTGGTGTCCACAATCTGTAATGGATAAGTATGTAAACCTCAAATCAGCAAAACACCTAACCACATATATAGCATTAATTATGTTCTTTCCTTTCTTGTGCAGAGGGCCAGGATAGGGCATATGCACCACTTGATTTGAGTTAAGCCATATTCTGCATAGACTGTGTATTTCCAGCCTACAGGCTGGGGTAATTTCACATGAGATGGTCTGAGATCTCATTTTTGCGCTATTAAAACTATAATGTTCTCAGGAATTTAAAGCATCTAAACATGCAAAGCACATGAAGGCAATCCATCATAGGTCACCGTATTTGACATGATATTTTTTCCAACATGATTGTTCGATTCTCTTCACACTGGACCTTGTCTTGGGACAGTTCTGTTTTGTATGTACAATTTTGGTACAAACAAAAGCCATTACAGAAAAAAGTGTTATCTGACCACTTGCCTGACCATTTATTTGGTCTAGAACCTGTTAAGATTTTAAGCTAAAAGTATTGAAGTGTTTGCATAGTCATCCACACTGACTTCTCTGCAAGAGGTAGGTTCTAGTGGCAAAAGAAGACCTGAAGGCCGCTGTTATTAATAGAAGGAAGTATCATGGGGGCAGCCAAGCGAGCAAGGATAAGGTGCCTGAGACTGCTTATTCAGAGTATCCTCACTGTAGTTTTTGCTGGAGGGGTTTCTATAGAGTTGAATGTCTGCACTGAATAGGTAGAGAAGCAAGAAGGAAGGCAGTGGTGGAAACACAACAGGCAAGGTCTTGCATGTTAGGACAGATTCACCATCAAGGGGCAAAGCTAGCACCCCCATTTGGAAGGTATGAAATCGGGCCATAATTATAGCTACAGAATGCTGGGCTGTATTTATCGCAAATAAGTGTATATGTAATTATGTAATTATGTTTTAAATTTTTTTGTCCATATAAGCATAAACATCCATCCACCTATGGTTCTCCACATATATTTACATTTACATGATAAACATAAAACAGTTGAGTTGCTAGATAGTCACTGCATGATGAAGAGGAAAATGAATAAATCTGAGCAACATTGGAAATTAGTAATAAAATTAATGGTAGATGTGAAATCAGTAGTTTATTCCATCTTAAACTGAAAACTAGTGCACCCGTGCATGTTGCTGTTGCTGCACTGGTACAGAGATAGATTGCTTCAGCCTGAGCCTTCAAAATGGAATTTGACTGTGACAAAAATGAGAGGGTAGGGTGATACATGGAGATAAAAAAATGTTAAAACTCTGCCTCTTAGCCTGGTAAATCCCAAGAAGACATCAGTACATATGGTAACTAGTGGTCAGAGACTGAGATCCAAATTAATATTAGGTGGGTGAGGAAAGGACTACCTTGGTGTTCCTGCTTGCCTGGCTTATAGGAGCTGAAACTGTCAGAATGAGTTCACTGAACCTCTTCAGAGGCAGTCTGGGCTCTTTACATCCTTAAAGAAACAGTCCTGAAACATGGATGCAGTTCTGTAGTGTGCTGTAAGTGGACTGAAGGGCCAGAAAAAAGTAGTTAGAAATGAGAAGCAAAATTAAAAATCAAATTATGTAGAAAACTAAAAGAAAAGTTGATTTTGCCATATTTGTCCTGGGTTCAAAAGAGAATAATCAGTGGTTCTTAACTTTTTGAGACTCAGGGCAGCCCCTTGGAAAATGCCAGGTCTTAGTTTTCACTTTTTTTTTTTGACTACACACACACAAAAAATTGTTCTGTTGCAAAGAACTTAGAAGGAGCACAACAGCTCAGGATTTTTTTTTAAACCATGGATTCTTATTTGAAATCACTGGGTTTATCTTATGAATCATGTTTTCATATCTAATACATTTTTTGGCACTTTGCAACACCTGTAAAAGGATCTCAAGGCACCCAGTACAGAACTGCGGTAGAGAGCTGTCAGCTCTGAAAACTGGAAAAATCAAAGTGTCGTTTCCAGAATTACAGGCTGTTACGATTAAAATAAACATGATTTAAGATGTAGTGGATGTATGATAGTGGAGTTGTAAAATATACATGAGTCCTACTTTAACTAGGTAAAAACTTGACTGACTACTGTGTTACTCCAGTTTTATGTTGGTACAGCTTTATTTGAAATTAGGAAAGGCATCTTACTTGAATCTGAAGTAACTCAATGGGGAGCAGAGTCTCTCCCTTTGTTTCTTTTAGTATATCTTTTCAATGAAAGGGGCCATAGTATGCTATGGAAAGTTTAATTTCCCCTTTAGTTTGTTGAAATTGAGTGATACTTAAATCAAATATTTGGTGTGTCTGCTTCCAAGTGCTGCCCTTGTCTTAGTCTGTACTTGTAGAGCTTTAATGTAAGGCAGGAAAGCCAAACCCAAAAAAGCATACATAGCCCTAGGCAAAATCCTTTGAAGACATATTGGAATATTAATTGCAGGGTGCTGAATATGCATGTTGGAGCCTATTTAGACAAGGAATGTTGGGTGTTTCAAAAGACAGTAGGGAGATTTCATTACTGGAAGCTGTACATTTTTGCAGTTTTACCTTTTTAATTTTTTTAGTAAACATAAATGGGTAAAGAGCCAGTTCTTTTAGTTAAAAATGAATAGCAGTACTTACGGCTACCATAGCAGTGATTCCTTGTTTAGCAACAGTACTAGTGCTAGAACCAGCATTGACTCCAACGAGAATTTTCTTTCTGTTAATTGTGGTCCAACACTGATTAATTCTTGTATAAGCTTTAGCAATGGTACCTTAGAAGGATCTAGGTAAGCTGGCATAATATTGGTGTTTTTATGCAAGAACTTTTTCCCTTTTGTTATTCCACATGTATAGCAGGTACCATTGATATTTTTTTTTCAAAAGGCTCTTTTGTATTTTAGATTGGAAATGCTGCAGCAAATTGCAAACAGAATTCAACGGGACAGCCTGGGCTGTGAAGACAAACTGATACTTGCTCGGAACGCTCTGCAGTCTGTAAGTCAGTCATTGATTCTGTTCTGGGTGTGGCTGTGAGCTTTTCTTTTTGCACTGAAATCTTTACAGTTTTTAAAACTTTAATTTCATAGCATTTAATCTGACTCCGTCATTACTAACTTTTCCCATATTATTTCCTTTTGTTTAACATTTCTGTAAAAGAATGTGATATGTTGCATAGAAGTATTTTTTCCAGGTTACCATCAAGTACTTGTTTTAAACTTATTTAAGAGTAAAAAAAAAAAACTGTAGAGGAAAAGTCAGATTTCTTACAGAGTATTTCTCCTCTGTTTGGATGCAGAATTTAATTGCCATTTTTATCCTTCAAATACATAGGATACCAAGCGATTAGAATCAGGGCTACAGTTCCAAAATGAAGCAGAGATAGCTGGGTACCTACTTGAATGTGAGAATCTTTTGCGCCAACAAGTGATTGATGCTCAAATTCTTATTGATGGAAGATATTATCAGGCAGATCAGCTTGTTCAGAGGTAAGTTTTACATTTGAAATACATGCAGTTATCTACATAGTAGGGCCAGAGTGTTACTGTATCTGTGATTGTCCAGGAAATATATGAAAAGCAAGGATTTTTTGTGGTGTCTTTTATTGGACCAACAGTATAGTTAGTGAATCTTGTTAGACCAGCTTCCGGGTACAAAGTGCCCCTTTGTGCCCAAAGGATTGTCCAGTGTCTCTCCCAACTCTACAACTGGTCCAGTAAAAGACATCACCAAAAAACAAAACAAAGCAAAAAAACCCAAAAAACAAAAAACCAAGAAGAAGATGTTTTCAAAGTGGGCCTAGTGTTAAGCAACTAATTGGGTACATAAATGAAAGTCACTAGATTTTCAGACATTTGAGTATCCACTGATTTTGTTATAATCAGTGAAAATGAGGTCACTGATCTAAGTCCTTTTCAGCATTTCACTTTATTACACATCCAGTTTTGAAAACTACAGCGTTATTTTATTGATCTTAAACTTGTCACCTTTTTAAACTTGCCAATTTTGGTTTGTGTCAGTAGAGATAAGATTTATGGCAATAGCTGAGGTATATCTTTAGAAGCAGAAGATCAGGCAAGTAGCAGTTATCACAAACACACATCATAGCTGTACAGTGTTATTTTATGGGAAAAAATAGGACAGGACCCCAGAGTCTGTCATGTGTAATTCTGGATCTGAGGAGGGGAGGGTCAAGCATGTGATAACTGCTTTGGTACTGAGCTGTAAACAGCTCTCTACAACCAGTTAATCCACCCTAACATGTAGTATCCTGTATGCAAGATTTATGTTTGTCTAATTGAGCTTGGTTGTGTATCTGATACATGCCACTGCCTGTATCATGTTGGCTTTCTGAGGTATTGCCAAGAATGTGTCCATACCAACTATGCACGTTAGCCATGCATGTATGTATATGGTAACATGTTACATGCAAAGTTATTATTAGAGATCTTTACCAGATAAAATCAATGTGCTAATATGAATCTTATGTAGAAACTGTTGTAATAGTGAGTATAAAACTGAAGAACAAATAGGGTAAATTTTTGTTCAACTAGAATGCCTTATAGGTACAAGATAAATTATAATTCTGTAGATCACTTCAGCATAAAATGCTTTCACACACCTTCAGTGTTATTATTTGGGTTTTTTATGAAGTAAATGTAATTTCTTTTTAGGGTTGCAAAACTTCGTGATGATCTTATGGCCTTAAGGACGGAATGTTCTTCAATATACAGCAAGGGCCGTATGCTGACAACAGAACAGACAAAGCTGATGATATCTGGAATAACACAAAGTTTAAACTCAGGATTTGCACCAAACTTAACCCCTGATTTGAACTCTGGAATAACCCAGAGTTTAACACCTACTTTGACTTCTTCCAGTCTGACATCAGGCCTCTCCTCAGGTCTTACTTCAAGATTGACTCCAGCAATAACTCCAGCTTACACGCCAGGCATTCCACCAAGGTTAATTCAAAGTTATGCCCCGGGAGTAGACACGGGTACCTTGCAAACACTCAAACTGATGCAGATCCGAAAGCCTCTCATGAAATCAGCTTTTGTTGGTCAAAATTTAACAGAAGAAGAAATCAACATGAAATTTGTCCAGGACCTCTTGAACTGGGTAGATGAAATGCAGGTAAAAGACCTTCTGCAAAAGCTCTCAGTCCAACTCTAGCAATTTTGTCTACTTACTGACGGTGTAAGATTATCTTTTCTATTCTATTAATTCTTCTCTTTATAAGGTGCAACTCGATCGGGCAGAATGGGGTTCAGATTTGCCAAGCGTTGAAAGCCATTTAGAAAATCACAAAAATGTTCATAGAGCTATTGAAGAATTTGAATCTAGCCTTAAAGAAGCTAAAATCAGTGAGGTACAGTACTGAATTTTTTATTTCCTAAGGCTACTTTTTTATTGCATTACTCACAAGGCAATAATGGGTTATATATCTTGGAGTTCAAAAACTTTCTTTAGTGAAAAACAGAAGCTTTGTATTATCTGAGAATAATTTCTTAACGTAACTCATTTTTGTTATTGTCTTTTGACCTCATGTACGCTACACAGATCCAAATGACTGCACCTCTTAAACTGAGTTATGCTGAAAAATTGCACAAACTGGAGAGCCAGTATGCAAAACTCCTGGTAAGATTTTTATACCTCTTTCATGTTCAACTGCTAATTGTGTCATTCTGATAATTAGAACAATTTATTTATTTATTTATTTTAAGAACACATCAAGAAATCAGGAAAGGCATCTTGATACTCTTCACAATTTTGTGTCCCGTGCCACTAGAGAGCTTATATGGCTGAATGAAAAGGAGGAGGAAGAGGTTGCTTATGACTGGAGCGATAGAAACTCCAATATATCACGAAAAAAGGAGTACCACGCAGTAAGCATTACAAATATAATCCAAAAGGAAATAAATGAGATACCTTAAGTGATTCAACACATTTCTAAAATATTTATTTCTTTTGATTTGAAAAAGGAGTTAATGAGAGAACTTGATCAAAAAGAAGAAGTTATTAAATCTGTTCAGGAAATAGCAGAGCAGCTTCTCTTGGAAAATCATCCTGCAAGGCTAACTATTGAGGTACGTTAGTACATACAGCACACAAACCAGAACACCATAGCCTAATTTAACAATAGTTCTTGAGATTTTCTTTCTTTTAAAAACAAAATGATTTTCTGTGCCTCTGGTTTAACTCTGCTTCACTTCATGTATGCTGATATTATTTATATATAGCTGTGAACAATTTCTGGAGTATTATGGAAGTTTTACTTAAGCAAAACTCTCATTGAAGCTAAGATTTACCAAATTGGTCTATTCAGCTGTATCTTGCAACTTCCATTGATGTTAATGTTAGTACAAACTGAAGGAATAAAATGGCTTTTTCTATTTTTCCTCTCCCTTTATATTGGAAAAGTCCTCCTGAGAGCAGTTCTAATCACAGATATTTTATTCTATTGCTTCCTTTTAAGGTTCAAGTTTTAGTTTTGTGACATTATTGTCAGTAAATTAAAGAACGTGTTTGGACATTGGCCTGTAATAAAGTAGTTTGATTTATCTTGACTTGAAACTGTGTAGAAAGTAATCTGTTTACATGAAAAAATGTTGTAGCTACCATAGAAGCTTTACAAGTTTCCAACAGAGAGTGTCAGATCATTTTCACTGCAGATATTCAAGTCGAATAAACAGTCAGGTAGTAATACAGGAGAAACAATAAAAACTGTTATTATGTTGTAGAATGAACTTAAGTAGTCAAGGAAATTACCAACATTCTGGGAAATTACCTGAATACCTGGATTTGATGATTCTTTAGTTTTATTCTCTTATAAATTGGAGGTAAATGAAGAGATGTACTTCCTGCCTTCCTTTGAACAGGCCATGGATGGATTTGTATGTAAATTTACATGCTTTACTAGCATATGTATTACTCCATATCAGAGTAATAAACAGTTATAGTACTAAAACAAACCCTAAAGTGAAAGGTTCATGTGTGAAACCGGTAGTTCTTAGGATACATACTACAGTTGCGTGTTTGAAATTGTTTTACATTCCTGCCTTCTGTGCAGGAAATAGGATTTCATAATATTTGTTTTCATATTACTTTGGAAAAACTATAGTGTATGGCTGCGCATTAATGGATTGAGCCAGTGTTTACTCAAGCAGTGGAAAGATTCCATTGACTTCAGTGGGGGTGAGGGATTTGCATGAGATTTTTGATTCATTTTGATACTCTTCACAATGTTTAGAGCACCCTCTGCTGGCAAATGTTTGGGTAATGTTGCAGAATGTTCTATTTGTATAAGCTTTAGTATAAACATTGTATAAGAAACATCATTCTAGAATGGCTAAATGTATTTAAAATATTATGCAAAAATATATGCATGTACATATTTAGAGATTTGGGTATATTTACTGTCCATTTTATGTGTCCATTTAGGGTCGCATTTTATGTTTGATTGTAGAATTCTGGCTATTTTGAATTCAACATTCTTTTTTTCTTGAGCAACGATGGCAGGAAACTTTGCTTATATTTATAATGTTGTTATTTTTTCCCTGTGCGCATATTTAATTTCTGCTTTTTCTCCTAAAATACCTCCTTTTTCTACTTAAAGGCTTATAGAGCTGCAATGCAGACACAGTGGAGTTGGATTTTACAGCTCTGCCACTGTGTTGAACAACATTTGAGAGAAAATGCTGCATATTTTGAGGTAAGTAAGTAAACCAGAAAAAATGGTAATACCTTAAAGCATGATTATATTTGGGGAAAAATGAATTGGGACTATTAATTACCATGTTTTCTGTCTTATATGATGCACTTTCCCCACAAAAGGAGGTCTGAAATTAAACTATAAGGCAGCAAAAATTTCTGTTGGTATAAGATTTAGTACAAACATTGTTTGTATAAGAGACATCATTGTATAATGGCTAAAATTATTTAAAATATTATGGAGGAATATATGTACATATGTATTAGAGATATAAATTCATAGTTTCATAGTTTTTAGGGTTGGAAGGGACCTGAACAGATCGTCAAATCCAACCCCCTGCCCTGGGCAGGAATGAGTGCTGGGATCATAATACCCCAGCCAGATATCTATCCAACCTCCTCTTGAAGACCCCCAAGGTAGGAGAGAGCACCACCTCTCTTGGGAGCCCATTCCAGAGCCTGGTAGCATTAACATTAAAGTAATGCCTCCTGATATCAAGCCTGAACCTGCTCTCAATCAATTTGTGGCCATTATTCCTTGTTATCCCAGGTGGTGCCTGGGGGAACAGAGCCTCACCTATTTTCTGCTGGTCCCCCTGGTGAGTTTATAGATGGCCACCAGATCACCTCTCAGTCTTCTCTTGTGGAGGTTGAATAGATTCAGGCCCTTTAGTCTATCTTTAGTCTGTCTTTGTAGCGCCTGGCCTGCTGCCCCCTGACCATGTGAGTGGCCCTCCTCTGGACCCTCTCAAGGTTAGGCACATCCCTCTTGAAGTGTAGTGCCCAGAACTGGACACAGTACTTGAACTGCAACCTGACCAGAGCCACATAGAGGGGGAACATCACCTCCCTGGACCTGCTTGTGATGCATCTGTAGATGCACGACAAGGTGCAGTTAGCCTTACTGACAGTTTCCTTGCACTGGTGGCTAATGTCCATCCTGGAGTCAGCAGTGACTCCAAGATCCCTTTCAGCCACTGTGCTGTTGAGAAGGGTGCTCCCCAGCCTATAGGTATGTTGCAGGTCCTTTCTCCCTAGATGCAGCACGTTGCACTTGTCTGCATTGAATTCCATTCTATTCTCATCTGCTCACCTCTGTAACCTGTCTAGATCTAGTTGGATTCTGTCCCGCCCCACCAGTGTGTCCACTTCTCCCCACATCTTTGTGTCATTAGCGAATTTGGACAGCGTGCTTTCCACACCCACCTCCAAGTCACTGATAAAGATGTTGAATAGCACAGGCCCAAAGACCGAGCCCTGGGAAACTCTACTGCCTACATCCTTCTGGGTCAAAAATGACTTGTCCACCACCACTCTCTGGGTGCGACCATCGAGCCAATTTACCACCCATTTGACTGTGTAGGCATCAACTACCATTTTCTCAGCTATTCTACAGGCTAGTATAGAATCTAGCTTGTGTGCCAGGGATACACAAACTGGAGCAGAATACTGAGGGGGAAAATCTACAGCTAAGGAGGACTATACGATTTTTTTTACAAAGTCACTTACAAAAGCAGTAAATGAGAATTTCATCATTAATGTATGTTGCAACTGGACTGCTTTGTTTGAGTTAACTGCAATTTGTTCTTCCTTTATGTTTAAAGTATATGGTGTGTTCTGTGTTTTGGGAAGTCTATTATCTAGTACAGAGTAAGAAGAATGGCAATGTAAATTGCCTTCAAAGCCACATCTGATCTGTACCCATTTAAATGACTAAAGGAGAAGCAGGTAGTTCTTTGGTTAGATGCGATATCTTTTATTAGACCAACTGAGTAGTTAGAAAACAGTTCTTAGCAAGCTTTCGGCCATAGTCACCTTTCTTCAGGCATAGGAAGTCTCTGCTGTTCTAAGACTCCAAGAAATGAGAGAAGCTAAAAGTGTGGCAGGATAAAAAATGACTACAGGAGAAGCAGATTTTCTCTAATCTAGACTTTGTTCACATCAGCATGCAGGCTACTTTATGCAGCTTTAATGTTTGTCTTATTACATTTCAAAAGCAAGTTATAGTTGTGAATTTCAGCAGTAGCAAGAATCACTATTCAAAAATCTTTGTTTCACATGAACAGTAAATAACTGAAGTCCAGATTTTGGGATCCTGATCTGTTTTCTGGTAGAATGTGAAGTAGTCTGTGATGTCGTAATTTGTATTTGCCTCTGAGATCAAAGGCAGGCATTTTAAACTGCAGGAACAAATTACTTTTAACCTCAATCATTCTAATCTACTGTAAAAATAGCTTAAGCACTATTTACTGCTTTTTTTAATAAACATTTTCAATAGCACTTTCAAAATCATATAGTCTTGTTTTAGTTTAACCAATATATATCTCATCTTAGTTTTTCAATGATGCAAAAGAGGCTATGGATTACTTAAAGAATTTAAAAGATGCCATACACCGAAAGTACAGTTGTGATCGGTCCAGTAGTCTGCACAGACTGGAAGATCTTGTTCAGGAGTCCATGGTAAGAATTCAAGAATCTTGTCAACCTAAGTTACAGTTAAACAAGATTTTTGTAAAGCATATCTTAATGTAAAAACAAAATTATATATAAACGTGGCCAACAAAAGGAACGTCATGTGGCAATAACATTTATTTCTACATTGTCTAATTAAAAAAGTTTATTCATTTGCTCTAGTTTACAGAATACTTTTCATAACTTCTAAACACATGCTTATTTATTTATTTACTTATTTTTCAATACTTGATAAGAAAGGAACTGATGACTTCATAAAGTCATTTCTGTTTGTGTGAACTGGTTTCTTTAAAAGACATGATAAAAAAAAGAAAAGTGTGAAGGAAGAGCAGAGTTCTCCCTACTTCTGGTTTTGTTCTTTTCTTAATTGGTATTTAGGAAGAAAAAGAACAACTCTTGCAGTACAAGAGCACAGTAGCAGGCCTTGTGGGGAAAGCAAAGGCAATCATTCAACTGAAGCCAAGGAATCCTGACTGTACACTCAAAACTTCCATCCCAATTAAAGCCATCTGTGACTACAGACAAATTGAGGTCAGAACCTTGAATTTCCTAAAATCAATTACAGCCGTGAGAAGACAGCTAAAGTTTCATTTACTTACATTTTCCTGGAAAACACAAGACCGTAAATATCTTCCAGCCTAGTAAACAGAACAAATGCCTGTGTTCTATATTGCAGTTCTTTTTTCTGTTGTGTGACTTGCTTTGTGACACCACTTACAAAGGTCCTTTGTAAGAGTAGTTTATAATGCCTTACATGTTACACAGTTCTGCTTTTCTGTTAAAACTAGATAACCATTTACAAAGATGATGAATGCATATTAGCAAGCAACTCCCATCGTGCTAAATGGAAAGTCATTAGTCCAAGTGGTAATGAGGCCATGGTTCCATCTGTGTGCTTTACAGTTCCTCCGCCCAACAAAGAAGCAATAGATACTGCAAACAGGTAAGGTGAAAACAGCTAAATGTGTACAGCTGTAAATATGTTTTAAAATAATGTTTTGTTTAGAGGAGGAGCATTTTTTTGAGTTCGGAGTAGAAGTGATGTTTCCTTTGTTTGTGTTGAAACAATGTATAGTTTTGCTGTTGTCTCCCTTTTCTATGTTAGCTTGTCTAACCTAATGTTAATCTTGTGTTTTTTGTTTGTTTCAGAATTGAACAACAGTTCCAGAATGTACTGACCCTTTGGCATGAATCGCATATAAATATGAAGAGTGTGGTTTCCTGGCACTACTTGACAAATGAAATTGAAACTATTCGAGCTGGCAATGTTGCCTCGGTAGGTATTACAGTAAACCAGGGGTAGGCAACGTTTTTTGGCCGGAGTGCTGAAAAAACCAGAATGTCTACCTCGGAAGGCACCGGAGTGCTGGCATGCCTGAAAAACAAAATTGCGAGGGGCATCAGCTCCATACTGGTGGGTGCACACACACCTCGGAGCGGATGGTGGGGATAGGGCCTGAGGCAGCACAGCCCTCCCGTTGTCTGCTCTGAGGTGCACATGCAGTTGCTGCCAGCACGGAGCTGATACTGGGGCTGTGGAACCTGGTGGAGCTGTTTGCAGCCTACCCGCTGCTTGCTGCAGCTGCCCAGAGCCCAGCCTGGCTACAAACAGCTGCACCGGGCTCCAGAGCCCAGTCATCAGCTCTGTGGTAGCAATGGGGGAGAGGCTGGGGTTGCGCTGCCTCAGGCCACTCCCCCACCGTCCTCTCCGAGGCACGCGTCCACCTGCCAGTATGGAACTAATGCCGAAGCCTGGAGCAGATGTTTGCAGCCTTCTGGCTGTGACTGGCCCAGGCTCTGGGTAGCTGCTGCCAACCACGCAGCCCTCTCTGCTCAATTTTATGGCCCTCGGAATTTCATCAGTCCAAGGGCCATAATATAACATTCTCTTATATTTCCTGAGGTGCAGTCCCTACTGAGCTGCTGCTTTTTTTTGTGTGGTTTGATGCTCTCCCAGCTGCACAAGTGTTACAATGACAAAATCTGGCCCAAACTGTGCTGACTTCAGCATATAAACCTATACCTGAAGAGTTTTACACTTATATTAGTCTCTAATCTATTTTAGATAAAGACAATGTTGCCAGGTGAACACCAGCAGGTTCTAAGCAATCTACAGTCCCGCTTCGATGACTTTGTAGAAGATAGCCAGGAGTCCAAAATTTTCACAAGCTCAGATGCAACACAACTGGAAAGGGAGGTTAATGTTTGCAAGCAGTATTATCAGGAGCTGCTTAAATCAGCAGAAAGAGGTAAGAGCAATTCCTTGAGAAATTTGATAAAGTCTTCTTAAAAGATGCTTTACGACATCTGATAAATCAGTGCCTGTTTTATTATGTTAGCACCACTAACATAATATGTTATATGTTAGCACACTAAGACTGTGAGAAGACCAGATAAATAAAGACCCATAATTAAGTTTTACTGTTACATTGTTCAAAAGATGGAGGGATTTTGGTTACTACTACTCCTGAAAAAATAATATAATCTATAGATTGCAGTTTATCATTTGGTCCAGCTTCCTTAATGTGGTAACTGAATGACTGAAATTAATCATGAGTATTCACTGAGCTCATAACAGAATTGGAAAAATATTGATGCTATAATACAAAAAATCTTACATATTCTTCCATAGGCTTGTAGAATACTACCCTCCAATATTTAAAAGCTATTTTTAAAAGATGAAAAGTTATGCTATGCTGTTAAGTAGTTATTGACTTAGAAGAATTCATTAGTATTTTGGAACTGATTTTGCTGCCATTATATTTTCTACAAGTAGTCAGAAAATATTTTACTGTTTCTCTGGAATAAAAGATAATAAGAAATAGCCATTAGAGCTTTGATACAGTATTATAATGAAATAATATGAATTCATAGTCATTATGTTCAGCAGTGTATTTGGAAAGAGGGATGATGATTGCTGAGACTGAGATTATCCATGTTATACATTTAAGTCTGGAAGTGCAACAAGATAATCTAGTAACAGCCAAGGACTAGGGGCCTGATCCAATTCCCATGAGAGTCAGTAGAATTATTCCTATTGACTTTTGGTGAGATTTGAACCAGTGCCTCAATATACTACAGGTCTTTTCAGGATTATAAAACGCGTTGTAAGAAGGGAGAAAAATGTGGTAAGTATCTGGATTTATTGGCTATGAAGTATCTTGTTTCCTTCAACAGAGGAGCAAGAGGAATCCATTTACAATCTGTACATCTCGGAAGTCAGAAATATCAGGCTGCGCTTGGAAAACTGTGAGGAACGGTTGATCAGACAGATTCGAACTCCACTGGAGAGGGATGATCTACATGAAAGTGTATTTAGGATTTCAGAGCAAGAGGTGAGTTTTTGGAAGTGTTGTTGATATTACAATGGGTAGCAGTTTTTAAAATTAATAGCTATAAATTAGGGTAAAAAACTAGTGCTGCTCAGAAGAGTGGAGAACATTAAGGGTCACATCCACAAAAGTATTTAGGCCTCTCAAGTCACCTTAAGAAGCATTTAGGAACATAAAATTATAACGCATGGATAATTTACTGTGGTAACTACCCCCGTGCACTCTTATCCTGAACTAAGTAAAAACTAATCCTCAGTAATTTTGCTTAATGGAGACTAAAAGCTACACTGTTATTCACCTTCTATTTTATAGAAGCTAAAGAAAGAGCTTGATCGACTCAAGGAAGATTTGGGTGTGATCACAGATAAATGTGAAGAGTTTTTTGGTCAAGCTGCTGGTTCACCTTCAGTTCCCACCTTGCGCTCTGAGCTCAATATCATCATTCAGAATATGAACCAAGTTTACTCTATGTCTTCCATTTACATAGATAAGTATGTAATTCACTAGCATTTATCAAGTTTTTGTTGTGTTCCTTCATATATTTCTTTTGTCCCAAGTGAAAGGAAACTGAAAAATGAATAAAGTTATAAATATGAATAATGCTAAACACAGGGACGAGAATGATCAAAACCATAACACTGTTAAGAGTTTTAGTTATTATGTGACACATACCAAGAATGAAAAATACAATAGTATAAATACTGTTGTTACAAGAGGTAACTATATTGCAGGTTGAAAACTGTAAATTTGGTGCTGAAAAACACGCAAGGAGCAGAAGCATTAGTAAAACTTTATGAAACAAAACTTTGTGAAGAAGAAGCAGTAACTGCTGACAAGAATAATATTGAGAATCTTATGGGTACATTAAAGGTAAGAGTTGGCTGATTCTTCTCAATAAATAAATCATAAAGTAACCTTATAAAAAATGATATTTCAGTTATAGCCATTTGGTTAGACTACGTAGCAGCAAAAGACTTCCTGTATAATTAGAGCAAACTATAGCTTTAAGATTGCCATGCTGGACACATTTGTATTTTTGGGGAAATTAAGATAAATGGAACATACATTCTATTCAAGAGGCTGATACAAATGTCACAGATTCACCTAGGTTACACATATCTGTACTTTGTATACATATATCATTCGGGTAATTTTAGTGTCAGCCATACATGTAACATGCAAAGTGAAACTGTTGCATCTCTTTTAATATCATTTTTCTATGCCAGGTGTTGGCAATTTATGGCCTATGGGGCAGATCTCATCCCTGGGGCAGGGGGGGCTTTGATGGCGGGGGGCTTTGCCTGGGCTACACCACAGCTAGGTGGCAGGGAGAAGCAGCAGCAGCAGTGATGGCCAGACCCTAGTATTGGCCCAAGTTGGGTCAATCCAGTCCATTGCCAAAACAATTGCCAACTGCTGCTGTATGTATTTGCCAACTGCTGCTGTATGCTGTATGTATCTTGGAATATTTGACGCTCCAAGAATTCAGCAGCAAGGGAAACATTTCTCTCTCTAGTGCTAGAAGATTCTACACAATATAAATGGTGGTTGCCCAAAAACTTTGCTAGTTGCATGGACACATATAACATTATTAAAATTTAAAATGCAGCCTAAAATGATTGGGACAGAGGTAGATTCTTGTTAAGCTGGAACAGTTTAGAAATATACCTGGAATATCAAGTGCTGTTTAAAACTAGTTCCCTGTGAACTGGTTCAGTGTTATGTATGGATGCCAACAGTGCTGACAGACGTGGAAAAAAAAGTGTTTTATCAGAAGCAGCAGTGCATTATTTTGACCTGTCTCTACAATGTCTGTGTAGATCAGGCACTTCAACAGGGCTTTTTGGCATTCAATCAGCTATTAGCTAAAAGCATGAAAAAAGCCCCACTAAAGTATATAGATCTATAAGTATCTACATAGATGTTGAGAAAGCCAGGTGCAGCTAATGCACTGCTTCTTGTGGGCATGTGCTAGCTTGGCACAGGAGCACGCCAAGTTTAAAGTAAAGCACCATTAATTAACCCATGTCTGCAAGCAGCTTAAGTGTCCTGAGACATGGCTATCTATGGTCAGCTGTCCAGACATACCACACTGCATTGCTCCCATGCACATGCTGCTGCAACTCATTGCTCTAGTATTAAGCTGTAACTCAACGCCCTCCCTCTCCTCCACCTTTTAATTTTTTAAAACTTTTTACCACTTTTTTTTAATCAATGGGCTGCTACTCACTGCTTTGTCAATAAAAGCTGTTTTTCTGACTGAAAGCTATGTCCTGCCTCCCTACTGTAGCCCCTCATCATTGTTCTGTTCAGTAGCTATTAATAGATCTATCATCTAATTCTAAGATAAAGGATAAAATAAAATAAATCAAAGATACATTGTCTGTCATCATAACAGTGGATTACGCAGAGAGTACTACAGTGTCAATTTATTTATAATTTATTACATACTAGCAATGGAGATCTGAAGTAGATGAGAAAAGAGAGGTATTCCATGCTTTGGAAGATGAACTACAGAAAGCGAAGGCAATCAGCGATCAGATGTTTAAAACACACAAGGAACGTGATCTGGATTTTGACTGGCATAAAGAGAAGGTTGATCAGCTAGCTGAGAGATGGCAGAATATTCATTCTCAGATTGAAAACCGGTATGTACTTTACATTTGTCTCTTTGATTATATGTTGTTGCTGGTGGGTAATATTGCTCAAATATATACACACATATACTACTAGCACCTATGCATAAGAAGAACTAACTCTGTAACTTAATACTTTCCCAACCCTCTGATCTGTTTAATTCTGTCAACCAAATGTTAATGAGAAATTAAAGCAAGACAAGAACATTGCAAACTAAATCTATTTTTAGAATCTATTTTAGTTTATAAACATAGACACCTTGGAAGAGAAGCAGCAAGAATGTTGTTTCCATAAAAACATGCCATCAGCAAACTTCCACATTTTCCTGATCTTTAAAGTGAATGAACAGAGTGCATACAGCAAACTTATAGTTATTTCTCTATTTAGCAAGAATAAATATATTTAAATGCCCCTTCCGCTAATTGCCAGAAACTAAAGGAATGATTGGTAAAACTTAGTTAAAAAGGCAGCCTAGTGAAGGGAAACAGCTTGAATGCCCAGATTCTTAGCCATAAAGGTAGCGGCTTCTGCAGACACATCATGTTAGAACCCATTCCCACAGTTCTTCATTTTGAGAGAACATACTCTTAGAGTGTCATTTTAGGGCTAAAATTAAAATGCAGCATATGCGGGTTATTGTTAACACATAGTGACTTCTAGTATAAATGTAACAGATTGTGGTGGTTGCATCTTGTAGCTGTAAACAGACTGCTTTCTGCAAATGTTCATCCTCCTGCTATCTAGCAGTTTGACAGTGATATTCATTATACAAAAATATTTATAAATATTGGCTCTGTTTATAGACACATTTTTCTATTTGCTGTCTTCCTTTTTTCTGTTGATGGTTATCTTATTGTTTGTTCATGTATAGGCATAAATATAAAACCTTAATATACACGTCTTTTTGTAGCATAACAAGGGTTTTAAACGGGGGAAGCAGCCTAGTCAGAAATCACTGCTTCCCCCAAAGTGTCCCACTACCCCTGGAAGCTACCTTGTTAAGTCTCTGGGCTCTATCTCTTGCTTGCTCTCTGTCACATGCAACCATGGAGTATTGTTAGAATGACTGAAAGCAGAGGAGATTCATAAGTATATTCAAACTAGAAGACTAAACATTATTAAGAGTAGGATTCAATATTGTTTTGAACTCCTTCATCCACACCTCTATGGTCTCTTTTATTGGTCTGTTTGAATGTTTCTTTGAAATACTGTGTTAAAACTACAGTAATGAAACTTAAGTACTCTGGTCACTTCATCTTTACTCTCAGGAAATAGCCCCAAAATAACTTCAATAGACTTAAAAAACCATAAGGTCTGAGAAGGGATTTTAGCTAAAAAAGGATAAATGGCTTCAGCTTCCAAAGACTTCACTTCACGCCCAACTTTTGCTAGACTTTCAGGGAACAGAGGATGTCATGTATTTTCCCCATGTGAATGTTTGGTCTTCAGTGGTCATTCAAAGAATCATGGCTTCACCTGGAGCTCACCACACCATACTTTGTGGAAGTATGCCACGAAGGCCTCTTTTCCTATATATATTTGGCACCTGACCCCTCATCTGCTTACCTTGTTAATGTGGAAAATATACATTATTTTTTCCAGGTCTGGGTCCGCCCTGAACATAAAAGCTTCTTGAAGGTTTAATCCGGGGTGGGCAAAATATGGCCTATGGGCAGGATCTGGTCTACCAGCCCATTCTATCTGGTTCATTGGGACCACTAAAAAATTTAGTAAATTAATATTTATCTGTCCCTGACTGTCAAAGATGGCAGAAGGCAGGGGCAATAGGACCCAGGGGAAGCTGCCAGGAGGACCAAGTGGCTGTAGAACTAAGGCTGGCCTGGCTCCACCCCTGCCTAGCAAAGGGTTCTGGCATGGGAACTAGGGGCTATTTCTGCCTCCCTACACTGGAGGGAAATTCACATAGGAAGGGGAAGGGGAGGCAGGGGAGGACCACAGGTAATTGCCCCAGTCCTTAAGGTCAGGCTGGGCCAGCTTCTGCAGTCCCAGTGCTGTAACCACGTAGTGCTGGAGTAGCTGGAGGGGGCGTGGAGGGAAGCAGCAGCAGCCACAGGCAGGGGAGCAGTGAAAGGGGCAGCAGGCAGGAGGAAGGGGCAGTGAGCAGGTGCGTAGAGCACAGTAACATCTGGGCAGGAGTGCAGGGCCACACCGGTGTCCCGGGGCCACTGTGGGTGGGCCCAGAGTGGGGTGGCAGGAGCGCGGGGTCCAGGCCCCTTTCCCTGCTGGCTCAGCCCAGCCCAGCTTCATAGAGCCCCTTCTGGTTCAGACCCCATACTCCTGCCGCCCCACTCTGGGCCCTGTTGATCCCGGTCCTGGTCCCGGGACACTGGTGCAACCCCCACGCTTCCACCCAGCTGTTTCTGTGCTCCTGTGTGCCTGCACTCCCTCCACCTGCTGCAGCTATTTGTCTCCCCCCACCAGTCACTTCAGCACCACAGGGCTCCTGGCTGCTGCTGGCTGGCTGGTTTCATGCGGTGCCAGCTGGGTGGGTCCAGCTCCTGCTGTGTTCTGTGGTCTCAGCTGTGCAGCTGGGATGTGGTGCCAGAGTAGTGAGTGGTGGGCCGGGGGGACAGGGAAGCAGCAGAAGGGCAGCAATGGCAGATTGAGGGGCAAGTGGCTGCAAGTGGGAGCACAGGACTGCATCAGTGCCCCAGGGCCAGAAGCAGCAGGAATGCGGAGCCCAGGCTTGGAGGAGTGCTGGTGGGGGCTGTGGGCAATGCCCCCTCACCTCCACACATGCCACAACTCTCCCCAGCCACCCTCCCCCCACACTCACAGCCCCTCACAAACCCCATACCTACCTACACCCCATATCCAGACACACCCACATGCTGCCGCACCGTACACCCACACACAGCCACACCCCCCATGCCTATCCATCCCACTTTCCCTCATACCCCACATGCCCACCCACACCCCACATATCCATGCACACCCACATGCTCCTCCACGCCACATATACCACCCATGCCTATCCACCCCTTCATAAAACCCCACACACCCACATCCTCCCCCATACCCCACATACCCATACACCCATAGCCTCCGACAAACCTATACCTACCACCCATTCCCCTCAACCCCCCCAATATACAAGAGTAAGATTTCATGTTAAGCTATTATACAATCACCTCTGTGTACACTACACAAAGGCATGTAAATTAGGACAAAATATTTTTAAAATCAAATTAATGAATGTTGTAGTAGATGTTTGATTTTTTTAGAATATAATTTGGTATTTTCCTGGTTCCATGATGGCAAATGCTTGCTGAAAGGAGTACTTCTTGGGGGGGCAAAGAGGAGGGATGTCTGGTGGCAAAGGTCAGGGGCTAGGGAGTAGAACTTCTGGTCCAAGATGGTGACCATGGGGTGGGGCACCTGTCAAGGGGCGGAGCTACACATGTGGCCCTTAACAGCTTGCCAAAACTCAGTAAGCGTCCCTCTGCCCAAAATAATTTCCTGTCCTGGTTCAGTCCCTCCCAGACACCTGTTTTTGGCATACATATCCTTTAGCTCCTCTGCTGTGAAAAACCCTCTATATTTCTTGAAACTTCATTAAACTGAAGCAGGCTTGGGATAGAAATTGCTGTTAAATGTATTTTAATAACAATTATGATATTGTAGGGGGAGCTAGGATATACTGCCCTTAAGGCTTTGCTTAGATTATTCATTTGCTGTGCTCATTGTCTGAACATTAATATCTCTTGTTTTTAAATCAAACCAGGCTGCGTGATCTAGAGGGTATCAATAAATCTCTAAAATACTACAAAGATACTTATCTTGCACTGGATAGCTGGATCCAGCAAGTTGAAGATACTCAGCGAAAGTTTCAGGAAATCCAGCCTGAAAACAGCAAAGCTCTGGCTAAACAGCTGAATCAACAAAAGGTATGATAGGTATTGCATCCTGGTAAAAGTATTAAAACTACTAATAACTAAAGAAAAAATTAAAAATCAGTACAAGTTACTGATAATAAACACATTTAACTGAGGTATTTATGGACTCCCCCCTTACTAGATACTAGAATCAAAGCCCATTACAATTGTTAATGCATTTCTCCCCAAAGCACCCCTGGGAAGAAGGCAACGGCTAATATTCCCATTTGCTGATGATTAGTTTGAGACACAGAAGGACAAAATAGTTTGTTCAGCTTCACAGAGGAAGTCTGCAGAGAGCAAACTTCAAGTTCTAGGTCCAAAATGCTGAACTATCTTTACACTTATATGTTAAGCAGTAACTTTTATTCATTGCTGTTCATGATAAATTATTTCCAATGTACATGATAAATTATTATGAAGGAACACACAAAATGACAGCTAAATTTTATACTTTCATGTTCAAGAGGAATTTTTAAATGGCAAATGAGGTAACTAATTGCACATGTAGCGTGGTATCATCAGAAACTCTGATTAAATTTATTTGTCATGTATTATGACTTCAGTGGGACTACTGGGTTCCTTAAAGTTTGGTGAAAGTACTTTAGTAGACAGTTACTTAATATGCTAGAGGATTGAGCCCAGGAAAGACAGACTTCCCCGAACATTTATGCCACAATGCCACTTTGAAAGTATCTTCTGTAACAGTGAAAAATAACAAATATCATCGTGGTAAAATTAGCTTTTTGGCACTGACCAACCTTATGGGGTTGTTTGTTAGATGGGTTTAGCTGTCCCTGATCCACACAAGAAGTGAATCTGTTATTGCTCTGGTTGGAGAACTGGGCTGTCCTGCTCATGCTCTAGGAGTTTACTCATCCTTAGAAGCTGTGGCTCAAACCTTGGTTTGTTGACCAAGCTGTAAAAAGCGACAGGGGCCAGGGCAATGCTGGGACTAGGGGGTCAGTACATACATCCACAGGAGGCCTCAAATGCCTCTACACAAATGCTCGTAGTATGGGAAACAAGCAGGAAGAACTCACCCTCCTGCTAGCTGACACCAGCCTGGACATAGTGGGGATCACTGAAACGTGGTGGGACTCAACGCATGACTGGGCAGTGAATGTCAAGGGCTATAGGCTGTACAGGAGGGACAGGATAGGAAGGAAAGGTGGGGGCTTGGCAGTCTGTATTAAGGAGGAATACACATCCTCGTCAATTGGCGAAGAGTCAGAGGAAGGGCACTCTGAGGTGCTTTGGGTTAGAATACAAGGCAGTCGAGGGGAAAAAGACTTAATGGTGGAGGTCTACTACAGACCTCCCAACCAGTGGGAAGAGCTTGACCAGGAATTCTTAGGTCAGCTCAGAGAGGTAGTGAAGTCTAAGGGTGTGGTAGTCATGGAGGACCTGAACTTCCCGGACATCTGCTGGGAAGAACAGTCAGCCAGGTCTGACCGCTCACGTAGGTTCCTAGCCAGAATGCAGGACCTCCATCTAATCCAAGAGGTGCACAGCCCCACCAGGGGAGACGCCTTGTTGGACCTGGTGCTGGCCACGGGTGATGACCTGGTGAGGGGGCTGCGGGTGCTCAACCACCTGGGCGACAGCGATCATCGCCTGCTGGAATTCACCATCCAGTGCAGGGTGGCAAAGGCCTGCAGTAAGGCAACAGCCCTAAATTTCAGGAGGGCAAACTTCAATGAGCTAAGGAGGATAGTTGGGGAAGCGCTGAGGTCCCAGAGGGGAGGGGAGCCAGGTGTCCGAGGAGAGTGGTCGCTCCTTAAGGAGATGATCCTCCAAGCCCAAAGGAAGGTAATCCCAATGAGGATCAAAGGGAGCAGGAGGGCACTCAAGCCTCCATGGCTCACAAAAAGCATCCAGGAATGTCTCCTTGCTAAAAGGGAGGCGTACACCCAATGGAAAGAAGGGGACATCACCAGGGATGACTATACTGCAGTTGCTCGGAGATGTAGGGGGGCAGTCAGGAAGGCCAAGGCAGGGATGGAATTAGGACTGACTTCTCAGATTAAGGACAATAAGAAGTCCTTCTTTAAATACACAGGGGGTAAAAAGAAGGTTCCAGGTAATATGGGGCCCCTGCAGGACACGTTGGGAAATTTGGTCATCATACCAGATGACAAAGCTAACATGTTTAAATATTTCTTTGCCTCCATCTTCCTAAGTAGTGACCAGAACAGCTACCTCCCTGCTGGGCCCCCCTTGAGCCCCAGGGGAGGCATACCTAGGCCAAGGGTTAGTGAGGAACTAGTTAGGGAGCTTGTGGAGGGACTGGACGTATTCAAGTCAGCCGGTCCAGACAATCTTCACCCTAGAGTTCTAAAGGAATTGGCCGAGGTCATTGCAGGACCCCTGCCATGGTTTTACGAGCACTCGTGGTGCTCTGGTGTGGTGCCAGAGGACTGGAAGAGGGCCAGCGTGGTTCCCATCTTCAAAAAGGGGAAGAAGGAGGACCTGGGAAACTATAACCGGTTAGTCTTACCTCGATCCTAGGCAGGCTGTTTGAGAAAATTATTCTGGCACACATCCACAAGGGGCCAGCAGGGGACTGCATGCTTAGGGGCAACCAACATGGATTCATAAGTGGCAGGTCCTGTTAGACCAACCTGGTGGCCTTTTAGGATCAGATCACCAAATCATTAGATGCAGGGGTAGCAGTGGACAGTCTTCCTGGACTTCTGGAAGGCTTTCGACACTGTCTCTCACCCCGTTCTCATTAAGAAACTGGGGGGCTGTGGTGTCGACACCCACACAGTCAATTGGGTCACCAACTGGCTGGAGGGCCACACCCAGAGTGGTAGTTGATGGGTCATTTTCAGCCTGGAAGGACATGGGCAGTGGGGTTCCGCAGGGCTCGGTCCTCGGGCCCACACTGTTCAACATCTTCATCAGCGACTTGGACGAGGTGGTAAAAAGCACCCTGTTCAAATCTGCTGATGACACTAAGATGTGGGGGGATGTGGGCATGCTAGAAGGAAGCAACAGGCTACAATCAGACCTAGACAGGTTACAAGGGTGGGCGGATGAGAATAGGATGGGATTCAACACAGACAAGTGCAAAGTGATGCACCTGGGGAGGAACAACCGGCACCATGCCTACAGGTTAGGGAACTCCCCTCTTGTCAGTACAGAGGTGGAAAAGGATCTTGGAGTCATCATTGACTCCGAGATGAACATGGGCCGGCAGTGTGGGGATGCAGTCAGGAAGGCCAACCACACCTTGTGCATCCACAGATGCATCTCAAGCAGGTCCAAGGAGGTGATCCTCCCCCTCTGTGTGGCACTGGTCAGGCCGCAGCTGGAGTACTGCGTCCAGTTCTGGGCGCTGCACTTCAAGAGGGATGTGGACAACATGGAGAGGGTCCAGAGGAGGGCCACTTGTATGATCAGGGGGCAGCAGGGAAGGCCCTGTGAGGAGAGGCTATGGGACCTGAACCTGTTCAGCCTCCAGAAGAGAAGGCTGAGGGGGGATCTTGTGGTCTGTTAGAAACTAGTCAGGAGGGATCAGCAGGCATTGGGGGAGTCCCTGTTCCCCTGAGCACTGCCAGGAGTGACCAGGAATAACGGTCACAAGCTGGCGGAGGGTATATTTAGGTTAGATATCAGTAGGCGCTACTTCACGGTCAGGGCGGCTAGGATCTGGAACCAACTTCCAAGAGAAGTGGTGCAGGCTCCTACCCTGGGGGTTTTTAAGTGGGGGTTAGATGAACACCTTGCTGGGGCCATTTGACCCCAGTACTCTTTTCTGCCATGGCAGGGGGTTGGACTAGATGATCTACTCAGGTCCCTTCCGACCCTAGAAACTATGAAAAAACTGTTTTGTAGCATTTTATGAGCTGTACTTACTGTGCAGTGGATCTGACTCCCATAGGTATCTTTCAACTGAATTAATGAAATTTAAATAAGGTGACTACAGCAAGCTGTAAGACATTACATTTGTTGGCAGTTGTTTTCGTTTTGTGGTGATAGGAAATTTAGGAATAATAATCATGTCATAACAAAAGGAATATAATAGTCATTACTGTCATATTGAAGGTAATATGTGTGTATTTTACAGATGTTGGTTTCTGAAATTGAAATGAAACAAAGCAAAATAGATGAATGCCAGAAATATTCAGAGCAGTACTCAGCTGCAGTAAAGGTAAGACATAATAAAATATTTGTAATATGGTGTGGCTTTTAGTCAGCTGTCAGTATCTTACAAATCACAGTGCTAGATTTTACTTAAAGTTGCACAAAAATATTCCATTCCAGATCTGTGTAATGGAGAATGCTAATAATTTTGTTGATCTGAATATTTTTACAGGATTATGAGCTGCAGACCATGACCTACAGGGCTATGGTTGACTCGCAACAAAAATCTCCAGTGAAACGCCGGAGAATGCAGAGCTCATCTGACTTCATTATACAAGAGGTTTTTTTTATATTATTTATAGCATGCCCTATCTAAAAGTCTGAGAGATGTACACTTAATTTGAGTCCTTTGTTAAGGTAGGAAAAAAAGAATGACATTTACTGGTGTTTAGTGGAATAATCCCAAGAAGATTATTATTGTCCCTAAGCAAATTCTGAGGTGTAAAGAATCATAGAAAATTAAGGTTGGAAGGGACCTCAGGAAGTCATCTAGTCCAACCCTCTGCTCAAAGCAGGACTACCCCACAACTAGAACATTCCAGCCAGGGCTTTGTTGAGCTGGCCTTAAAAACCTCCAAGGATGGAGATTCTGTCACTTCTTTAGGTAACCTATTCCAGTGCTTTACCACCTGCCTAGTGAGAGAGTTTTTCCTAATATTCAACCTAAACTTCCCTTCCTGCAACTTGAGACCACTGTTCCTTGTTCTGCCATCTGCCACAATTGAGAACAAAGTAACTCCATCCTCTTGGGAGGTATTCTTCAGCTAGTCCAGTTCCCTCAGCTTCTCCTCATAAGTTATATGCCCCATCCCCCTAACCATTTTCATTGCCCTCCACTGACCTCCCTCCAATTTGTCCCTTCTGTACTGGGGGGCCCAGAAGTGTGGAGGAGAGGGGAATGTGGCCTCACTAGTGCTGAGTAGAGGGGAACAATTACTTCCCTCAATCTGCTGGCAGTACTCATACTAATGAGGCCCAGTATGCCATTAGCCTTCATGGCCATAAGGGCACACTGTTGGTTCATATCCAGCTTATTTTCCAGTATAACCCCCAGGTCCTTTTCTGCAGAGCTGCTGATTAGCCACTTGGTTCCAAGCCTGTATCAATGCATGGGATTTTTCTGTCCTAAATGTAGGACTTTGCACTTGTCCTTGTTGAACCTCATGAGATTTCTTTTGGCCTAATCTTCCAATTTGTCTAGGTCACTCGAATCCTAGCCCTTCCCTCCAGCGTATCTACTACATCCCCCAGCTTGGTGTCTTCCATGAACTTGCTTAAGATGCAATCCATCCCATCTTCTAGATTGTTAATGAAAGTATTGAACAAAACCAGCCCCAGGACTGACCTATAGGGCACTCCACTTGACACCAATTAGACCTTGAGCCATTGATCACTACCGATGGAGCCCAACAATCCAGCTAGCTTTCTATCCACCTTACCGTCCATTCATCCAGCCCATATTTCCTCAGCTTGCTTGCAAAAATCCTGTGGGAGACTGAATCAAAAGCCTTGCTAAAGTCAAGGTATATCACATCCACTGCTTTCCCTGTATGCACAGAGCCAGTATATGCTGTTAAAAAGTTCAGTATTGCTCTTGATAACAGTAAACAAAATACTTAAACAATTAGGAAAGTGGTCTAACAAAATGAAATGAAGTATTGTTAACCATGAGTTAGATCATGGTTTATTCAGCAACCATTTGAAAGCAGCTTTCATCATTATTGGGCTGAACCAGAAATGAATTTGTTGTAGCAGATCTCACAAGGTTCTGTGGGGGTGGGCAAAGATACACATTTTTCCCCTGCTATCTAACAGAGAATACAACTGCAGAGGTTTCCCTCTGAGCCAAATGGGACTAGATGTCTGCTGAGGAAGGTACTCTATGACTTCAGGGATGAAAGGGATTTCAAGATTTTACCCACTCTGTCCCAACACAATCTTAATTCCTTTCCAACATACTACAGTTTTGTTGAGGAAGTTACACTAGGAGCCAAATTTTTCAGAAGGAGGAAGTGACAAAAGAGAACAATTCTCACTGAACTTGCTTAGGCACTTCTGAAAATTCCATCCTAGTTTTACAGTAAACCCCAGAAAGAGATGAAATAAGATCAGGGAGACCATTTTTATTAGCTGCTCTCTCCCCATACTCTTTTTGTGGTTCACCAACCTAGCTGTTCACATGGTACACACAGGTCACAGCCAATCGCCCTATTACATAGATTGAACTGACCATCCTTAGGATCAGTGTGTCTGGTGGGAGACCTGTTTATGGGATTTATGGGGCTGTGTCATTTGAATCAAGAATATTAGCTCAGTGTTCACTCTCTCTCTCTCTATATATATATATATAACTTTCCTTAAGGCTGTTTGAATTCTAGAAGGACATTACTTGAAGGCATCTCTCCTAGTATAAATGTTACTGTTTCTCCTCCTCCTGTTTCTCTACAGTTCATGGATTTACGAACACGCTATACTGCCTTGGTGACCCTGATGACCCAGTATATAAAATTTGCAGGTGACTCTTTGAAAAGGCTAGAAGAAGAAGAGGTAGGTCATGGGAAAAAAAATCAATTGTCTTGGGGGGCAATAAAACCACTATTAGACTTAATTAGAATATTAGCTGGAACTACCAGAAAATGAAATTCCTTATAAACTGTATATCCATGAAAATCCAGAGGTATATTATACTTCCATCCTTCATGATAGTGAAGTTAATGAATCTGAAGGCATCATATTCCACCAGCCCTCCCAGATGGAAAGACTGTTTTGCCAGGACATAGTATAAATCCCTGGATTCTGTGGGGCAGGAAGTCACTTTTAAGAAAAGACAAATTTTAATATGCCAAGGTAGCATGTACCAAAGAAGTGTAGCAAATGAACTGGAGATGGAAAATATGAAAATATAATATACCTTTTAAAGCAATTCTTTGTTTTTTCAAAACAAGAACATGTTTATAAATATAAACCAAAATACCTAAAATCAAGATCTGCCTATCTTTATGAAATATTGTTACACACAATCATTATACATAAATGGTACAGTTTTTTTGAAGTCTTGAAAGTTTAATTTGCAGATTTATTCTTTCTGCAAAGAAGCAGGATTTCACATTTAAAATATGTTTTACTTTTCTGTGCTCTAATTTTAGGCCAGGATGTATGTTGTGCATATAAAGACAAGCTGAACTTTTCCCCAAGCACTGGGGTTGATGAAGGCAACATTAATGCCTTGTGTATGGCCTGCTGCGGTGTATTTGCCATATTTATTCAAACATAAATTGACCTTGACTAGAAGACGATTCCCCAGTAATTATATGCTATATATTTGTTATAATTTTCCAGTTATAGAAACTAATTATTGTAGGTTTGCCTTGAATTTGTTTCCTTCCCATGCTACTTAGGAAAAATAAATCCGGGGGGTCATGTAGATCTCTTGACCTCTGCCTCACCCCAACTTTTTCCCTTTGAAGCTCCTTTCTCATCTCCTTACTGTCAGACCCTGCTCTCCTTGAGCATGTGGAAGTGAGGAACAAATTTGAAAACACTGACCTTCAAATAAACATAACTGTAGTAATTTGCATATAGCACCCATAGAATTAGTTCATCCAGAATTGATGCATTTTCCTTTTCTGAAACTGCTGCAAGTTTTAACACAGGTACTTCATAAACATACTTTTAAGCAGCACTTTTGTATCTACTTATATGTAATACAAATTATGCATGATATTAGTCCAAAGCAAAAAGGCTAATTAATTACCATATAGTTCATTGGGCTAGGCTCAGCAGAGTCGACAGGATTTCAAGCTATGTTAACCCCACAGCTCAGCACACTGTTCAATATGTGTGTGTGTATTCCAGATACCTCTCACAAAGGATCCATGTGGTAATAGCTGGAACCACCCATAGCTGGGACTGGGTGTTCTTGTCATGAATTCTTGGATCCTTAAAACATTTATATGCAGGTGAAGTGCAGGATAGCCTGTTCAGGCTCTATCTCATGGAAGGTAGGGCCACACTAATTAATGCAACAGGCTGAGAAAGGAAGCAACAGAGGGATTCTGGGTGAAATGTTTGGGAACCTATTTGGTGATGTATGCCAGACTTTTAGGGCTAGTGAAGAAACAGGAATATTGGAAATGAGAAAGAAAGGCACAGCTCAGCTGTGGGAATGAAGAGAAAGTAAAATTTTAAGTAGTAGTGGCTCACCATACCCTTAAAAAGAGTTAGTGCGGAGAGGGTCTCCACTCAATGAGTATCTTATAGTTTGTTCAGATAGGCTGTAGCAAATTTTTCTTATGGCAGGTTGTCATCAGTGTTTAGATCAGCTGCACTTGGCTACTGTTGTGGTTCATATGAGCTGTACTAACTTGTATCTATGTGGTAGTGTTCCCGGCAGGGGAGACACCATAATCAATCAGGTGGTTTTCCCAGGGCAGGTGATCGTTTCTCATATGTCCTCCATCAGAGGTCTATATTGAGCAGATTCTTTTTGGTGTTTGGTGGTGGAACTGGAGCTTGCTCCATCCACTCCATGTATTGACCTGGTATTAATGTGCTTCCAGGACCGGTGCAAAAAAAAAACAGAAAAAAGAAACAAGGGTTCTCATCAGTATGTTTACCAATATAAGCCATGTATTTTGTAGTCGTGTTCATAGTTGGTTGCATTTAATCAACTTCATAGTTGGTTTGCACTAATAAATATATGCTGCTTTTGGTAGTTTAACAATAGGCAGCATATTTAATGAGGTTTCCTTGCATGCAAGTATAGGACAAGGGGCTTATGCCTTTTGTTGCTCTTGTGGTGAGGAATGAATGTTACGTTCTTTTAGTCAAGGTTGAATGGCACCTTCTATGTGCTCATTGACATGCAGTATATAAGGAATTTCTCATTTAAATAAGGGCATTAATTAATTTCTAATGTTCGTTTCACTTCTTTTAAACATTTTCTTTTTCCTTCTGTCTTTTAACTGCATTGATTCTTTGAGGCAAGTCACTTTTTATTTACAGTTAATAAGTGGAGACTACTTTTGTTCATAACAAACAAAGTATAAAGATTTTGTGCAGAATCAGTGCTTCAAAGAATTTATTGGTGAATATTAGCACTTCTTCACTTTGTTTCAAAATGTGTTTCTATGAAGCAATTTTATGTTTATTCTTTAAGGATTTGTGAGTCTTACTCAGTATTATTTTTACAGGAATACTCTGTACCTAGTTTCTAATTTCCAGTCTGGAAAATTGTCTGTAAAAATATCTGAAGCAGGACAGGAGTAATTTTAAATAAGTTACATTTTTAAATGGTTGGTTATTTAATGCACTGGAAAGATCCTGGATCCTTAAAGGGATGTTATATATTCTTACTGTTGTCCTTGTTTCTGCTATGTGACCTTTCCATCACATATCTCTGAACAGATAGATAACATAAATGTGAAAAGCATACATCTTTCCCCCACCGCCTGCAGTATAGCATCTCTTGCATGATGTAACATCTTTTTGCTGTTAAGTTAGGCTTTATGTTTGAGTATTTGCTCAGTATAGTTTACAAAAATTCATGTTTTTATTTGGTAAATGTTTAGAAAAATCTGGAGAGCAAGAAACTTAATGCTGGTTGATTTCACATGTCACAATATTGGATTTATTTATCTGTTTTATGCTGTTTCTTCTAGACAGTTTTTTCCCCTGCAAAAATTGCTAATTCTTGAATACATTTTTGTAGATAATTTAATTTTTTAATTGCAAAATTAATGTAATCAATAAATTAATAGTATCTTTTTGTAATCAAAGTAATACATCTTGGAGGAGATAAATATTTTAATAGGGGAAAACAATAATTGGTTTCTCTGGATCATACTTCTGGGCTCTCCCTCTGGCATTAAGGATGTTAATCCACCTTAGTCTTTCTTTGTAACTCTACATGACATTAAGCATTCTGGGAACAAAATAAGGATAAAATAAGGCCATGGAATCTGTACTATTTAACAACTAAATTTAAACTTGTATGCTGTCACGGTCAGAGCTACCTGGTAAGGCTAAATTTCAAGAACCCATGGAGTTTGCTGAAGCTTTTGAACGTTTGGGATGTGGTGAAACAGTTGAATTCAGACAGAACACCACAGTAGGGAAAAAATGATAGATGAGAAATATTTGCAGGATAACTCTTAGAATGAATCTGAACTCCCAGAAACTAATTTGAAAATTCAAAGAGGAGAATATGACACTGACACGACTGATGAAACCAAAATGAACAGGACATTAAAACACTTGATAGACAAAAAAGTGGCAACAGTGCTAACAAAGAAGAACAGCTTCAAACAATTAAAGAGGTAGCAGTACTTCCTTGCGAGCACAGCCAAAACCCAGAAAATGATACTAAAGGTTATTCAATTCCATCTGAAATTTGTGTGAATGTAAATATGTCAGTTCTAGTGAGATGTTAAATCAGCAAATTATTGATGGGGTGAAACAGGAAGGAGTGGGAGAATTAAAGAAGTCATCTAAAATAATAATGGAAACAATGCATGAAAGGGAAGATGCTCCAGCAAAGGAGAAATTTGGACTAGATCCAGAAATTACCTGTGGGCTAGTGATGAAGAGAAATGTCATTCAAAAGACTGGAAAGCATGCTGTAGTTACCAACCCTAGCATCCAAAAAGAGTACAGGAAATCCTTAGTATTCATGGGTTCGGCATTCGCAGTTTCAAATATTCCTGAATGCCAAACCCGCATCTTAAATACACTCGAAGGAGCTCCTCAGGATCTCTGTGCTTGCATCCACTGGGCTTCCACCACCGCGCTGCCGCTGCCATGCTCCCGCCGTCACTAGTGCAGCCGTGCCCCACCGCCCCAGCCTCCCGGGGTACTGCATTCATGAATGCAGACAGCATTCGTGAACACAGTGCCTTATTCACGGATTTCACCATTCGCGGGGCTTACGAGAAAGTATCCCTCGTGAATGGTGAGGGTCTCCTGTGCCTTTCAATATGCCCATCTGCTGAAAATCTACATAGTAAAGATCATCACTTCAAAGAAAGTATTGACAAGGTATACTCAAACTCTGAAGGGATAGACTTTCAAGAAAGAAATGACAGCAGAGAATTTCTATCAACCGAAATGGATGAAACCATCTCCGGAGACCTGAGGATATACAAAAGAAGTGAAAAGACATCAAAGCTGAAGTTGCAGCCTGTTAGCAAGAAATTTATTTTTGATGCTGATGAAAGGAATGGAAGCAAACTGTGTAATGCACCTCTGAATGAAAGCTGTTTGCTAATAGAAAACAATTTCCCAGACAGAATAGATCTAAATCCAGTGGAAGCAAAGAACATAGAGCAAGAAAATGTTGCATGTTTATTTGATATTTCTGAGGAAAATATCACAGAGATTCATCATATAGGAAATGCCATCAAACCATGTATATTGACTTTTGAAATGTTGCAAGTCAACAGTTGTCCCAGTTTAGGTGCACAGTTGTTAGGAAATACAAATGATGTGAATGCAAAAATAGCCAGTTAAATGAAAGTAGTAATTCCAAGGGAGGAGAATATTTTTCAATTTCAGAATGTTACTTTGCAAAAAGACTTGAGCAATGATCTTAGAGAAAATGAAAAGAATGTAGCACAGAGTAGGGTTCATGGTTTGGATAATATGTGTATCACTTTGAAAACATAGAAGGGAGAGGATGAATTAGACCAATGCCAACAATGTGAAAATTTATTGATGGTTATAAAAATGCAAAAAAAAGGTAAAGATCAAAACACAGAAGTATCTGTAAAAGACAGTAAGATCCAGAGACTAAGCTATGGAATCCCAGGAACTGCCCATCCATTTGGAAAATAAGAAAAGCCAATACAAAGTAATGATAAAGATAATACAGAGAAAAAGAATGCAGAAAGGACTGAGGTACCAGAGTTTTTCTGTTAATGCAGATCAAACTCTAATTAAAACATAATTACCATTCAAAATCAATCTAAATCCATGGTTGAATCTCACGGTATATAAGGGAGGAGCTGATTTAATGTTGATTGAACATAATTAAAATATATTAATCTATTACTAATCAATTATTAATAATAATGCATTCAGAGAGAGTGAAACACCAATTGTTTCAGTAATTTCTAATTCATTTATGCATGTGTTAATGTCACAATATAATATTAAGGAGCACACCTCCCAGCTGATACTCTATGAAAACAATAGTGAAAAATAAGACAACTGGACTTCATGTTTCACTCTGCATAGAACTGTAATTGGATTCTCAATTTCTGTTTCTTCAAACACCTTACATTTATTGTACCTACTGGGTATCTGCACAGTTGTCTCGGATACCTGCTGAAGAACTGATCTAATTTAACTGCACCAGTATGTCTTTAAAGTCAGCAAGTGAACAGGGAGAAAAAAGGAAAGAAGCTGCCTTTGCATTAGCCTGTTTGGAAATATAATTGCATAATCACATTGTGAATGCAATTAGGTAAGACTATTAAAATGCAATCCTTGTTTTATTTAAAAAAGTTTGCTTTTCCATTACACAGAAGTGTTGATTTCACTAGTAAAAGGGATGCAGTGCACTCTTAGCTCACCTTAGCTAACCTATGCTTACAAACACGTAATAAAACCCCAGTGAAGACAGGGCAGTTGCAGTTTTAATAAGTGTTGCTAGATTAGGTGGATTCTATTCCCGTCTCATTGTTTATATTGACCTGCTAACATCTATGAAAAATACTACCTATTTACCTTCTATGGGATTTTTGCTGGGTTAGCTATTGTGTCTGCACCTTTTTTTCTCAGAATGGACACGCTCTGAAGGCAGTTTCCAAAGTTGTACTTTCTTTCTTGGAAGGGTTTCCACAGTTATGTTGTGTTGTGTTTTCCTGTGAACATGGAGCACTTTCAATTCCTTCAGTACCAAAGGAAATGCTGAACCTCTTTCTTGTGTGAGCCTTGCATATTGTGTTTTGCACATAGTCCATCCCAGATTTTTTTGTGAGCAAGAGCATATGCAAGCTGCAGTCTAACTCTTCTAATCCTTAAGTGGCTTCTGAGTGATGGTGAAAGATTCTTTAGGACTTCCTCCCTTTGTGGATTGCTTTATGATGTTTTTTCACCTTTAACTAATGGTTGCTCTCTGAAGCTCAATGAAAAAGCAGAAGGTGATGGTGGTGGGAACTGCTCATCCTTCTCTATTGAAATGCTTTATAAACACCAGTAAGTATTTTTAACTGTGCCTTTTAAAAAGTAAAAACAGATTCCACTTTAGGTTATTAAGAGCAGGCTTCAATATATTTGTATGTTTTATTTTTGGTTATAGATTGTAAAGAATAAGGAAGCATCAACACAGGAGGCATACTCAGATCTGATAGAGCAACAAAGAGCCACAGTTGATGAGAACAGGAGACTCATGGGAAAGATAAAAGAGCTTGAGGTCATTTTGGATGAGATGAAAAAACAAAAATTCCAAGCAGAACAAGAACTGCCCAAAGTAAAGGCAGCTGCTGAAAATGAGCTGAAAGAACAGCAAAAAAATATGGAAGAGCTATCTGCTCAGAAAATCAAAGCAGAGCTAGAGGCAAAGCAATATCGTATGGAACTAGAGAGCCTGGCAAAAGAAAAAGCTGCTGCACAGCAGGAGTTAGACCGTGTGAGAGAGCTTACTTTTCAGGCAGAAGCTCAAAGAAGCGTACTGGAAGAAAACCTCCGAGCTTTCAGGAATCAACTGGAGGAAAGCACTGCTGCTAGGAGAAAACTTGAAGATCACCTCAGAAAGAAAGATACAAACCTTCAAGACTTAGAGCAGCAAAAGAAGGATTTAATGGAAGAACTGAGGAAGAAAACAGAAGGGGAGGAAGGTCTTGTGAAAATAATAAAGCAAATGGAAAAAGATCTTGAGTTTGAAGGGAATCTAGAAGTAAAAAAACTCCCAGAAAAAGAGAAATATAATACTAGAAGGCAAGTACTTGAAGGTGGATACTCTTTAGTTAAAGAAAGTGTGCTGAAAACTTGTACATCTGTGCATGACAAGTCTAGTAGAATTGAGCCTGAAATTACAGGTTTCCAGAAAAAACAAGAAATAAGGAAAGTAGAGGAGCTTAAACAGCAGATCAGTGAGCTAACTATTGCTAACAAGAAGGCTGAAAAAAGCATTAAAGATCTCAAATATGAACTGAATGCTCTTGAACTTCAAAAAAAGTCCTCAGAAGAAAAGGTCCATTTATTAAAAGAGAAATTAGATGATGCTAACACTGCACTTAAAAGTCTAAAAATTGAGTTGGAACAGAAAGATCAGGTAGAGCAAGGATACTTGCAGCAGCTAAAAGAACTTGATAAGCAGCTGCACAAAACTACAAGTAAAGCTGAAGAGGTAATGCAGGAGGCCATAGATCTTAAAAAAGTTAACATGAATTATCAAGAAGAGGTGAAATCTCTTCAGCAGGAAAAGGCACAGTTAAAAAAGGAAGCAGAGGAGTTGACTCGGTCACAGACAAAAACAGAAATCACTATCCAGCATTTAAATTCACAAATCAAATGTATCCAGAAAGAGAAGTTGGTTGCTGAACAAAGAACACAGTCATGCAAAGGAGAAGCAAATAATCTGCAAGAACAGTACAAGAAAATCCAGGAAGAGTTGCTTCAGAAAACAAGAGCAGAGAATGAAAATCAACATCAGATTCAAATGCTGAAAAATAAGCTGGCTGAAAGTAATCAGTTGGCAGAAACATTGAAACAGAAAGTCGAGGAGCTTAGTATATGGAACACTGAAACCAAAATAATGATGAAACAAATAAAGTCTGAATCAGAGAAGGCAGGTCTAGAGAAACAAGCTATCCAGAGAAAAAATGAAACGTTAAAAACCCTAGCAGATGGTTTCAAAGAGCAGCTACGTACCACGAATGAACAGTTGCACAAACAGACAATAATTGAACAAGAATTCATATGTAAAGTCAAAAGTCTAGAAGGTGACCTAATAAAAACAAAAGCCTTAGCCAGTGAGTATAAGCAGAAGTGTGATAAGCAGTGTGCTTCCACCCTGAGCACTGAAATGGAAGTGAAAAATCTAAATGCCCAACTGAATTCTTTAACTATGGAAAAGAGGTTGAGTGACCAGAAAGTAGAACTGCAGCAAGCCCATATACAAGAGCTAAACAGTAAATTGAAAAAGTTGCAAGATGAATTCCATCAGAAGACTCTAGATGAGCAAATGGCACGCAAAAAGATGTCTCTGTTTCAGGAAGAATCCATTAAGTTTAAACACTCTGCAGAGGAATTTAGAAAAAAACTTGAAAAGTTACTGGAGTCCCATAGCATCACTGAAAAAGATATTTCTGGTGTAAAACTGGAATACATTGCTCTTCAACAAGAAAAAAAAATGTCTCAGGAGAATATGAAATTGTACAAGATGCAAATTGAAGATCTACAGGAAAGACTTCAAAAGTGTCGTGAACAGCTGCAGCAGGGAAAGCTTGCTGAAATGGATTATCATCAGAAATGCCAGAAACTTGAAGCAGAATTAGAGGTACAAAAGCGTATGATCGAGAGTTTAAAACAGAAAACAGATCTGCACATAAAGGACCGTGAACACCAGTTCGTCCTGTTTCAGACTGAAGTTCAGCAAAATAATAACATCAAGGATTCTACATTCAAATTGGACTCTGAGAGGAAGGGAAATGAGTTTAATTACCTGGGAGAGACTTCCCTCAGAGATTTTGAACAAATGCGTCAGTGTGCAAATATCACTTCTCCTTTGTTAAGAAAGAAACAGGAGAGACAAGTTGAAATAAACATTGCAGGTTTTAAATCTGATCAGTTAGGAGAAAAAAACTTGCACATGAGCACAGATGATAAAGTGCCAAAAGACCTGCAGTTTCAGTTATCAAGAATAAACCAGCCATTAGAGAATGATACAAACCAACAGTCTTTTACAGAGTATGTTTCTGAAACAAGCACACAGTTCCAGATAACTTTTGATAAAACAGACTCAGTGGGAGGAATACCAGAAATGGACATAATAAGAGACAGAAATCATCACTTGTCCAGACAAAGTATTACACATGAAGAGAACATGAATCATGAACTGGGATTAGGAAAGCTTATACAACCTTTGGAGGTATATTCTACATTTTGTGAATATTCACCTTGCTGGTGCTGGTGTTTTTGTTTTGTTTTTGTTTTGTTTTTTAAACTATTCTTATCATCACTGTCCTTTATTCCTGTTCTACACTCTTTGTTAATACTTGTATGTTTTCTGTTATATTTTTCTTACTGTAGTGTACAGGACCTGTTCATGCTTAAATTAGAATAACAAAGACTAAAATATAAAAACATATTTGTAATTGATGCATTTAAATATATGTTATACTAAAATACCTTTTTTTTTTAAAGGTTTATATACATTATAGAAATTCACATAAAATTATACTCATTTATGGTTAGAAAATGAATTGGGTAATATTTAAGTTCAGTAACAAGCACAAAAGGAATTTCTACCATGCTCTTCTGTCACATCCTCATAAATACATCCTATTTAAGTAAATATTTGGAGTGTACACATACATTTCACAATTCTAGCTTTCTGTATTTCTATGCTATCTATGGTAATAAAATTTCTTGCTGCTTATTTCTGGTGTTTGTTCTTGCCATTGCATCTTTCTGGTGGTGGAGTTGAAATTGATACATGTTACATGCAGAAAATGTTCTCCAGATTTAATACTCATGGTGTCAAAAAATTCCTGTTTACAGATAGTGAAGAGCAAGCAATATAACATGCATATTGAAGTTACAACATTAAAACAAGAAAATGACAAGAATCTTGGTAATGAAGACAGGATGTTTGATGGCTACAAAACATCTGAAGGGTTTAGGAGAGAAGATTTTGCAAAGATGAGTTCTTTCTTAGATGAAAAGATTTTGAAGGACGTTGATAACATTCATTATGGATATTCTTCTGGGGAAGATGATATTAAATTCCATGGTCTTCGACGTGATGTAACTGCCAGGCAGTTGGTTGAGGTTAAGCTTTTGGACAGGAACATAGTTGAACAGCTCCGTTCTGGCCAAAAATCTATTGATGAGGTTCAGAGAAGTCTTGACAGATTTTTAACGAAACCTACTGCAATAGCTGGCCTATACATTGAATCTAGCAAAGAAAGAATCTCTTTTGCTTTAGCAATAAAGAAAAGAATCATTGCAAAAACATTGGCAACGACATTCTTAGAAGCCCAGGCAGCCACTGGTTTCATCATTGATCCCACAACAGGTCAGAAATACTCTGTTGATGAATCGATCATTAGGGGCCTTGTAGATAATGAATTTAAAGGTAGATTAATTGAGGCAGAGAAAGCAGTTTTAGGATATCATTGTTCTGGTAAAATAATGTCTGTGTATCAAGCTATAGAAGCTAGACTCTTGGAAAGACAAAAAGGCAAAAATATCCTTGAAATCCAGATTGCATGTGGGGGCATCATTGACCCTGTAAGAAGTGTTCGTGTTCCTCCAGAACTTGCAGTGCAGCTAGGCTTGCTAAGTAATACAGTTTTAAAATTTATACATGAACCATCTAGTAACACAAAATGTTTTCATAATCCAAATAACAGACAAGCTATGTACTACAAGGATTTGTTGAAAATTTGTTTGTTTGATGTAGATAGTAAATGTTTCCTGCTTCCAGTTGGTGACCGAAAAATTAGTACCCAATCAGCAGAAAAAGGTCATAAAATTTCTGTGATAGACATCAAAACTGGAGCAGAAATGACTTCCTATGAAGCATATCAAAATAATTTTATTGATAAAAATACATATATTGAGTTGTCAGAACAGGAGTTTAACTGGAAAGAGTCTACCACTTTTGATTCCCATGCAAACTCTTTTCTTTTGTTGACTGATCTCAAAACTGGCTTGCAGTTTAATATTGATGAGGCTTTAGCACAGGGTACAATTGACAGAACATTAGTCAGTAAATATAAGGAAGGTGTCATCACAGCTAATGAGCTTGGTGATATTTTGGTGAGCAGTATGCAACTAAATAAAGATTTGAACAGTCCTATTGCAGGATTTTGGCTTTCTGACAGTAATGAAAGAATTCCAGTTTTAAAAGCCTCACGCAGAAACTTGGTGGATAGAATTACTGCTCTTAGGTGTCTAGAAGCTCAGGCCAGCACAGGGGGCATAATTGATCCACTTACTGGAAAAAAGTACAGTGTTTCAGAAGCTTTGCAAAGGGAGCTAATTGATGATACTTGTGCTACACAAATTCAGCAGTGTGAACTAGTCTTTACGGGTATCATTCATCCAGTAACAAACAAAATTATGTCAGCTGTTGAAGCTATGAATGTAAATGTCCTAAACAAAGAAATGGGAGTTCGCTGTTTGGAGTATCAGTACTTGACTGGTGGACTGATAGATCCAAAATCTCATTCCAGGTTGTCAGTGGAAGATGCTATCAAGAATGGCATTATTGATGCTATCACTGCCACAAAAATGAAAGATGACAAATACTTTGTCAAAGCTATAACATGCCCCAAAACAAAGAAGAAGTTGACTTACAAAGAGGCCTTAGAAAAAGCTGTTTTTGATTATCACACAGGTTTACGATTATTGGAAGCAGCTGAGCCCATTAAGACAGGGATTTCTAGTCTCTACTATATTTCAAAGTAGCACACTGGTTTTGGTACTCCACAGATTCTAATTGTCCATTAGTCACTCTGGGGAACACTATGGCTACATATTATCTAATGTAGCCGTCATAAGAGACTATTAATTGAATTAACGTGAAGTGAAATTGGAAATTGGTATTAAGTCCTTTTGTGTTCAAAGGATTATTTTAGGTTAAGTTAGGAAAAATTCCTGTTGAGTACAAAATGGAAGTTATGTTGGAAGTAGATTCTTACATCATTATTTTCAAACTGGTATCAAGTATTAATACTGGAGTTAATGCAGTTACACCCATAAAAAGCAGTTACATAGAACCAGGCCTGTACTGTATTTAAAGTCTAGTGCCAATTTTTAAGAATAATATGTGTTGTATTTACAGTATCCTGTCAAATAATGCTGGCTTGATTATCATCACAAACTGCTCTCAATAATTTTTTAAAAGATCCTTCCACTATTTTATTTCACAAATGGATCTGAATATGTTTAGACTACAATCCTATGACATTTTCTTACAAATAACTTCACTCACATGTAGTATAGGGAAATGTAGGTAGACTTCTCATAAGCATGAATTTTCAGTGATTTTAAGGAACATGTTTGTAATTAGCTTTTTAAATGCTTGGACTTTTTTCTAATTTTTTTCATTTTCTCTTGTACTACAGGAAAGTGTTTGAACACTTTTTTAAGTACTGAAAAGTTTTAGACTACACTAAGACTGGTTAAAAATCATATATTACTGGGCACAAACCGTACATCTATAATATATTTATTGTGGAAAAATGGTAACTTTTCCATCATTATTTCTTAATTTTTCCTGCTTTTAAGTTGTGAAAACATTTGTTTTTCCTCCTATTTGTAACTTAGTAACCTGTCTAAATGTAGTTCGTAGTATGATACCTGATACTGACTGTATGCATATAAGGCTAATGCAAAGGCAGCAATTCAAAGCTTTTCTAAATATAAGCATTGTTTAGATTTTAATTACTAAGTAGAGGCTGGGAGGTTGTGCTGTTTCTGTCATATCTATAACATGGGGTGTGCAGCATATGACTATGTTTCATAGGTATTGCAATCTCTGCAAATGTTTGGACAAATCAGTCTATTTATGTCTTCAGTTTTATGTCATGTTTTTTTCCTAACATAAAGGTTACACAGTAACGCATGAGGTAAAATAAAAAAAAACAAAAAACTGTAGCTGCTTTTTGGTAATACTCATATTGTGACAGGACTATGATTCTGTGGCTATTGAAATTGAACTTCTCAACCACTTAAATAAATGTATTTTTTACAATCCACATTACCTACCAGAAGTCAATGGACGAGGAAAAGAAAGAGCATGTTGAAAAGGCTGGGGATTTACTGAAATGGGTGTCAAACCTAAGCAAGACGCTCAGCAAAGAAGAAGGAGAAAAGGCTGAAAAGGCAGACTTGCCTAAGCAGCAGGTACCCACACATTTGTTTGGTAAAGCACCACTTCTTTCTTTTGGCTTCATGTCTTGCAGAAGGATTACTCTAAATACTTTTGGTTTCACAAAAGCAGCACCTATAATACCAGAAAAATGTGATTTCAAATGTGCTTCCAAGGGAAACATTTTCAAAGGTTTGAAATTAATTTAGGTAATACCACCACAGTATGTTTTAATGCCCCCCCCCCCAACTGTCTGAACCTGACAGCTACACATCCTACTCGAGTAGTTCTTGGTCTCTTCTGCTTCCAGTGAAGAAGGAATGAAAGGGAAGAAGGAATAGGTCCTAGGCCAGAGTTCATCTTCTTTTCATGTAATTAAAAATGTTTTGAAATGGAAAAAATAAGGACTACTTTTCTCGGTAAGTCACTGAAGGGCTGAAGTTTCTTTTTCTGTGATAAAAAATAGAATATTGCAGATGGGCACATCTACATGTCACCATACATCACCGTAGTGACGCTACATTGCTGTAGGACGCTCTACAGTAATGTAGCAATCATGCAAGTCTACATGTGATCAACAGCTACCTCGCCATAATGGCACACTTCTCCATTTTAGTGTGCCACTCCAACAAGGTAGTGGCGAAAATTAACTGTGCGCTGTGCACACAGTGCAGTAACAACATCACTTTAGGGCGACGTGTAGACATGCCCTGTAATGACAAGGAGTACTTTACTTCATGGTGAAAAGCAGTACTACAGAAAAGTGTCTGGGATTATAGTGGACCACAAGCTGACTGAGTTAACACTGTTCTGTTATTGCAAAAAAAGGCCAATAGCATGCTGTGACATGTTAACAGGAATGTCTCATGCAAATCATGGGAAGTAATTTTTCCCCTCTCTTCAGTGTTGGTGAAGCTGGTGAAGCCTTACCATGAACTCCTATGACCAGGTTTGGCCCTGCAGTTTAAGAAAGAAGTGGATAATTTGCAAAGAGTCTAGAGGAGAGTTACAAAAATTCTTAGAGTTCAAGAAAACTTGACATACAAAGAAAAAATGGGACTTATTAATCTGGAGAAGAGAATACTGAGGAGGAATTCGTTAAGGGTCTTCAAATACAAGAAGGATTGTTATAAAGAAGATGGTAATAGACTATGTTCTGTGTCCACAGTGGACAGGGCAGAAGTATCAGTCTTAAATTACAACAAAAGGGGGTGCATCTACACATGCACTTAACTGTGCAGTAGACTAATTTGCTGCAATGTGACGTGTCACATTCTACACGTGTGACACTTAGACCTGAGCAAATTAATTTTCACTGCCGTGAGACAGTAGTCAGGGACAGTACTATTTTATGACAGTGAAAATAATTGCACCTAAACACATGAGTAAATGCTGACCCAGGTGTAAATTGCACCCGGTCAGCCCAGGCAGCCGGGGCCAGATCTCTGCCTGCCATTTAGCCACAGAGCTGTGCACACTGGGGCACTGTCGTGTCCTAGTTAGCCCCTCTGCCATTGATGCCTCCTCTCAGAGCCTGGGGCTCACCCTCTGGCCCCCTGCCAGCCTGGGGCTGCTCCACCCCATCTCATACTGGTGTGGTCCTGGGTGCAGTATCTGCACATACACCCTGGACCACAGCAGTTTGAATATCTGTGTGTTCCATTAAGGTGCCCTGATAAACTCTGGCAGAAACTGTGGTGGAATTTATCATGTTGCCTTAGTGGGACATATAGATGCACCCAAGAAGTTTAGATTTGATTTTAGGAAGAATTTTCTGACTGTGTTGGTGGAAGCAATGGAACATATTACCAGAATGGGTTATAGACATTGAAAGTTAGAGTGAGTTAGGCAGACACTTGTCTGGGTAGATTTAGGTAGGTATAATCTGTCTCAAGCAGAAGGATGAACTGACTGATCTCCTGACACCTCTCCCCGTCCTATTTTCCTGCGAGTCTATGAAGGAGTCTTCAACAGATGGTAGTTTCTCATCTCGCTTTCAAGCCCCTGCATACTACAAAGGGAAGGAAATACAGAGAAAAGAAATATGGAAGGGATCTGATAGGGTCCTTTCTTACCACCAGTTGATCTTTGTGAAGGAGACTGCAGTCAGTTGCTTTTTTGCATTTTCTTTTCTATCTCTGTTGGGTCACAAAAACAATACCTGTTACCTGGTTAACACACCAGAGAGAGACACTGAGGGCCTTGTTACACAAGACACTTAGCACTTATTACATTTAGATTGTAACAAACAGTACAACTTGGGAAGCAGTCACATGTCAGTGCTCACTATGATCTGAATTCAGACTATTACCACATCAGTCTTGAATCAGCTCCAGTGTGATCCAAGGGCAGAGACCAAAAATTAGCTGATTTTTGGTCTCAGCCCTGGGATTGTACTGGAGCGAGTGTGAGATTTCAGTATAAACAAAAATCTTAGCCTGGGAATGCACTAGTTTCAGTTGAAGACTTCTTTGAGGTTCTGGGGCTGGGTCCCACAGTCCGTGTATTGTGGGTCCTAGCTCTGGGACTGCAAATTGATCATGTTATCTCCATAGAGCAGCCCATACTAAGGCAACACACTACTTAATATAATTGGGAGATATTCCTCCCTCAAAGAGGTATAACCATACTACAATATGATCAAACTTAGCATGTCATGGACTTTTGTGTGTCAAGCAACTTCTATTTAAATTAAAATACTGGAGCTTAATGGTTAATGCTAAATGGTGTGAGACCTCTTTCTCTCGTACCTATAGATTAAGAAGCAAACCATTACCTCAGGCTGACCTCTGAGAAAACACTGACTTTTTATTGACAACTAATGTATTTGTATCCAGAATCAGCCAGAGGTACCACCTTGGGGTCTTTTTTCTAGACCCTCTTAACAGCATCAACTCACTTCTTTGCCCCTTTGTCCACGTATACTCATTTTTCGCAACTAACATCTGAACTTAAATGCTGAATATAGAAGGGTGTTCTCTACTGTTTTTATGGCCCACTGTCTGCCTCTCTCCATCCATACTGCCGTGAAACATAATCACTGAAGCCGGAGATGCTCATTCACTTTACAGATGTAATTAGCTGTTTGAGCCTAAAGTCAGGTGGAAGGTAGGGCAGGGTATTACCTTAGAGATTTAACTGGTGCAGCAGCATGAGCTTTCATAGGCAATAACTTACCTTGTCAGGTGTCAGGAAGTCACTTTATGAGGAATACAGAAAAAGGTGTTTTTTGAGTATTATGAATATTATTGCTGGCAACCTGTCCTAGCTAACTAGAATCCAAGATAACGAGCTTGCTAAGTAATAAGTGACTGTTATCATATGCCTTTTTCTGCATACAGCATAAAATTAACATAGTGCTTGCAGGTTTTTAGCTAGGTTTCTCTGGCCATTGTAGGTAAGGACATGCTGTGTTATAAGAATGTTGGAGCTTATATTACACTCCAATGCAGTTGTTACACATGAATCCCTGCCCCACCGATCACAGATATAGTCTCTTTAGAGACTTCCACTTTTTGCAGGCCTCAAAGACCTTCATGCAAGTTCTGTAGTAAACATCCTGGTGTCCTCACTGGTTGGATCAGAAAGATACTCAAGCAGGCAGACGATGCTGTTTCATTTCTGTGGGCCAAAAGTGTAGTACTAGGCTGTAGAGTACCAGGTTCACTTTTATTATTTCGGAATCAATTTGGAAATTTCTAAGCTTTAGTGGTGGGACTTTCAAAAGAACTCAGCATTGCCCTAGTCTGCTTCCAATAAAGGTAGTAGTGAAGGTCACTGACAGAATTTGGCTAGTTCAAATAACTTTAGAATAGGGGTGTCAAACTCACTGAGTTGGTGAGACAGATCTGGACTATGGGGCTTCTCTCAGTTTGGACAACCTGCCTCTGGATCTGGCATATGGGACTTCTCACTGCAGCTCCAAGACAGCCACTGCATCAACATGGCTATTATACCAGTGTTAACATCACTACCCTACTACTGATTTGCAGGTCAAGCAACACTCCGAAGTTGGAAAAATTGCAACCCCCATGGATCTGGAGGTGATTTGTTAGGCCATAGAAAAGCCCCACAAACCTGATGACCCACTTCCATGGGCCTGATCTGTGATACCCCTACTTTAGGAGGTCCTAGTCACCATTAATAACTATAATTCCCATACAGTTGTGTGCTTTGTAAGCCATAGCCTATATATTTATGGAGGTTACAGAAGCGTACCATCCTGGAGGCACTGTGACCTTATAGGCCCAGTGATGCACAAGCACTGAGAGACAGCACAGCAGAAGACACTGTTTGACTATATACTTTGAAGGTTGTAACCCCGTGTTCCAGCTCAGCTCTGATCTGCTGTCTTGAGAGGAAAAGGGATTTGGATTTTTGCCCTGCCCCTCCCTATCCCCATTTATGTAGCTGCTGCCAATGCTAGGTTCTTGATAATTGCTGTGAGAGTGCAATAAATGGCCTGATGCTGGATGAAAAGAAGGACTGCGTATAAAGGTGCTTGCACCTTATACCCCAATGCAGACGTGAAAAACTGGCCAGATTATCATCTTTTATTTTCAGTTTAATAATAGGGTTTGATGCAAAGTATTTCTTGGTTCATCAGGACTCAAAGACAGTTCTTTCCTCTGGTGTGAGTTCTGGAAGTTTGTTCTAGGACTTTAGTAGAAGATAGCAAACAATAAATTCCTCTCCAGCTTAGTTGACAATATAAAAGTAAACGACACACCTAGTGATTAAACAGAAGTCATCTTTGGAGTGGCAGCAGCTGTGCCAGGATGGATGCCTCTTAGCACAGCTGATCTGTTTTATTGGTGACATCAGTCAGGAGTGTTGTCCCATAGGGTTGGGCCCTGCCACTCCAAGGGGCTGAAGGACTATGGCCCTAGATACCACATCCCAATTCAGGGTGCACAGCTACAAGCAGGGGTTCCACCATGAGGGAATCCCATGAGGGGTTCCACCAACTTGGGATATGGCAGCATGATATGTGCATTATGAGAATTTCCTACAGGACAATTCCTAGGGTGCGCATCTGCAGGTGCGGAGTGGGGGAACTCCCATGGGGGTTTCTTCTGTCTGTGCTTGCAGACCACTTCCCAATCTGTGGCACATTAGCATGAAACTCATGTCTGCAGGGAATTCCTGGTACGTGTTTCACAGTGCAGCTCTCTGGGGCTTCCCCTGCCTGCACATGCAGGCCCTGGGAATCCCACGGCAGAATCAGGTTCCTGAAATCCCAAAAGTGCCTTCTGAGGGCTGCCTGGACTCTTGTGCCATGAAAAGTTAAGACATGCTATTATTACAACTTGTCCCAGCCAGAATTTAGGGTATTTGTGGCACAAGGGGCATGGACATCTGATCAGGTTTTGTGCCACTGTAAAAAAATTGATGGTGGCACAAAGATGACATCTGCTTACAGCTCTACTGGTATTTTCAAAAATATCTGTTAAAATCTACTTTACCTCTGGGCTACTGTAAATACATACATCACAACTTTGACTTTTATCATGTGGTATGTCAATTTCCGAGTTTTTCTTTAGGTCATAATTTTTGTCATCCTGAGAACAAGCTATGGAGCAAGACACTTCCATGATATCTTTCTGATTGCAGCTTTATGGGGAATATGGCTTTATATGATTTATTAAATATTATTACATTATTTTAATAGAATTTGGCTTTTCTAATACATTTCCATGACAAGTAGCTTAATGTTTTGTGCAGCGCTTTACATTCTTATGTGAAAATGCCCTACCTACAGGGAAATAACCAGAGTTTGCCAGATAAGATGCACTGGTATTTATACTGTAATAGACTATTTTGTTACCAGTGGAAAAGTGTATTTTGGATATTTTTCTTATCTCTCATTACAGTGTATTCATAGTGAAACCTTGAATGTGTTTGGTTTATTTCTCAGATTTCCATGGATGAAATAACAACCAAGAAAGAACAAATAGCTGAGGCTTTGCAGACTACACAGTCATTTTTGGCAAAACACAGTGACAAGTATGTTAATTTTTATCACCTCATTCTCTGATATTGTAAATGAAACAGAAGTGAGTTTTTTACAAGGAACAGACCAATATTTTTATGTTAGTTTGAATAAATTTTGTTTTACATGCCTGTATACCATTTTATTTCTATTTTTTTCCCGTTTAAAAAAGAACTTGATTAGGTGAATATATCCTTGATTAGGTAACAAAACAAATAGAAAAACTTTTTATAGCACCTTTAAAACTTTTTCTTAAAAGCTTTTTATAGCAGCATTCATCTGAAGGATTTCAAAACACTTTAAAGTTTTAGCAAACTAATTTAGGATATTATTAAAGCATTTGCTGTGGAATCTCATAATGCTTGCTATTGAAGTTAACTCATATTGGCTTGATTGGTGATCAGTAAGCAGTTAGAGGCACATATTATATTTGTAACCCCAGAATGCCCCAAGGAAGTTGCATTTTTCTCAAAGGAGTTTGTTTTTAATTGTATTTGTTGATTGCAGGCAACTCCCTTATAATGCATATTAATAATTAGTTTAAAAAAACAGGGCCGTATTTGCTCTCATTTTTAAACAATCATATAATGTGTTTCTCATCACCCACTAAACCTTTTCAGTTCTATAAGTAATTGTTCCCTTGCATTTAATTTTTTCATAGAATGACGGGTGAAGAGAAAAATGAAATAGAAAAACAAGTGAAATCCTTGCAGGACGGCTACAACTTACTATCTAACGAAGCTTTGAAACACCTGCAGGAGGTCCAATATTTGAATGACGAAAAGATGGAGGAAAAGGTAATAATGCAGAAAACTTTGTATTGTATTCCCAACTGAAATACGTTGCTCCTTTTACTTTTGCTGCATGGTTATGGACAGTATATAAACACTTAAAGAAGAAATTGCATTTGATTGTATGTATCAGGATGCAGTAATATGAATTAAAAGACTGCAGTTTGTATAGTATAATAAGTAGTTTTATGTGTGCATATAAACATTCTGTTCATCAGAATTTGTGCAGTCTTAATACAGTGTGCCTTGCATGATGAGATAAAGCAAATCATTCATCACTTAACTCTTCTCTTAAAAGTCATCCTCTGACTGCTATATAAGTATGTGTTTGTGCTGCAAAAATATGACACTATAAAATAACATGGGTTAATTTTTACTTTATACTCTCCCAAATACATTCTAGACGATAAGTAATGGTCCAGATTTTCTTTAAATTCTAATTGGGTATATAGATGAGGGGATGCACAATAATGAAATATTGCAAATACATTTATGAATGGATCTGAATCTTAAATACAGAATTTTGAATTCTGTCAAAAATGTATTTCAAAGGTATGTGTGCATATACATGTAGAAGCAATGTCTTGTGTAATTAGTTTAGAATAATATTATCAAACTGATTACATGCTTTCCATGCCAACTAGTTACAGTATACGGGTGCTATAATATTGATTCCACATTATTGGGTGTCTGTGTAGAAGTGCTGTATGCTGTAAACATGAATAGCATGGATGTTTTGTATCACATACTGTTTCTGATTATTCTAACCTTTCACAGACACTTAGAGCATGAAAATTTTCCTTCCAGGTATATGTCCTACTTGCTCACTATACAATCATCTATTCTGTTGTCTTTCACTAACCCTATTTATGTATGCAAAGCATAGGTTTTCAATTCACAGATGCATGTTGATTTTAAATCTTTTATCACATCGTGTGCTGTTGATTCACTGACATAGATCACTTGCGCATTTGAGCTGCTAACATTCACAGCATTGCTCCAGTCCTGGTAAGTAGATGATTTGATGCTTAGCATGTATTCAAAAGCCAAAAAAAAGTTTAATATGTACCATCCACAAAAATCTTAACACTTCTTTTATATCCCTTTTTAGGTGGATAACGTCATTGCTGGTATCATTGATCAAACTACCGGAGAAATCCTTTCAGTCTTTCAGTCTGTTCTGAAAGGTCTAATAGACTATGATACCGGAATTAGGTTGCTTGAGAATCAACTGATTCTATCTGGCCTAATTTCACCAGAATTAGGTCTGTCTTTTGATCTTGAAGAAGCTAAAGCACATGAACTTATTGATGAACAGACTCTACAGCAACTGCAGGAATTAAGTAATGCTAAAAAAATTATTTCAGAGTTATCATTCATAAATATTCCAGTTATACATGCTTTAGATCAAGGTATAATTTCAGAGTCTTTGGCTATTAAAATTCTTGAGAATCAGCTTTCTACTGGGTATCTGATTGTGCCAGGTAGTGGAGACCACTTAACACTCCACAAAGCTTTCCAGAAGAACCTGATTTCTCCAGCACTGTTTTCAAAGCTTTTGGAAAGACAAGGTACCTACAAAGATCTCATAGACCCCAACACTGCAGAAAAGATTTCTCTTGAGGAGCTGATTCAGAGAAGCATAATTCATGAAGAAACAGGGTTACGACTTCTACCTGTGAAATCACTAGAAAAAGGTAGAATCACGCTAAAATGTGGGAGGAAGATTACTATTTTGAGAGCAGCCCATGAAGGACTCATTGACCGTGAAACTATGTTCAGGTTGCTGGGGGCACAGCTGCTCTCTGGAGGTATAATTGAACCTGACTCAGGGCAAAGAATGACGGTGGAAGAAGCCATGAAAGAAGGAGTGATAGATCAGGATGCTGCTTCTGGGATTCTGACCTACCAGGTTCAAACTGGAGGAATCTTCTGCTCAAATTCAGCCAAACGCTTAACTGTAGATGAAGCTATACAGTGCAACCTAATATCATCTACCAGTGCACTGTTGATACTAGAAGCAAAGAGAGGCTTTGTTGGCCTCATCTGGCCTCATACTGGTGAAATATTCCCAGTATCCACATCTTTGCATCAAGGAATGATAACAAATGAGCTGGCCTGCAAAATATTAAATGGCAGACAGAAAATAGCTGCGCTCTATATTCCAGAAACTTGTGAAGTACTCAGTCTGGATAATGCTGCACAATTAGGGATAATAGATGGTAGTACTGTGAATGTTTTGAACCAAGTGATCTTACCTGATAAAATGCCTAACATGGAAGATTTAGAGTCTTCTTGTAAAAATGTTGTGAGATGGTTATCATCTTATGAATTTCAGCCACCTGTATTTCATGATCATGAGCAAGAACAAGAAGAGTCTAGTACTAAAGAGCCTATACTTTATAGTTCAGAGCATGCCAAAAAGTTATTCATGTCATATCTGATGATAAATAGTTATATGGATGCAAACACTGGGCAGAGACTCCTGTTGTATGATGGAGAACTAGATGAAGCTGTCAGCATGCTGTTGGAAGGTGATGATTCTGCGTACAATACTGATGTGGCAGAAGGAGGACTCACTACCACATGCATAAATTCAAAAGGAATAGATCTGAAGCAATCTAGAAATGTTACGTTCAGTAATGTCACAAGGAATGTCTTGATTGCACATAATGATACACAGAACACTTTCAGTGACAGTAACATAAAGCAATCTGAAGAAAATATTCAGAATGATAAATGTTCCCAGGAAAATGATTTCTACAATAGAGCAGATTATTTTAATGCTAATGGTTTTGAACAGTCTGAACATACAGAGAACATGTTTTTAGATGAACCTGGAGAGAAACCTGGAAGTATAGTAGGTAGCACTCAAAACTCTGAAAAGGAAAATGCAATCAAAAGTTTTCAGGAGTATCCTAAACAGAAACAAATGGAACTGTGTAAGCTTATACATCAGCAACCAAACTCTGGAAATATTGAAGGGCATCCCCTAAGTAACTCACAAACCAATCTTATTCCAACAGGAGATAAAAACAAAATTAGCATATCAGATGAAAGAGAATCCATGGGTAGGGAAAAAGAGACTTGTAAAACGTTAGAAAATGTATTGGGTGTGAACGATTTGACAAGTTATAGTGAAGTCAGTACATTAGAAGAAAGTGATATTACTGGTGGTCAGGAGAACAATTCAACATGTAGGCCTTACCTTTTGCAGCTTGCTGATACAAGTATGTTAATTGGTAAAGATAAGAGAAAAGATGATGTTCACTGCAGTCCCAATTTATTTGGAAATGCTGACATTGGAAAGAGACTTTCTGGAGAACTTCATGGTGAAGAATTAGTGAATCGATTTGTTTGTTATGATTATGAGCATGGCACACCACAGTCTGGAGATAATGAATATGGTGAGCTACTGGCAGACAGCTATACTGACACACTTGGCAAGCCGTTGCTAGAAAACTATAGTGAAGAGCATTGTGGACCATCACTAGAAAACTGTACTGAGCCACAAAGCAGGTTAACCCTGGAGGTTCATACCAATTCATATTATGGATTACCCTTGGAGGATCATACTGATGGCCTCTGGAAGCTACCTTTGGAAGAAAATAGAGATGTTCATTGCAGGACTCTGTTGGAAGACAATATTGATATACATGGTGGTCAGCCTCTGGGAGGCAGTATCGACATGGTTGGTGGGCATCTGGTAGAGGACAACAGTGTTACATATAGCAACTTAATTCTGGGAGATAGTGCGTGTAAACCTTGTGCTCTACCAGTGGGAGGGAATGAAGGCATCCTTCAGTTTGAAACTGACCACTTGCAGCATGAATATGACAGCAAAACTTGCAACTCTCCTCAGTTTGCTGATGCTTATGACATGCCTCAGATTGATGATGAGGATGCCTATGACACTTCTCAGGCTGATGATGACGATGATGCCTATGACACTCCTTGGGTTGATGATGATGAGGATGATGCCTATGACACTCCTCAGGTTTCAGACTATGATTCCTCTGACACTTCTGAAGATGAGGATGAGTATGATACCTCACAGCTTGAGGATGATGATACCCCAGAGCCTGAGGACATTCCTTTAGGTGACCAGGAAGAAATAGATGTTGTAATATGCATGAGAGAAGAAAGAAATTCTTTGCAAGAAGTAGCCAATGTTGGAGGAAGCATACAGTGCTCAGATGAAGTAAATCATCCAGATACACTTGAAAGTATAAATCTGGGCTCAGAAGGTGCCAGAATGTTGGAGACAATCCCTGAAGAAGAAATAGAAAGTACATGGACCCCGGAAAAGAAAGGGCAGAAACCAGAAATTACTTCAGAGAGTGAAGAAAGTGTGGAGAGCAACCTTAGTTCCTTACTAAAGCTGTATGAAGATGAAGTTGAAGGAGATGGAAGTGAGGAATATGAAATGAAAACAGAGAGTGACTCTATTGAGGATAATTATGAACAAATACAAGAGGAAGAAGAAGATTATGATTATATGGATTATGATTATGATAGTTATGACACTGACACTGGTGATGATGAAGTAATGGCTATTTGTTACTCACAGCATCTTGATAAAAACACTGGTGACCAGTTCCTTGCCCCTTCAAAAGAAACTGAAGATAGGAAAAAATGCAATCAAAATATTGATACCCTGGATCATTATCATCCTTTAAAACCCATGGCAGATGATACTATTTTCCAGTTAGAATCCAAGATTGAAAATAGTTCTGGTGAGGACAGTTTTGATCTTACAGAGAAAAACAAAGGAGACATACAGAAAGAAATTGAAAGTCCTTACGAGGATTTTGTAGAAAGTAAACAAACATTAGAAGATGTCGCTGCAAGCCTTCAATCTGGAAATTGCCCTGGCACTGACTGGGTGTCATTTAGTAGTGAAGAAAGAAATGCCACACTGCATAAAACTCATGTGTCTGGGATTGGTCTGAATGAAGCAACTGTAATAAACTCTGTGCCTATTTGTGCATCACAGTCTACTTGTAGTAACCTAATTACTAATGATAATAAAAATATTCAAATAGAAGATCTGCTACCTGACCACAGCATAAATATCATATCAAAGGCATATTCAAATCATGGCCAAAGACAGAAGCCAGATGAGGATAGCATTCTTGCTGAAGAGCAAATAATAAATAAGGTGACCTGCATAGAACATTTTAAGGTAGATTCTTCCCAAATGGATGATAAAACCCTCAGGCCTGTGTCTTATATAAACAATAGTGATAGTCCATATTCAGTTACTGACCCAATACAAACAATCACAAATGAGAAACCTGGTCAAAGGGAAAAAGGTTTCGAAATGTCTAAACAAAATGCAAATATAGTTAATATTCTAAAAAACGGCCATATTGCAGAATTAAGTAAAAGTCCCATTCATATGGAAAACCTTGGAGAAATATTTGATGCATCTGTTATTAAAACAGGCACTGAATGTGCTGTTATGAATGAAGACAAAGTAAGTATTGGTCAAGACTCAGTTGATGCTAGGTCAGGACATTACAATGTGTTAGATACTGTGGAACCAGAAACTGAGGAAGAGTTTGATCTTTCCTCTTATTTAAAACAATGTGCAAAAAGTATAACAATAAAAAACATGTCAGAACTGGATGGGACTGACTCTTGTTACTTTGAGCAAGGTTTCACTGGGGAAAATGCTGTTCAGAATGCGAAACACTTAGTGAAAGCTGACAGTATAACTGATAGTGGGGGAACTCATTCAAACAAATTAAACTCAGAAACTGAGACTCCTCTCCTGATAGTTAGGGTAAAATCAAAGGAAGTTAATGTTATCAAAGAAAAAGGAACTGTTATTTATCAAAAAGCTGACAATGCTCTTAAAGATATTTCCGATAGCAACATTCTATGTGGCCATGAATTTGCCTTGAAGAAAGTTAACATGTTAGGAGGTACTGAGAATACCCAAGAACCAGGGGACAGTGAAACCACGTGTCCTGAGAAACACATACATACAACAAATTTTTCAGCTGGATGTTTGGATAATATAAGTGATAGCTTTGGCAATAGTGCATGGGAGGAATACGAAACATTGGTTTGTCACAGCAGTGGAAAAATCATTAAGGGAGAGAATGACTTAACCAATGAAACAATGTTCTTTGAAAATGGTATCAGGAAAGAAATGACAGTTGAATCACTGCAGAAAGAAATGGTTTTCTTGGAAGACCCCCAAGCAGAGGAAGGTATTTCACATTCCCCTGAAGTATCTGACTTATTAATTGAAGATTTAAAAAATATTTTAAAAAACAAGTTGAAAGTTGGCAAGCAAGAAGGCGAACCTTTAAATTACTCTGACACAAAAAATTTAATGCAAAACGTACTTAAGATGATTGGTGACACACACCTGGGGAATGAGACTTCCAGTGAGTCAAATATCAAGCCAGAAAATGATGAAATTAGATCTTCATTGGCAGCTGGTCCACCATGCATACAGTCAGAGGATTATGACAGTATTCCATTATTTTGGCGTGACAACAGAAGCCCTGACCTGCTTCGTGATATACTAAAGCCAGACTTCTACAAGCAGGAGATGGATAGTCCATCTGAAACAAAGAATGAACAGTCCCAGAATGAAAGAGACCAAGAAATAAAAGGTACTGTTCCTAAACTTATTACTTCTCAACTTGAACAAATTTTCCAAATCCCACCCAGAGATGAATGTTCATATAGGTTTGAGAAGCTTATGAGAGATTTGACAAAGGAGTTATTTACCAGCTCCCAGGCTGCTGATGCCTCCAAAGGTGATAAGTATGAAGGCAAAGCAAAGGAGCTTTGTCCTTTTTTCTCAACAGAACTGTCAAAATTTGGACTGGAAACTCTAACAGGAAGCCCACTGGAACACAACACAGCTGTTGCTCTGAAAAATGACCAGCAGCCTGAGAAGTCAAGCAGCCCTCCCAAAAGCTTTCCTGAGGATGTTCTTAAAATTAAAGAAGCTGATCCACAAGATGAACACACTGACAAGGTGAGTAAAAATGGACTGTTATACATTTATACAATTATACATTCCATTTTAAAGGAATCACGTGTTGAATATGGGAAAACATTACTGAGCCAGGAAAAAGAACACTAAAGTGATAAATATAAAACAAATTGTAATGAAATCAATTTTTATATTTCTTTATTCCTTAATTTTATGCATGTTGTTTAGATAATATTTCTTCTTTTTTAAAACATTTTCAGTTGATCGGTGGAGTACAGCTGTGTTTAAAGTACACCAAGAAATTGCAACACCATTTGACAGTGGTTCAGGATATGAAATTCCACTTAGATAATCAGCAGCCCATTAGTAACAACTTGGAAATGCTAAAATCCCAGCTTGAACAATTAGAGGTAAGAGTGTTATATTGCTTATTTCTAAGATGCACGAAGTAGCATTTGGATACCTTGGGTGCGTTTAGGCAAGCGTGCATGTGCATCTTGCAGCGTGTCAAAGCCTTTCGAGATGCTGCAAGAGGCACATGCAATAACAAAAAAAATACCCTGGGCAAAAAAGTGTGCAAAAAAAAAATACCTAGGGCTCAAAAAAAAAATATCCATGAGGCAACTGGGGCCTCGGGTCCTCCATAGAGACACTCTGGCAGCCAGCCCCAGGGAGTTTCTATGGCTGGTCTTGCCCCACTGCTGAAGCATGCTGCCTGCCCATGCGCGGCAAGCAGTGATGCAGGCTGCAGGGATCTGGACCCAGATTCGTGCCAGGTAAGTAAGTGGTGGGGACTGGAGGAGGGGAAAGGGAACCATGGGGGGGTGGGGCATGCCTGGCCCCAGCCCCCACTCCCTGATTGCCCCCCTGCCTGGCCCTTGCTCCCCAATTGCCATCCCTGATCAGCCCCCCACCCAGCTCCAGCAATCTTGGACTCAACCCATGCTACCCCCAAAAAAACCCACGCTCACCAGTAGTAGCAGTGGCCGTCGGAGTCACTGGGGCCTCCTGGCAGAGGCCCCCTGCACAGCACGAGGAAGCGGGGGGCAGCGTGGACCGGTGTAAGCCACCTGGCACTGGTACTGCCACTGCCCCATCTCACAGGTGCAGCCTGGATTGGCAGGGTGCCATGTGGCTCTGTGTGCTGTCAGGCAGGTGGGGCTGCTGTGGCTGTCACCCTCCCCACACCGCTCAGCCTGAGTGGCCCCAGCTGCCTGATAGCATGTGGAGCCATGCGATGCCCTGCCAACCCAGGGGCAGTGCCAGTGCCAGTGCCAGGTGGCCGGGGCCAGTTTCCACTCCCCCCCACTGTGTGGGGGGAGCTCTGTCAGGAGGCCCCAGTGACCCCCTGTTGGGGGGCTCTAGGCCCCTGTTGGGTGGCTGCACCCTCTTGGGGGGCTATGGGCCCCATTGGGGGACCGTAGCCCCCACTGGGGAACTGTAGCGCCATGCGGGAGCAGTCCATGAGCTGTGAGGGGGGGCTGCTTACAAAGGCTACTGCCCCCCCCACAGGGCCCACATACCGCACACCTGGCCCCATCCCCCGCTGGCTTCCCCAGCTCCCCTGATAGCTGCCTCATCCAGCCCCATCACCTGCTTGCTCCCCCAGCCCTCCCAGTCATTTCTCCACCTGGTCCCAGCCCCCAGTCACTGCCCTACCCAGTCCCAGTGTCACTCAAAAAACCCCCACCCACACTCCGCAGTCACTGGCCATAGCAATGGCTGTCATGGCCCCTGGGACCTCATGGAAGAATCCTCCTGCATGGCAGGGGCAGTGGGGAGCAGCCCCAGCTGCCCGGCACCCGTGATGTCACTGTCAGACCACGTGGATGCAGCGCAGCTTGGCAGGGCGCCGCACACTGTCTGGGAGCTCAGGGCCACTGGGACTGAGCGGTACTGGGCTCTGAGTGACAGCTGGAGCCGCCCCGAGCTTCCAGACAGTATGTGGTGCCTTGTGGTACCTCATGGCGCCCTTCCGAGCCACGCAACACCCGCATGATCTGAGAGTGGCAGTGCAGATTCCAGGTAGCTGGGGATGCTGCCTGCTGCATGGCAGGGCTTTGCCAGGAGTCCCTAGTGGCCCCCATGGCCACCGCTACAGCCAGTGAGTGCGAGGTTTGGGGGTTTTTTTGTTTTGTTTCTGAGTGCCGGGACATACAGGCAGGCAGTATTCTTCAGCAGCAGGGCAAGAGACAGCAATACAGACGCTGTGGCTGGTTACCAGAGAGAGCATCTCTATGAAGGACCCAAGCATCCAGTTGCCTCAGGCTATGGCCCGGGACCATGTCTTGCACTGCTGTTTCATTGTGCGTTTTTTTACCCCTGGATATCCAGGGGTCTAAGTTTGCCACCGTGCTGTAAATATGCAGCACAGGGAACTTTTTTTTGTTTCCGCATGTGCATCTTGCCGCATCTCAAAGGAGTTTGAGATGCTGCAAGAGGCATGTGTGTGCTTGTTCGCATGCGCCCCTTGATGGTGAATGCTAGAAATAGTCCAAAGAGAAAGAGCACATTTGGTTCAAATTTTAAAATTAAAGTAATTAAATTACTTAATTAATTTACATTTAAACCTCTTTTTCTAAGTATATTTAATACACCCGATGTATATTTTTGCAGTCATTTGAATCAAGACTGGCCAGTTTTGCTGCTGTTCTAAAAAAAGATCTGAAGTTGACAGAGGAGTTTTTAAAGTTTTATCACAAAGATATTCCCAAAGAGCAACTTAAGGGGCTAAAATTAAGCTATGAATATGTGCAGAAGGCTTTTTATGTGGTCTGTGATATATCTTCAAATCTTGCAAAACAAATAGTCCTTGCTGTTGACACTGAAATGGTATGTACCTATCTAACTTTTTTGTTTCTTTGTTTACTTGTTTGAAGTAGTTCAACTTAAAAGGAATATTTTGTTTTGGTTTTATCTAAATAAAAATAAATGTTTATAGGTTTCCCTTGCCAAGCACGGTTTTGCCAACTGTGGTTTTGAGTATCCATGGTTAATATTCTGTAAACCATTTTGGGTATCATGGTATACAGTTTTGGCTAACCATGGTTTTCTGTAGCCATGCATCAGCCCACCAATGCCCTGGCTCTGCTCATGACTCCCCTTCCCCTGCTTCCCCAGCCAGAGGTGGCCCTCAGCCCTGCTGGAGGTGCATGCAGTGGCGGGGAGCTGCCCTACCCGCAGAGGCAGGTAACAGCACGCCCGCTTGCCACTGTTCCTTGCTGCCCTGCTTCCCTCCCCCATGACGCAACGTGATAGGGAGCAGAGAAGCTGCACGAGGATCTCCTCACCCACCGCTGCCCACCCTATACAGCTCTGGAAGTGCGCCTTCTGTGCCTGCAGCCAGTTTGAGGGGAGGAGCCCCATGCCTCAGCCCTCAGTGCAGCCCCGCGTGCAGGAGGTGCATCGCTAGGCCAACGCAGGGCAAGGAATGGCAGGCAAGGAGATCCCCACATGGCTTCTCTGCTTCCTGCCGCACCTGATTGTGGGGGAGAGAAACAGAGAGGCAGGGAACAGCAGCCCCGGCCAGGTTGGGTCGTGAGACAGTCTGAGTCCAGTGGCTCAGCCAGGGGTATGGGTGGACAGGCCACTGTGTCCCTCCCCTCCTCTTCCACCTCTCCCTTCCCCACCCCCAGGTAAGAGGCAAATGCACCAGGGGAGACACTGCTTCTTCACCCTGGGTGCGCTCCATCTCCGCCCGCTGGTACGTAACCCCTGTAACCTGTCTAAGTACCCCTAGGGGTACGCCTACACCTGGTTGACCACCCTGTGTATTAAAGGTAAGTAAAAATGATTTTTATACAAGTTTCCCTTGCCAACCATGGTTTTGCCAAACACAGTTTTGAGTATCCACGCTTAATATTCTATATACCATTTTGGCTACCACGGTATACAGTTCTGAATAACCACAGTTTTCCATGGCTGTGCATCAGCCCGCCACCTGCCATTTTTCCCATAAACATTTTGTTTTGCTTACCACAGTTTTGCCAACCACGGGAACTTTTAGGAACCTAACCCCAGCAGTTGGCAAGGTAAACCTCTACACTATACTGTACAGTATTTAAGTCCCTAACCCCATTGTTCCCATAAGCCTTTAGTTTTACCAGCCATGGTTTTGCCAACCATGGGAACTTTCCAGAACCTAACCCTTGCAGTTGGCAAGGGAAATGTGTATTTTCCTTCAGTTAGTATCAGCTTGTGGCTTATTTGTCTATGACACTCTAAATAAAGCTATAACTTCCCTTTCTAGTCTAAGCTTGCAGAACTGCATTGGGAACATCTAAGCAGACTTCAGAAGTTCTCAGACTGGATCAAAGAAAATAGTAAAATTGTGAATGACTTGATGGTGAATACAAGTGATATAGAGGATGTAAAGCAAAACTTACAACTACTTAAGGTAGGTATCATTTATGGTAAAAGGTAAAATAATGTAGGTATTTATTAAAAATTATTTTATACAGTTGCACTTTAAATTGCAACTATTTCATAGGATATATTGCTTTAAATGACAAGTAAACATGTATAATAAGCCAACATTAAAACATTCATCTGCCATTCCTTTCCTGAAACCCGTAAGAGGAATTTTGGCCAACAGAATAGATATCGTAGTGCTAGCTTTGCCTGTAATTGCGGTAACAGATCTGATCACGGCCCTGGAAGTGTTCTGTTTCAACCTCTCTTATTGTATTTATATCCTAATGCTGAAACTTCATTTTTCAATAAATTTTACATATATTTCTCAAGCATCTCTAAGTAGATACTTAGACACAAAATCAAGGAAAAAAATCAAGAATTATTCATTTAAAAAACTGAAATATTTCAGTGAATAAACCATGCATTTAAACACATATGTGAACTGTAAAATTAATGGTGACTATTAGGTTCAATAAGTTGACAATAAGTTTTCAAAATACATAGTAATTTAATTGTATAGCTGAAAATGAGAGGGGTTTTTCTTACATTATGGGTGTGGACAGAGCATGGCCACAAGGGTTAGAGAAAGGCAAGAAAGACAATATCTTAATTAAACACACTTATATTTCTACATCTTGAGATACTGCTTTTGCATCCCTGCATACGGTTTTTGCCAGGTAGATGAACTCAACTCTGGAGCCAGCAATTCAGTTCTACAGGTCAGTTAGTCCTCTGAAAAGTGAGGAGAGAGAAGAAAAGAAAAAGGTGTTGAGCCCTTACTTTTTTGGGCCCCTACATAGCAATCTTAGTGATCAGAAAGGCAATATTTCCACAAACTCAGCCAGTTGCCTGGTGGTGTTATATATTAATCCCATCTAAAAGTTGCCTCAAAAACATATCTAAACATGGGGCAAGGTACATAGGACAGTGATATTTTTCTAAAAAATATGCTCTGTCTGTTAGTGAATGTTTGTTTATTGTTGGTTATTTCTCTTTTCTTTATTTACAGCATGCTGCAAAAGAGGTTGCCTATACAAAAATGCAACTGGAATCCACTGCATTTGATGTTCAGTTCTTCATTTCTGAGCATGCCCATGATCTTTCCCCTAATCAGAGCAAACAACTGCTGAGGCTTTTAAATATTACCCAGAAATCTTTTCAGGAAGTACAGGAAGCAATTATATCTCATGTGGAGAGTTTAGAGAGTCTGTTACAAGCAGCACAAGATGTTGGTGATCAGAAGGTTTGCCTTTCTGTGTAAATGTGTGCCTAGTGTTTTATGCTATGGATGAGGAAATTTAATAACAATATATAACAATCGCATTTCAGAGAAGATTTGCTTGACAAACCTCCTCTATGGATTAAGCCTATTTTATACAATTTATTCTTTTTGCCCTCACAATTCTACAAAGGTAGTAGCAGTCAAAGTTTGTGAAGTGCTGTTCTGTTCTTTTCCTTTTGTGACCACAACTTTGAGTACTACGCTATTAGAAAAGTGGTCAAATACCTGAGTTTTCAGAAACCATGATGTACATAGATATGGCATGATCAAGCCTGTACTTTTTTTAGTATGAAGGAAAACTATTTATGACTATGCATAGTAATGAATAATGTAGTAATTGCAATTTTAATTTAATAACTATCAACAAGGCTGGCCAAGAGAATGCTTATAGTACAGTTTTACCTCCCTTTTTCATAGAAATGTAAATATAAACCTCAGAGAGTACCTCCTCCTCTCCTGTTTATGCATTCTGAAAGGTTACTTGGGAATCTGAGGTTTCTGAAAGATTATAAGTTTTCTCAAGTTTTCTTCTACCAGGCAATAGATAAAAATTGGTGAATGAGAGAGAACTTGGTAGCAGTCAGGAACTTGCATGTCTTGTTCCTTTTTGTTGCTCAAAAGGCCGGCAATTACTATTAGGTAACATATTGTGCATACCAACTGAGCTAACACAACAATCACAACTAACCTCTGTTTTAATATCCTTTTTCAGAATTAATTGCGTTTATCTCAGGTTTCAAGTGATTAAGAGATGTGGATTTTCGCTTCTGTCGTTTGGAGGTTTCATCTTTCTCGCATATGCATGGCCAGACTTCTTTTGGGCAGTTCCATCAATACATGGTCTCTTGTACTTACAGCATTTGAGAGGTTTATCCATAACTACAGTGTATTCACCTTGCTCAACCTGTGTACCACTGCTATCATGTTTACAGCATACTTTTAAAATGATTGCCTTGCACTATTGTACTCTAAATGTAGTTCATATGGGAGCTTCTAATGAAACTTATGCAAATTTTGTTTTTTGGTTGTTGTTTTGCTGTAATATAGGATGTGGCTGAACAGCAGCAGGAATGCAAAGAGAAATTGCAGGAAATATGTGATCTCCTGACACAAACAGAAAATCGGCTTATTGGTCACCAAGAAACTCTTGTTATTGGAGACAGCAAGGCTGAGTTAGAGCAATACCAAACTAAACAAGAGGTTTGTACAATTCTGTTCATTCATGCTCGTGAAAGAAGATTTAGAATCATAGAATCATAGAAAGTTACGGTTGGAAGGGACCTCAGGAGGTCAGCTAGTCCAAACCCCTGCTTAAAGCAGAACCGTTTGCAACTAGATCATCCCACCCAAGGCTTCGTCTAGCTGGGTTTTAAAAACCTCCAAGGATGGCACTTCTGCCACCTCTCTGGGTAAACTGTTCCAGTGCTTTAATACCCTCCTAGCAAAAAAATTCTTCCTAACGTCTAAACTAAACTTCTCTTGCTGGAACTTGAGACTGTTGCTCTTTGTTCTATCATCTGCCACCACTGAGAACAGTCTAGCTCCATCCTGTTGAGCACTCCTTCAGGTTCGAGAGAAGGCTGCTCTTAAATCCTCTCTGTCTTATCTTCTCTAGATTAAATAAGCCCAGTTCCCTCAGTCTTTCCTCATAAGTCATGTCCCTTAGTCCCCTTACCATTTTTGTTGCCCTCCGCTGGACTCTCCAATTCGTCCACTTTTTGGGTTCCTTATTGGGACCCCAAAACTGAACACAGTAGTCCAGATGTGGCCTCACCAGTGCTGAATAGAGGGGAATAATCACTTCCCTTGACCTACTGGCAACACACCTACCAATATAGTCCAGTATGCCATTAGTCTTCATGGCAACAAGGACACACTGTTGGCTCATTTTCACTGTAACCCCCAGGCCCTTTTTTGCAGAGCTGCTGCCCAGCCAGTCAGCCCCAGCCTGTACCAGTGCATGAGATTGTTCCATCCTAAGTGCAGGACTTTGCACTTATCCTTGTTGAACCTCATGAGATTCCTTTTGGCCCAGTCTTCCACTTTGACTAGGTCACTCTGAATTCTAGCCCTACTCTCCAGCATATCTACTACTCCCCACAGCTTGTTTTCATCTGCAGACTTGCTAAGGGTGCAGTGTATGTCATCTTCCAGGCCATTAATAAAGACATTGAACAAAACCAGCCCCAGGACCGACCCCTGGGGTACTCCACTTGATACCCCTGGGGTACTCCACTTGATACTGGTTATCAGCTAGACATTGAGCCATTGATTACTGCTCTCTGAGCCCAGTGCTCCAGCCAGTTTTCTATCCATCTTACAGTCCATTCATCCAGCCCATACTTCCTTAGTTTGCCTGGGAGAATGTTGTGGAAAACCATATCAAAATCCTTGTTAAAATCAAGGTACACCACATCCACTCGTCTCCCTGCATTCACAAAGCCAGTCATCTCATCATAGAAGGTAAGCAGTTTGGTCAGGCATGACTCAGCCCTGGTGAATCCATGGTGATTGTTACTAATCATCTTTGTCTCATTCAAGCACTTAGAAATGGATTCCTTGAGAATCTGCTCCATGATTTTTCCAGGGGCTGAGGTGAGGCTGACTGGTCTGTAGTTCCCTGGATCCTCCTTCTTCCCTTTCTTAAATATGGGCACTCTAGTTAAAACTTGAGTCCTGGGGGTGGGGAGAAAGGATGATTGGCATACAAAAAGCTTATCTTACAAGAGAAGATTAAAAGAATCTGGCTTGTTTAGCTTGGCAAAATGAAGGTTGGTGGGTGTCCATAGCTAGAAGAGAACCATGTAGGACAGGGTATCAAATTTCCATCCAGCCCCACAGGTGCTGCATGCATCACAGGTCCTGGACTGGCTGGAATAGGCACCATGTCCAACACAGTCCTGGTAATTCTGGGGCAGGTGCCATGTACAGTACACATCCCATGTGGCACAGTCCGACTGGAACAGGCTCCTGCTCCAGCTAGTCTGGGATTTGTGCTACATGCCCTCTGGCCAGACTGCGCTACATACGGCACCCATTCTGGCTGCTTCAGGATCCAGAGTACATGTACCTACTTGTACTGCACAATCTTTGAGTGGCCAGAATGGGCCCTGCCTATGGGACTGGTCTGGTGTGTGCTGTGCCCTGTGTAGGTCTGCTCAGGCCTAGGGGCAACACCAGGGCCCAGATGGCAGGCTCCACAGGCTGGATCAAGCCCTCAGGCTGTATGTTTGACACCCCTCATCCAGGATAAAAGACAATAGGAAATGCTGGCACAAGGACAAATAGGCATAAATCAGCTGTAAATAAATTGGAGTTGGAAATGTTGAGGGTGAAGTTCTGAAAGAGCCTTCAGGAGGAGTTATGGGAGCAAAAAAAAAAGTCTAACTGGTTTAAATATGGAGCATTATTGATTCCTGGAAGGAATTAAGGAATATATGATATGGTGACTGCAGTAGAGAGTACTGGATTGGATGAGCTAGAAGGTCATCCCAGCATACTTTCTTAAGATCTTAGGGGAAAAAAACATGTTTAAATAGCAGCAACTATAGTAATTCTGGAATGGCCTATTTTATTGATTTTAGTCTGAACTTCACAAAAAATTGGCAAGAACTGACTGTGGAAGAAGTTAGGAATAAGAGCTAGTCCAGGCTCTCATACTGGCCCTCCTACCATGGTGTTAACGTGCTTGATTTTTTGCAAGTAGAGGTATTGAAGAGAAATATCCAGCTAATGTATATAACACTTTGAGCAAGCTAAGTTTTACAGCAATCCAGCTGGCAGAGAAGGCTCTTCAGTTTGCATCAAGAAATCTGGTGCTATTCAAAGGGCAGATTCTAGTGCTGTGCAGCTTCAGGCACTGCCAGCTCTGTTTGTCAGTCCTGGTTGCTGCCCTAGAAGCTGTTATGCTTGCAGGGCAGCAGCCAGGGCTTCAATTACACCACCAGTTTGCCCACAGGGAAGGCAGGGGCAAGGGAGCATGGTCTTCTCCCCTAGGCGGTTGGGGCTGCCTGTCCCCTGCAGCTACCTCCAGCTGATACCCACATGGGGACTTAGTTCCTCTCCAGCCAGCTGCCTAAGGTACTTGTGCACCCCTCTCTTTGCTACAGTTTCCAGTGCTGCAGTTGAATGCCTGTTCCAGCTTAATTTACCACAGGTAACACGGGTAGGTGGGATGAAGATAAATTATCTTGTCTCTCTGGCTGAGGAGTTTCTGAGAAGTTTGAAGCAAAATACAGGTAAATAATTTACTTATTATTATTTGTTATTTTTCCCTACAAGGAGATACAGAAAGACATGCAGTTAAGTGCACAGGCACTGGCAGAGATTGTGAAAGACACTGAGATGTTCCTGAAAGAAAATGGAGAAAAGCTGTCACAAGAAGACAAGACTGCTCTTGAACATAAACTTAATGAAGCTAAGACAAAGTGTTTGCTGCTTAGTCAAAAGGCAGAAGAGTCCAAGAAAGAGCTGGATAAAGCTATGACAACAGCAATTAAGCAGGAAACAGAAAAGGTTCTCATGCTACCAGTTTACATCTTTATTTGAATTACTATAAGTTTTAATGGGACTAATCTTTCCACTTACTTCTGCTTTACTAATATGATATTAAGTAATATTTTACCTAGGTTTCCAGCAATTACTGCTTGGATGTTTTACAAATACAGTAAATTTGCAATATGTTAGTAAACAGCTTCAACATTTTTAAAAAACATTTTAAAATGATTGCACTATCTGCATTTGAAATTATATGAAAACTAAAAGAGATCCAAATTGTGAACTTTCTGTATGTAGGTTGCAGCCATAGAACAACTGAAAGAGAGTAAAAATACAATAGAAAATCTCTTGGATTGGCTATCAAATGTGGATAAGGAAGCAGAGCGTGGCAGGAAACATAAGCAGGCAATAGAACAGAATGGAATACATTATAAAGAAGGGGCTGAGAAGGCTTTGGAAGGAGAAGAGGATGATGTCAATGGTAACCTGTTGGAACTTCAACCAGCTGAAGTGCAAGTGGATGGCCTAGTAAAAACCACAGAAGATAATCTAAACCAGCAGTATCAGAAAGTCAAGGTACTGTATATTACCAATGACTAGAAATATTCAGGACCTGGATAATAAGGTGACAAGTCCCTGGGTGCAAATTCAGGACTAACTGAGGTCAGCTGAATTTTTTTCATTGACTTCAAAAGACTTTCATTAGGCATCTAAGAAATAATTTGTGTGCTTCTGTAAATATTCTGTTACTGTAGGGGGCATTAATGTGCCATTTACATCACAGGTACCACTGTTACTTTCTGTCGTAAGACTGGAGAAAAGCTGGAGTTTTCAGTAGTAAATGCTGCTATCCAAATGGATATCCAATTATGGCCATTCTTTTCTAGGCAGAAATGAATTCAACATGGTCTTTTTTTAAGTGCTTACTTTTGATAAATAAAGAACAATAGGTAGAGCCATGGTGCTATAATACTGCCACAGTTCTTACCAAAATCTTTCTAACAGTTAAATTATTCATCCTCTCATGTTTTCCCTTGGGCATGAATTACATACAGCTGCAGATATTTGAAGTTTGGGATTATTAGTTTATAATCTGTCACTTTAAAAGTGAGGCAGTGTGGGGCAATACCTCTGAAAACTTCTGCAGGAGCTGTAAAATACCACAGCAATTTTAAATTGGATGGATATTGCAGTCAGACCAGCTGGCACTGCAGTCAGACCAGCTGGCACTTAAAGATCATATTTGTTTATCACACCCTAATTTGACTTTAGATGTAGCTTTGCTCATCTGAAACCAAATGATCAGAGTAGCTTCCTTATAAAGCCTCAGAAAATGGAAATATGATCATGTCTGGTATCTACTAGAGCTGGCTGAAAAATGGGAAATAAAATTCCAAAAACAATGTTAATTGGGGGTTGCCTGTAGCAGGCTATTCTACAAGACATCTTGTTGTTGTTTCTGTGGTAAAGTGAAGTGTTTCAAAAACTGAGGTTTTATGAAAGGTTATGCCATAATTCAGATTGTTTGAGAATGTAGTTCTAACTTGTATGATTTACAAGTATTAACTTGGCTGAATTAATATTGCATGCATCATGAATCAGTTTTTTATGACAAAAAGACCAGCATTCTTTAAATAAAGATGTTTGATAAGTACTTTAAAACTATTAATTAAAACTGAAGCATGGAAAAATAAAATGAGGAATGACCAGGATAATGAGTAATTCAAAACATAAAAGGAAATATGTGTACTTCCCTTGATGTAATTGGCACTGTATACAGTTTGAATAAACAGTTATAGCATAGGCAACAGGTGAAGAAATACCTTAACATATAAAAAACTGTCTATATAAGGGGTTTTCAACCTTTTTTAACAAATGTACCCCTTCTGGTGGTGGCAGTCAGACGCAGCGGGGGTGGGGAGGCTCACATGAGGCAGCCACTGCCACCACCCACCACTCTGTGCCACTGCTGCCACCCACCGTCCTGTGTACACTGCCACCGCTGCCACCCACTGCCCTGCACCACCTCCATGCCCCACTTTTCCATGGCCAGTCGCATATACGGCTCCATGGGCTGCTGACAGGCCTTGTGCCCGGCCAATCATGCGCTGCCCATCAGCCTGTGGAGCCGCCGGCTGGGTGGTGCCTACGTGGCCCACAGTGGGGAGCAGCTGCCCTCACCCCCCTGACCCTGCTCCTGGGAGGCAGCAGTGCAGGGTGGTGGGTGGCAGCACAGGATGGTGGGAGGCAGTGGTGGCAACCGCCACATGTGAGGCCCTCTCCCCCCCCCGCCCCACATCTGTCCTCAGAGGGGCGCTGCTGCCTTCATCCCCCCGCCCCCGCCTTGCTCCATTCCTGCCCACCTGCGCATACCCTGTATCACCTTTCCAAGTACCCACACAGGTACACATACCCCAGTTGACAACCTCTGCCATTGCACTTTTTATAGAGTCCTGCTTTGGGCAGTGATCCAAGTCAATGAGGAAATTTTTGACTACTCTAATGATTAAGTAAAAAATGTTGGAAAACATTAAAGTAATTGCTTCTGAGATGGGGGTTTCCTCTCAATCATGGACTATTCTGCAGGTTTCACTGTACTAGATATATTTTATAGAGATATGAATATATTGTTCTTATTTTGATAAGCATCAGCATACTTCCAAGTTCCACTTATGCTCAAAAGGCTTCACTTCTATATACAGTTAGGATTCCATAAGTACCACTAAAATTTGAAGATGTTATATGATAAAGAGGAGTGGCATGTTTAGTTAGATTGCTTTAAAAGTGTTAACTGATCAGTCAAAACAGAAAGAAAAGCATTTAATTATATGGAACCCTGTATGAAGGTGTAATCATAGCATTTTTATATTTCTATTGTAGGCTCAACATGAGAAAATTATTTCACAGCAGCAGGCTGTCATAATAGCAACTCAGTCTGCGCAAGCTCTGCTTGAGAAACAAGGCCACTATCTTTCTCTTGAAGAAAAAGAGAAGATGGAAAGGAATATGAAGGAATTGAAGGCACAGTATGAAACTGCTTTAGCTGAGTCAGAACAGAAAATGAAGTTAACACATTCTCTGCAGGAAGAACTTGAGAAATTTGATACAGATTATAATGAATTTGAAAACTGGCTACGGGTGTCAGAACAAGAACTGGAAAACTTGGAGGCTGGTGCTTCTGACTTCAGTGGTATCATGGACAAACTAAAAAGACAAAAGAGTTTTTCAGAAGATGTTATTTCTCACAAAGGTGACTTGCGGTACATTACAATTTCTGGACAGAGAGTTTTGGATGCTGCTAGGTCTTGTAGCAAAAGAGAAGGTGTTAAGGTTGACAGAGATGGTCTTGATACTTCAGTTACTTACACGGAGGTACAGAATAAACTGGATAGTGCTTCAGATCGCTTCAAATCTCTCTACACTAAGGTAAGTTTTATTTACCACCAAATAAATTAAGGGAGGACTAGCTGGCTTGTAAAATTTTTGGGTGAATAACAGGTTAAGCAATGGACAAACTACCAAGAAAAGTGGTAGATTTTCCATTACTTGAGGCCTTCATATCAAGATTGGATACCTTCTTAGATGTGCTTCAGTCAAAATCATACTATTTGGTTCTATGGCTTATGTTTTACAGGAGGTCAGACTAGATGAGCTAGCAGTCCCATATGGTCTTAAAAATCTCTGAATTTCTTAAAGCAGCAAGGCTGAGTAACGTGTTGAGAAGGAAATACATTCACTGGCCCCTCTCATTGGTCTAGATACTATATCTGTCCATGAAGTGTATTTTGTAATGTTTCCTTCTATGTGTTATTTCAGGGGTGGGAAAAATGGCAGATCCAGCTGGTGGCCAGACTCCATGCCTCTTGCCTGCACTGCTTTCCGGTCGGTCTCCATGGGGAGCACAGGGCCATTACAGCATGGGGCCACAGAACTGGGGCTCTGTCCCAGCCTACGTGGCCACACTATCATAGCCCCACACTCCTGGGCTCTCCATGGAGACCAGCTAGGAGTGGTGTGGGCCAGGCATGGAGAATGTGGGCAGGAATGTGCTCCAGGGCTGGGGCTGGGATCTTGAGGTGATGACAGTATAGGGCCAGAGCTGGGGCAGAGCTGCAATCTGCCGCATGTGTGCCCCTGACTGCAGAACTCGCATTTGTCACAGAGGCTCATTCCTGGCCCTCTCAAAATCCTGGGGTCTCCCCGGCCTCACCCACCTGTTTTGCATCTGGCTGCACCCCCATCCCATCCTATCCCATCCCATCCTTATGGCTGCATGCCCTGCCCACATGGGTCCTGCCTCTAGTGGCAGGTGCTAGGTGGACAGGCTGGGGTGCGCAGGCAGTGGGGCTTAGTCCAGTGGCAGCATCCAGAAGGAGCCACTACCACTGGGGCCACTGGCAAGTGGAGTAGCCCATCCCTGTGCTAGCCAATCTCTTGTCTTACTAATAAAACAATTACAGTAGGAATCGTACCTTTGACAAGATTAGTATTAAAAATATAGGTTTGATAGAAAGCCTTAGTCTAGCTGAGCTCCTAAATTAGTTTGTCCTGGTTTAAACTCCACTTTTGGCAGCAGTTCACAGACACCAGTTGATTTAAAGGAGCAATTCCATACTCTTCTGCCGAGCCTAGTTATCTGCCACCCTAGCAGTCTCAAAGATGTCCTGGGGAAACATCCTGTGATGGCCCTGTACATGTAGACGATCTGGATGGGAGTCTGTCCTCCAGCCCTAATTCATATCTGTTTTCTGTGGGAAAGCTCCTGCAGGACAGGACTAGATATGGCATTTGTGGTTCGTGTTCCCTTTGCTGACCCCTTCCACTCCAACACACCCATTGCTGAGGGAGCAGACTAATTCTTTTGCCATAGGACAGCATCTGCATATTTACAGAATCTCACTAGACTTTTTAAATTTGTGTTGTGAATAATTGTGCTAGAAATAATTGTTTATTTTCTTTTTTAAAGTGAATATTAATGCTTTTCAGAGTCTTTCATTTGTCTGCTACAAAGGCACAGTATGGGTAGAGCAGATTCTCCATGCTGGCCTGCTAATGTGCATCAGAGCTGCCTTAAAATTATACCTCTAGGGAAGAGGAAATTCTGTCTCTTATGACCATTAGCCTAGTGGACACCTGCTCACTAGATGCTTCATTGATGTCACCAAGCTCATTTTGTATCTGACCCCAGAATGGCCTTTGGATAACAACACCTGGCACTCTATTTAGTGTCCAGTATTGACAAAACCAGGAAAACATCTTAGTTATAAATCAGGGTTGCATGTATCTGTTTGAGAGATTTATTTCTGTGTCCTTGTCAGAGGCTTAACAAAGCAGTTAGGTGTTTGGGGCAGCAGGAGCCATGGGGGCAGCAGCAAATTCCAGCTCCCACTCTACCACTGGTAGATTGTGTAGCTGTGGCAGCACCTTTTATTTTTCTGTGAACACCCCTCTCCCCACAGGATCAGTACTGTGGGGAACTCCCCCAATCACCCCACACTGGTTTTGCTACTGGTTCTTAGGGCTCATGTCATCTTGGGAGTCTGTGGCTTCAAGTCAGAGTCTTGCAGAGTCTATTACTGCTACTGTGTTTGTTGGTGGGAAGTGCCAGCCTTTGGCTAGGATGCTTATGGCACTAAGGCCTACTCTTGCACCTCAAAGTTTGTTCTCTGGCTGCATATTTTTAGGCACTAGCAGTTTTCAAAGCCAACAGAGGATATCCTTTATTTCCTGGCCACCGTTCCTTGTTCTTATGGTTTTATGACCGAGCTTCTGCATAATTGCATTTTCACAGTTTGATTAAGGACACGACATCTTCATCATCAAGCTAAATTCTAATCTGTTTTTTTGAAAGCTTGTGAATAGGCCTCCCTGCACATGTTTGGGAAAATTCATTTTCATTTTCCCTCTCGACTTGGAATAAAAAGTAAAATCCAAACTTCTACAGTTTGTACATTGGATTTGCTCTAAATGATTTGTCTGAGAATGGTACTTTTCTGGGCGAGGGAACCGACATATTTGTAAAGATATTTAACATTTTTAAACAGCTTCTGTTTTGTGTGCATTCATATCAGCAGATGATGATTGGTGTTTCTGTGCGTGTAGAGATGCTTTATTATGTGGCAGACTAATCCGATGTGCAGTGAAGTGTCATCACTTACAAGCGTGCAGGAATTAGGGCACAGTAGACTAATTTACTCTGCTGCTGTATAACCCTGTCGGATACAAGGTGTATCCAGCAGCACAGCCAATAATTATGCTTAAACTTACTTATTCAGTCACATTAATGTTAATTGCACATGTAGGATGTTTATAGACATGCTGGGGGGGGAGGGGCAGGACTTTAACTAGAGCAGCTCCATGAGCCACTCCAATTAAAGTGCCCGGAGCATCCCGTGTATCAGTGTTCCCATGCTGAAAAATGTTGGTGGAGGTGCTTTAACTAAAGCTCATTGAAGTTCAAGCACCCTCATGGCCATTTTTCTGCACAGGGGCTGATACATATGACACTGAAGTCTACTGGAGCATGGTAATTAATGGAGTCTGCTCTGACTCATTGTAATTACAGTGCATCAGAGCAGCCTCAGTGTACATGTATAGGTGCTTGTAGATGTGCCCAGAGAGTGGTGGCTGGCCCTTAATATTCAAAATAAAAATCTTAGACATTTCTTCATTAAATTAAGCGTCTCTAAGAATTTTAAACATGAAGATGTTTAAAGACATACTTTACTTTTGTTTCAGTAAATTGGTTGCAGGAGTGGTAAGAGCTTTGGACAGATGCCCCACCCCTCTTTTTTTTTGTTTAAATATAAATAAAAAAATTCAGCTTTAGAGTGTGTTTGAATATATACTATTTTGTGCATAAACTTGGCCGTTGTACCAAGGTGCTAGTTGTCCCTAGACAGACAAGGTTCTTTGGGTGAATCTGATATCTTTTATTAGATCAACTTAAATGGCTGGAAAAAAAATTTAAGCAAGCTTTTGGGTTTAAAAACCCTTCGTCAGACTGAGGAAGTTTCTGCAGTTGATGTATGCTCTGCCTGAATGGAGTGAAAAAGAAGCCAGAGGCTGGTTTGGTATGCATGTGAAACAGGCAGTCAGTGAAGATGTATATTGAGGAGTCGGTGGGTGAGAGACAGGCTGGGTATGGGGGAGAAGGGGGTAACTGGGGATTCAGATGTCAGGCAGGTTATAAATCCAATGTCTATATTTAGTCCATGATTTTTAGTATCCAGGAGCCTGATGAAGTGGAGTTCTTGTCTCTGAGAAGTGTTTTGTAAGTTTTCTTTGAGGATTAGTACTGAGAGATTGTAGAGAGAGTGGTTGTCTTGTGAGAAATGTGCTCCTTAGATACTTGGAAAGATACATGAAATGTCTTTTTAATATTTAGCCACTAGATGGAGACCGAGTAGCAAATGTGAAATATTCTTCTGAGCTTCAGAAGACAAATATTTAAAGTAGAAGATAAATATTGTGATATTATACAACCACAGTATTTTGTCTATGAAAAGTATCTCCCCAAACACTAGAAAATTTGCCCAATCTTTTACTGCTTGGGACTATATGATGTCTGAAAGCATTTTACAGCGGAATCTCAGTGTCTCTGGCTGGAAAAAACAGCATCTATAAAAACAAAACAAAACAAGGTGTATGTCCTTTAAGGCTCTTTAGGAGGTTCAGACTTAGTAAATAAATCACTGCTGAAAAACAGGGTCCCCTTTTGCTCACATTTTGGGGGTCGGCTACCATTGTGATATGAATTCTTATTGCAGACATGGTAACACAAACTCAGTGGTGTTCTGAACTGGGTTTCCAATGATACTGAACTTCGTATTTTTTCAGAAAACAGAAAACCTCTGATAAAATAGATAATTCAGAACTTTTTCTCTAAAGTATTTTTTCCTTATTTAGGCTTCTTCATTTAGGCTATATTAAGGTTAGGTCACAGTATGAAATATATGCACCTCAGTTCTACAAATGAAAGTGAAGAGTGACCCCAGCTGACATCAAGTTGAGCTGCAGTAATATAGCAGAATCAGGCTTAATCTTTGTTAGACATGATGTCCTTATCCACTTTTTTCTAAGCACTTGCTTACATCTCAGTCCTACAGAACAATTCAGTCGGGCAGCTGTTGAGTTTAGTGAGCACTTCAGGGCCTTATGGCAAAGCTTCCACTAGGTCAGAGGTTCCCAAACTTTTTCTTATTGCTTACCCCCTTCTAGATTTACCAGCTGCCCACCAGCTTACACTTTATATTTTAACCCCTTAAATGCCAAGTATTATTATAATGAAAATTAAAATCACTATTACACTATTTCTCCTGTGTATCCCTCAGAGGTCTCTTGCATACCACAGTTTGGGAACCCCTGCACTAGGTAATTTGTAATGTTTTAGTTGATGTACATCATGTAGCCTAGGCAATACCATGTATAGTTTTCTTGCCTAGTTCTCCCTCTGCACAAATAGTCCATTTAATAATTATTAGCAATTAATTTACAGATTTAAAATGTATGTGTTGTATTGTCTGCCTTACATTCATAATAAAAAAACCTATAGTGCTATGGTTAAAGTTGTCGAGGTTTTCAGAGTTGGGTGCCTTAGAATAGGTACCTACATCTGTATATGTATGCATATAAACAGATATTCTGATATTTAGAGATGCTGAACATTGGTTCCCAATGGCTACATTTAGGTGTCAAAATGTAAACATCCAAATACAAGCACTGGATGATAATAGTAAGACAGATAATAATCATAAAGTGAACAACTGTTTCATTTTCTGAAATACCCAAGAATTATCTTTATTCATGTGGAAAAAAAATCATGAAGTACATATGTTTTAGCTTCTGGATTTTCTTTTATTTTCTAGTGCAATATCCTTGGAAATAACCTTAAAGACCTTGTAGACAAGTACCAGCATTATGAAGATGCATCATCAGGTCTTCTGTCAAGTCTTCAAGCTTCTCAAATAGCTTTGAGCAAACAACTGTCTGAAACAATTGCAGTGGATCCTAAAAATCTCCAAAGGCAACTAGAAGAAACCAAGGTAAAATGCCCTCCAAATCAGTAAAAACACCCTTATGTTAAAAGGAGGTGCTGGTTATTTAAAAATCAGGAAAATACGACATCATCTAAGTAATTAAGGCTACTTGCAGATGTTAGAAAAAAATGTTCTTTACTGGAAGAAGCACATTACGTTCACCCAGCTCTGTAGCATCTGTACAGATTGGGTGCTTCAGCAGGGCTTTTGGCATTTTTATCTAAAAGTGGAGTCAGTCATCTATTAGATTCAAGCAACAAAAAAGCCCCACCAAAGTGCCCAATCTGTACAGATGTTGGGCAAGCCAGGTCCAACTATTGCAGTGCCTCTTCTGGGTATGCGCTGGGTTTGGTGTGGGAGTGTGCAGAGTTTAAAGTGCCGGGTTTTGTTTTTTGGGGTTTTTTAAAAATGTCTGCAAGCAACCTAAGGGTCCAATTCTTGCCTCTCGTGAATACACCCAGTTCCATATAATCCTTGAATTTGGCTATCAGAGGTCTCATTTAATAATTTTTATGTCAAAATAAAAAATATGAGGACTGGTTTATGTGGTGAGGAACAAAAACAAGTGGAAACAGATAAATGTTTACCAACAGTAATCAGGTGAGGGGGTAGAAGCTGGAAGAATTATCATCTAGGAGGGGATTGTGTCATTGTGAGAGCACTGTTTGTGAGGATTTAGACTATTCATTAGTGGATAAATGAACATCTTCCTCTTACCTTTCACTGCCTACTCTGTGGGTTTCTTCTTTTTTATTTTGTCCTACCCCTTTTCTTTTATGCTGGGAGGTTATTAAATAGGATCAAAAGAGTTGTCTTGTTGAATCAGACCTGGGGTCAATCCTGTCTGACAGTGTCCAATACCAACTGCTTTAGAAGAAGGCAGTAAGATGATATGGGATAATTTACGTCTCCTCTTTGTCTCTAAGGCTGTCGCTTATTTACCAAAAACAAAACAAGGAGGGTTTTGGCATTAACTCAGGGTGCAGACAGAAGTGCAGCTCCCATCTGTAACTCAGCACATTTCTGCAAAGTGTTCTGAGTTACAACATTACCCCAAATAGTGACCAAACAGAAGTTCACTGTTGGATCCAGAGGGGAGGGGAATCTAGCTGTAGGCTTCAGCCAGGTTCCCAAAGCAATGGCCCAGCTCCCCGCCAGTACTGGTGGTTTTCAGAATGGGAGGGGGAGGAGGCAGTGGAGGGAGCTCATTTTTGGGGCTCCTCAGCCAATGATGAAGGGTTGGGTGGATAAATTGGAGGCCCTCCCCCACCTGGGGGCTGAACCCCCCCCCCCAGGCTGAACTCCTTCTGCTGCCTTTCCCCCCTCCCATTCTGAAAACAGCCACAGGCTGGGGGCTCAGCAGACAGAAGTTACAGAGGAAGCTACATTTTGAATCGTCTTATCTAATACCTCATGCAACAGAGGGGTCAGATTTTCACCCGATCGGCCATTTTTTAAGCTGCCTGCAGCCATGCATTTGTGTTTGGTCACAGGTATAAACTGCTTTCTGTGGCCAAAATGAGGTAAAAATTGTCCTTTCTGTCTGCACCCGAAGGCTATCTACCTTGATGGCAGTATATGAATGGAGACAAAACAGAAAAGTGTTCACCTCATTGTAGCTAATGGAGTTAGACCCCAGCTACGTAAATGGAAAAAAATCCTGTGCCAGAAGGAACTGTGTGCGCTCTGTTCAACAGCAGGAATTGATCCAGTGCTGCTGGAGTTAGGGAGCCACAGAGACAGGTTCTGTTTTGGTAGAATAGCAGTAGGCTAGAGCTCCTGCATCTGAGTTGATTTATACAAGGATTGATGAACTCCATCATGTCTGAACAGACTTCTGAGGTATTGATTGAACCCCCACTAACATGTGTCACACATGTTTGCACCAGGACAGGTTCCTGCACTGCCTGGGGTGGGGGGAAGATTCACCAGAAGAGCAAAGCAGGAGTGATTGCACTGTGTGCTGTAGCCTTCTTGGAGAATCCCAGCAGAGGGCAGCAGCTTTCCATCATTGCCAGGGCTACATAGATACAATGCTGGTGAAGATTGGGGTGCAGTGGTTGTATCTCTCCCTACTGAGGTATAGGCCCAGGCCTCTGCTAAAGCTGAGAGTACCTTGTATCAGTGTGATCAACATCTCTAGGTAGATTTTGTCACAAGAGGCCAGTGTTCCTGGGTCACATGAGAAGGCAAACCCAAGCAAAATCTAGGCCTTCAAGTTCACAGATCTAGAAGCAGAATTAAAGCAAAATGCATTTTAAAACAAAACAAAAAACATCCTGTTATGAACCCTTGACCCTATTGGTGTTATTGACAGAACTTTTATTGATTTTGGAATTACCCTGGATTTTTATAAAACTGTTAAACTGCCTCCTACTGTATGTATAATTCAATTGTGCAAGTCTTTATTTGCTTTCTGCCTGGCAAGATTACTTTTCTATACCTACTCTTTTTGTCAGTGCTACATAGGGTATTCAACGTATGTCTTACGATGTAATTAAAAATAGTCCACAATCCTGGAATCATTTATGAAAGGGCTGGTTCAGTCAATATTACCTTTCTTAACTATTACAGATTTCATACCAGACAAGTGTTTCCTTTAGCTCACAAACATATTGAGAAACAATAGTCAGCTTCTTCAGGGCAAGGAGTGCTGTTATTATCCCCAGTCAGAACAAGGTAGGGAAAAAAATCTCACACATGGCAACAATGAAAGCTGCGACTGTGTTGTCCTTTGGTACAACGCACCAGAATAATAGATGTCACTGTGATGTTATAGTGATCATCAGACTTCAAAGGAAAGCAATGTTTATTATTCTTTCATCATTAAAAATGCGAACTCGGAACCTGAACTTCAGTGTGATTAATTACATTTGTGCTTTCGGCAATAGAAAAGCAGGAATAGCACCAATTACAAACTGAAGCTGGTTTTAGACATTTAGTTGTCTCCTCTCAAATTAAATATATTCTTTTTAATGCCAATTTCCATGGACCTGATACAGAAGAAGTGAGCACTATGGCTGCTTTATGAAACTCCTACAGGGATTACGTAGGGTACAATAGACATTCAATGAGTATGTGTTAGGAAGGAGGGGAAGTTGCAATGGCTCATAAGACTCAAAGGAGGAGGATCAAGCAGAATGAATAAAGACGGCCAATTAATGAAAACAAAACAAAGAGCATTTTTTAAAAAGTCAGGAGTTGCAAGTTAAAGCAGTCTCTTGAAGCCAACACATGCAGCTGATAATACAGCCAGACCCTGACCTTGGCAGTGAGGTGGGGATAATCTTTTTATAGGGATTAACTGTTCTTCAAAATATTCTGTGATGCCTTAGGCACTAGCTAGCTCACTTTCTATCAACATCTAATGTGTTCCATTATGTTATGGGTTTTTTTAAGAAACACAGTATTTGCAGCCAATATAGGGAAAATACCACTTTGTTTATGTTGTAGCTGTTTTATGGCAGCTGAAGTATCAGAATGTGTCATATACTAACTAGCATGCTATTCCTATTCTCCAGATACTAATGCTGAAACTAAAATGCTGGTTTTAGACAAGAATTATTTTCTTGTCTTGGCAAGAAGTGATATAAAGGATTAACTGTTAGTTCAGCATCCTAAGTGAATGCAATACTGCAGTGTGTGTGTGCCAAACACAGTTCAGAGTCCCTAGTAGACGATACGAAAAATCCACATGAAAAATAAGAAAAATGAAACAGTACAGTTATCAAATAGGTAAACAAAGAAAGTGTAAACTTTGTCACCAAAATGTTTATGGCCCCAGGAGAAGCAGCCTTAAGACAAGGATGATGATCAGCTTGTTTCAAGATAGTTATATTTTTGCTTTGGTATCTGCCAGGACCTGTTCAGCAGATCTGTCTTTTGCACTGAAACTTGTATCACTGTGCTAAAAAAGTCCGTTTTTTCTTTTTGGCAGTTGGTAAATCAGGGAAAAGTATCTTTAAAAAAAATTGTATAAAAGATAGTAAAGTTCCACAGCAGAAATTAATGACTAAGATAAGTGTTGTAAAACAGGAGATAAATAAGATGTTGGATAAACTAACATCAGATCCTTGAGATCATCATTGGCTCCAGAGCCAACAATGAAATCTCATGTCAGGAAGGGGTCATAACTTGGGGGTCAACTTTCTGCCTTTTTCCAGTCATAATTACTGTTAGAGTGATTACATAGTTCATATATAACAACTGCTATAATTAAGGTTATATAACGGTTTATGTGCATCACCCCTGTTTTCAGTTTTCACGACTTCCTAAAAACCATATTTCAAAGCAAGATTTTCTTGCACGATTAGATTCTTCCTAAAGCAGCTTTTTTAAATTTTAAGAAAACATTTTTAGAGATTCAGAGTTAAATTTCTTCATGGGAAGAACAACCTTAAATTTAGGAGGTTTACTATTCCTGGAGGCAGTGAATTAAGAGCCTTTGGACATTATGCTATGATCAGGCACAGTAGATTTTATCTATGTGGTAAGAGAGGGGTTAACATGGCTAATAAGATTGCGTGTTTAAAAGTGCAGTAACTAGGGAGAGGGTGCCATAGTTACCAGCGGCAACACACAGGGTGCACGGGGGTGCATGTGCACCCCCTGAGAGTGCTGGTGGACCCCCTGACAGGCTGTGCTCCCAGCTTAGGCAACAGGCATGGGGCAGGTGAGACCACCAGTGTGAGCACCAGCCGGGGAGTGGGAGCACCGGATGTAGTGCTGCAGCCACTTTTGCGAGCGCAGCGGCCGCTTCCTGGTTGGTGAGATTGATCATGGCCCCCCACCCCCACCTACCCTCAAGTCTGTGAGATTGGCCGCAAAGGGATCCCCCTGGTCGCTGACTAGTTGCTGGGGGGTGGGCACATGCCCCCACTGACTAAGGTGGCACCAGTTACCCATAATGGTCACAGACATTGTAAGTTGCACTAGAATTTGAGATAGACCCTCATCTCCTATCTAGTAATTTGCTGAGAGTCCGGTTTATTTTAAATGCTTGGGAGAGGATCCTGCAGTAAAACATTTTAGCTTCTGTGTGCCACATGAAAGTATCTTTCCACTTTGGACTTTCCTAAATGACTAGCAAAAATGATTTCCTATTATGGAACTTATTCATTTATTTGTCGGTATTCTTTGTAAGCTACGAGGTCTTTGAAATCCTGTACAATAAATGCTATCTTTTACAATGTAAAAGAAAGCTTAGGAAATTCCAAAGTTTTGATAATGTTGTGATTCCATTGTTAACCACTAAAATACAGAAAAGACAAAGTTACAGATACATAAAACATATATGGACTTATAAAGCTGTCCTAGGCCATTTCTCACAGGATAGATTCTTGCTTAAATAAGAATGTATTAGTATATTGTAGTATTTTGAAAGTTACTTATGTGAAAGGTGTATGCTACTCGTACACAGCTACAGATAAAGCATAAAAACACAGAATAACAGGGAAATGTGGTTTTTTTAATTATTCAGCTAGGTGGACTATTGTACACACTTTCTGTGTGATAAAGATAATACCTGGTCCCAGAAAAATAATTAAAAATAAAAGGTTCAGAAGAGTTGATTTATTCACATTATAGAAAACGCAGACTGAAATAATCAGAGTTATATTGTTCCCATTGGTTGGAGGAAACACAGAACACTGGGCTTAGACAGAAGTGACAATTTTTGCCTGATCTGGCCACAGAAAGCTGTGTGTTGCTGTGACCAAACACAAGTGCACAGCTCCAGACACCTTCAAAATGGCTGACTGGGTGAAAATCTGAACTCTCATTGTATGAAGGATCCGATGAAGACATTTCAAAACAGAACAGTTTCTGTAAATTGTGCCTGTGCTGCCTTCTAGCCTGTCCCTGTTTTCGTAATGGGAGGGGGGAAAGAGAGTAGTGGGAGTTCGGTCTGGAGTTTTTTCAGCCCCCACTGGAGGTTTGGGTTGGGTGTATGGGAGCCCCACTTTGGGGTGGGGAGGGGGCTCCAGTACACCCACTCCACCCTCCAATGCCAGGTGGGGAACCCCCTCTCCTCCCTTTTCCCACTCCCATTCTGAACCAAGGACAGGCTGGAAGAGAGGAGGGGCCATTGCTATGGGAAACCAACTGCAGGCTCTCAGCTAGCAGCTAGATTCTCCTCTCCCCTGGAACCAATAGTGAACTTCTGTTTGTTTCAGGGGATCATTGTAACTCAGAACATTTCCTGCAAAATGTTCTCAGTGGCAGCAGGGAGCTGCACTTCTGTCTGCACCCGCTGAGGCTAGGGACAGAAATTACACACAAACTGGTATAAGTGATTGGAAACCGGTTCAGATATTTAACACAAAAGAAGTTCAGTGTACATAAACTGCTTTCAAAATGGCTGAAGCCAGTTTAAGATAAAGCTGGATGGATGTAGTATCAGACTTAACTGATTTTAGGTTAAATCAGTTTATTGAACTTCTGTCCCAGATCCCCGCCAGATTCAAATTAATACACAGTTCCCCAGCATCCCAGGATGGTTTGCACCTCTCCTGCAAACCCTTCCTCACAGGGTGTGCGGGCTAGCCTTAGCCCAAGCCGTCTGCTCCAGGTCAGCAGGGAGGCCTCCCAGCTTCTGGCCTGGGCCACTGTAGACATGTGGCTGCATTTCCAGAATCAAAAGTAAATGTCTGTGTATTTGCTTATCAGTTCATTCTACACAGCTCAGACTGAGTGGAAGATTGACTCGATTCAGCCTCAAGCTTTTGGACTGTCTGTACTTAGCCTGAGAAACTAGGAGTAAACAGGGATTTTGTGGAAATGAAATAATATACTAAGTAGAATAATTTAAATGATATTTTAAGGGAAACCTGTAGACAGGAGTAATGATATATTGCTAAAAGCTGGAGAGCGTGGGCAGGAGAAACACCCGCATCCATGTTTTATCATGCTGCATGTTTTCCGATTCTGGAGTTTCTTGTTTGTAGCACAAAGCCTCTGCCGAACTAAACAGATCTGTGTGTGAATCAGTCTTTTAAGAACTAAGTCCGAGTTGCTTCAAAGCTATTGCAACATCCTTAGCAAATGCTTTTTTCTTTTTTTCTCTGCTTATATTGTATGCATTCAAAAGAACAATGAAAAGTTCACTTGCATCTTAGTATATTTAGGAGCATAATTCAAAATCATGCAATTTTTCAGGTTCTTCAGGCACAGGTGTCTAATCACCAGGTTGCTGTAGAGAAACTCAAAAAAGCTGCAGAAGTGCTTTTGGATAGTAGAGGAACTTTACTTCCAGACAAAGATGAAATCCAGAAAACTTTGGGTAAGAATGTTACTATTTTCCCGTTCCTTCTGTTGTTGTTGAAGGAGTCTGCACTTACGTGCTGGAGGAGATCAAACATGGATGTTCCATCCTCGCTGTCTCTTTTCATTTCTGTGTTTTTTGGATCATTTGTTACTACAGCTCAGTAATTTACTGTGCATCTAAAAAATGGAAATTAATCAATTAAATGATGTTGCATTGCTGCATCAGCAAAGAATCATAGAGAATTAGGACTGAAAGGGACATCCAGAGGTCATTTAGTCTAAGCCCCTGCCTGAGGTAGGATCATCCCTATCCAAATCATCCCATACAACCACAGTCTAAACTCTACATAAGACTACCCTCAGCCCTGACACAACATAGACCTAACACCCTAACCTGCCACAGGTAAAGCAGGGAAATCATGGCAGCCAATGTCCTGCTTTGATAAAATGGTGTTAGTACATGCTAAAGAGGTTCCAGATAGAAGGCCATGCCCCTTACTACAGAGGAAGGCAAAACCCCCTACAATCCATACCAATTTGACCATGGCTAAAATTTCTTCCTGACCCTAAATATGGCAATTGGTCTGACCTTGAGGGGAGGGTCAAGACCCTCTAGCCAGGAACCTCAGGCGTTAGCAGGAGAATCGGCACACCCCAGTTCAAGTCTCCAGTGAAGAATTTGTGCTCAGGACAGACTAAGCCAACAAAGGATGGCAGAAAAGAATTACTGCTTTCTGCATTTTACAGAAGGGGAACTGAGACAAAGAGAGATTAAGTGATTTGGCCAAGGTCATTCTGGGGAGTCTGCAAGAGAGGGATAATCAATGTCAAGGACCATCTCCCTGCATTCTCTTTCATGATTCTAATCATTTAAAGACTAGCCAGCCATAGAAATTATCTCCCATGTCCTGTTTTAAGTATGCTTTCCATCAGCTAGAGTATTACTTCTGGTTATATTGTAACATGACACTAACCAAAGTCTGGAACCTGAAGGCTCATGTGTATGTCTCACCACTGTCTTTTCTAGTGATTTTAAAAGGCATAGAGGGCACTCATTAGAGGCAGGGAAAAACTCTTTAAGGCACATACACATGTATAGTATATATCTTGGTAAAATGAAAATGCATGGTGTTTGTAGCTGCAATAGCATATTCTTCCCAATTTAAATTTAAAAAACCATCAAAATGTCAGTTTTTCAGCAGTTTCATCCATTTGTGCAGCTATTGTCTCCAATCCTTTTTACGTGTATTTATACCCTTCCTTTTAATCTCAGATTAATTGCATACCCAAGTATTTGCAGGTTTGGAGAGTATAGTATAGTAAAATATCTTATATTAGGTTCAAACTAAATATACATTTATTTATTTACATTTTTTTACTAAATGACTCTGTTATACAGAATATGAGGTCAGAATAAAGAATTTCTCATAAAGAAATGTACACACCAGTAATGGCTTGTTAAGCTCATTTTTTTCAGTAAAGACAGATACTGTGGTTTCAGCCTGAAGAGGGGAGGGGGAAGCAACTACAAAAGATGACCTAACTGAATGTGCTGTTTCTCTGAAATTATTACTACCCTGGTAGTCAAGCCATAGTAGATTAATAGAACATGTATGCAGACTGAAAATACAAGGGAAAACTGGATATGCAGGCTTAAGCCTTTTAATTCCCTGATTTCAGCCTTGAAGGCAGTAGAGTACATCTGTTTAACATCTTACAGTTACAAATTTCTTTCCTAAAGTCCCCTATTGAACCTCCTTTTTTTGCTTTACTCTTAGCTAGTCTTTTCACCCCTCACCCATGATACTTTTTAACTGACTCATCTATTTGGTTTGTTACTTTCTTCTTTTTTTGTTTGTTTCTGACAGTTTATTAACTGCCTAAAAGATAGATGTTATTTGATATCTCTATATTTTGGAAGGTCTGGGGTCAGTGTAGCTGGACACATGTATTTGTGAAGCAATGAATGCTGAAAAAGACAACCATCTGTGGACTTTCTCAATGTGTTTACTTGTCTTTGTGACTCAGAAAGTAGGACAATCTGTAGTAATTTTCCTTTATATGGTAACAGTAGCCACAGTGCAAATCAAATAGAAATATTTGGCACCCCTGTTTCACAGAGCTTGCTATCCTGGCCTTTACATCCTCTGGGATACCTCCTGTGTGTGTCTTTCACTCAGTCCTCTTTGATAATTCATCTTAATCGGCTTTAAGGCATTGAGACCACATGTACGGATTCACTTCATTATCACTGAGGCACTGCTGCTTCACAGTCCCAAATAAGTTAGAGACAGAAATCTTCCCCTCGCTCCCCACTTGGAGAATTCTGTTCCACACAGTCAGTAAATTCTGGTTAACATGCAGGTCTTGATCTAGAAGGAATTCTCTTAATATGCTGGGGACAGCATCTGGCATCCTGAAAAGCCACTGCAGAGCCTGTAAATATCCAGGGTTAAATTAAACTTAGGCTTCACCAACTTAGTCTCTGTGTTTTCCAAACTAATGCAACTAGGCATGCCTAAAGATTCTCTTTCCAAGCAAACATATAGGCTGCTGTAATATGTTCTAATGTAGCGTAAATGTTCTAATAAGACTTTGATCCTGAACAGAAAGATACCTACCTTAACAACAGTGTCTCCCTAACCTATGGCAGTATAGACTTCACTGTAAAGTACCAGCAGTAGTTCCTATTCCTCCATAAATAGCCTTGTGGTTAGAGCACTTCCCCATCACATGGAAGGACCTGGGTCCCATTAGGGAGTTTGAGAAACAACCCAGTTTCTACAGTAAAAAGACCCTGTCTGTTGATTATACTGAAGGCCTCCATCAAATCAATGAAGGCTATGTACAGTAGTATTGAGAATTGGTCTAGTATTCTGGGAAAACATGGAATTGGTAATATGAATGAAAATGGCTAGCAAATGTTAGAACCGTATGCACATCAAGATCTATGTGTTATCAACATTGGCTTTGCTGGGAAAATCACAAGAAAGACATTGTGGAAACATCCAAGATCAAGGCACTAGTACCAATGAGATCTAGTACTGACCAGGCACAACCACCTGAAAAATAGATCATTAGTCACTACCTAAACATTAAAATTTAGGCTGAACAAAACACAGGAAAATGTACTCTAAAAACTAAAATTGCTTAGGGAAGGGGGATAGTCTAGATAAGTGAACATGTTAGGGACTCCTGTGTGTTGTGGCCAATTTAAGTCACTTAACCAGTGAATTCTGGCCAACAGTGTATCTGGCTTTGGAAGACGCACCTCAGGGAAAAGAGCAGGTATAGAAGTTAATATGAAGAATCATCTTAAAGAAGGATGACACGTTTGATGATAGTACAGCTGGAAGAAAAGGTGTATCATTGGGATAACTTTTGCTTCATTAATATTCAGCTGTCATTGCACTTCTTTGAGACAGGCATGTTATATTAGCCTGGAGACCAGTCCTACAAATGGTGGCTTTCAGACAGAGGATTGGAAATGCATTTTAAGATACCTTTCCCCCATAACCTGACTTGTCCTGTGCGTTCCTTAGCTAGACTTAAAAATCCAACCTTTTTCTAACTAAAGTCTGCCTGAGTGAAGACTGAGCAAGAATAGAGATAGAATCTTAGAATTTAGTCTGATAAGTAAATAACAATTAAGGGAAACATTTGGTAACTTCCTCTTTATTTCTTTTAGATGACATTGTGGGCATATATGACAATTTATCCAAGTCTGTGAATGAACGGAATGAGAAGCTCCAGATAACTTTAACACGGTCACTTAGTGTGCAAGATGGTTTGGATGAAATGCTTGATTGGATGGAAGGTGTTGAAAAGAGTCTTGAAGAACAAAGGCAAGTGCCTTTGAATTCATCGGCTCTTCAGGATGTCATTAGCAAAAGTATGGTAAGTAACATTTTCGAAAGAAATACTTCCATACTAAATCAGATAATGCTTAAAGAATTTCAAGATGTAATTTAAATAACAATTATACACCTTAAATGAATGAAAGTGTTTAGTGCTTATAGTCAGAAGTACTGGAAAAAATACAAGGACAAATTCACATCTTAATGACTCTAGTGCAGTTACACTGATTTACATCTGCTGAGGATTTACCTGTATTAAATTATTACCTTATAGCAGCAGTCTTCAGACTTCCTAAAGTCCCTTTTGCTGCAGAATCTCTACCTCTGTTCTAAATACTGGCATGGAGCCAGGCAACCTGGCCCCAAAATGGCAGTGCACTGCCTCCCAGCTCACTCTGTCATTACCCCCAATCTCTGTGCAGAACTCCAGATGACCTGTCATCAAATCCAAGAGTTCAGCAGAACACATCTTGAAAACCACTGCTGTGTACAGTAAACCTGAGTTAGCAGTTCATTTCTTATGATCCCATTAGAAGCACAACACAATCACTTTTGCTCATTTCAGATGCTGGACCAAGATATTGCAGGACGTCACAGCAGCATAAATGCCATGAATGAGAAAGTGAAGACATTTATGGAAACAGCAGATTCATCCACTGCATCCTCTCTGCAAGCTAAAATGAATGAGCTTTCTGTACGGTTTTCAGAAGCAAGTAGGAAACACAAAGGAAAACTTGCAAAGATGGAGGAGTTGAAGACCAAAGTGGAGTTGTTTGAAAATCTGTCAGAAAAACTGCAGTCATTTTTAGATGAGAAAATTCAGACTCTCAATGAGACTGATGCTCCAAGAAAAAATGTTACTGAAGTCTCTCAGTATATGCAGGTACCGTACATCTCCATAGTATAGATTTCTACTCTTACTCATAGAGGAGTAGTACATCAATATACCAAGCTGATTTCCAAACTTTTGTAGAACTAAGACTTAAGGATTGAATTTTGAAAAACTGTTCACAAAGTCTAATATAGAAGGTAATTGATAACAATTAAGGAACAGTTGATTAATATGAAATACACTTTCTATTATTTTTTCAGGAAACTAGTATAGAGATAGCACATCATAAGCAAGATCTTGAAGTTGTACAACAACTCCTTGAAGAACTTTCTGTTCATGGTCTCCCTGGGGACAAAGCACTGGTATCAGAAAAAGTAAATTCCTTGTCAAAGAAATTCAAGGAAGTTGAGGAGACTGTGAAGGAAAAGTAAGTACCATAACCATTACTTTATTTTCACTTTATATGCAACCAAAACAATATGTGTTTGATTATGACTGTTATGCTTTTGTATGCACATATGTTTGGTGCTGTTTATGAAAGAGAGACCTTTAGTTTGACAGCATATTGTAAGCTCTTTGAGGGTAAATGTTTCAAAAGGGGAAAAGAAATCAACTCTTTTCCCTTTTTGCAGCTGTCCTGCTTGTGCTAAGTATAACCACTTATCTGCTTCTTAGGTGGAATACAAAGTACTGCTTTGTAGGTTGCTCTAATGGTTTGATACCAAGACAAAACTAGAATCAGATGCAGGGTGATGAAGAATTTAACTCATGAGAAAATGGATTTGCCAAATGCTGCTCATACTTACAGATTAATTTTATAGGAACAGATTAATGAGATTAATACTCATACACCCTTGGTCCTGATTCAGTCCATAAACTGGAAGCCAATCGCATTTTGGGGCACATAAAATCCCCTCATATGATATTATGTGCAGAATGATATAATAAAATGTAGTCATCTCATCAGCTATGGTCTCTTTTAATTTGTGCATGTGATTGATGGGAGCGATAATGTGGAGTCTGGATAATTTTTGGATAGGACCCAGTGTATGTTAATTTAATGGCACGATGGGATCCATTCCCTGATCCCAACAATTGTACCTCCTGTCATGCCACACATGCATGGTAGGAGGGGCGATTTTTGGGATCAGGGCATCAAATTCCGATCATACTTTGTTTGCTAATGTTGGTGGATTCTTGGATCATGTATGGCTGCAGGTGGTAGGCTTTACGAGTGCCCCTCACAGGGGAGCTAATTGATTTTACACTGTGGCAAGTTCACAGTTGTGCCTACAGCCATAAATGTAATTGTGTGTTAATTTCACTATATATACAATATGTGCCAGGTGTCTTATATGCCAATGACTGGCACTATGAAAATGTAGGTAAATGGATCCTTGTGAAAAGTGGATTTTTAAGCATAGGTCAGTCGTGATTGCTAAGATACCCAAAATGTTTTGTTGATTCACTCAAGTCTCATGTTGTTATTTTGTCATGGTATCAAACCATTGGGGTTTAAGGACACGTACTGTGACAGCTTTCCTATTTAGAGCATGGTTCTCATTTATTCACAGCTTTCTCTTTATGATAGTGTTGTCAGAGACACTGTTTCTCTGATTTCTGTGTAACGTCTCTCTTTCGACCATTTCTTTTGCTGTATTGCTACAGAGGAATGAAATACCCATCTTCAAACCATGAATCTCAAAATACCTTTGCTTTTATCGCATAGGATTGTTTACTTAGTTCATCAATACTACTGCAATATCACTCTTGTTTTGATATAAGGCAGGGGTGGGCAATTATTTCAGCTAGAGGGCTGCTTAATGAGTTTTTGTGAGCTGTCGAGGGCCGCAAGAGTGGCTCTGCCCCTTGACAGGTACTCTGTCCCCTGGTCACCATCTTGAGACCAGAAGTCCTGCCCCAACCCCTGACCTTTGCCACTGGAAGTCCTTCCCCTTGCCCTGAAGTATTCCTTTCAGGAGCAGGTGGTTGCCAACTTGGAACCAGAAAAAAACAAAACAAATCGTATACTAAATCAAACATCTACTATAACATATTTTAATTGTATTTCAAAAAATATTTTGTCCTAATTTATGTGTGTTTCCATAGTATATATAGAGGCAATTGTGTAATAGTTCAAAATAAAGTTTTACTCTTGTATATTGTGTGGGGCAGGTGTGGTTGGGGGTGGGTGTGTATATGGAGTGGGGTATGGGGGTGGAGGGTGGTGTAGGGTTTGTGGGGAAATGTAGGTGGGGATTGTGTAGAGGTGTGGTGGGGTGTAGGGTGTGCATGTGGAGGCCTCCCCACATATCCCCCCTTCCTGGTGCACAGCCCCTGTCACCAGCAGCAGCAGCAGGCGGCGGACCCTCAGGGTGCTCATGTCCCATGGCAGGATGACATCCCCAGCAGCATGTGGCTCCACTCAGCCATGGCATGGGCCCCACCCTCCCACCCAACTGCAGCTTCCCCCATGTATACCACCAATTCCCTACCTGCTGCCTGGAGTGCTGCAGCAGGGACAGAAGGCGAAGCCACTGGAGGCCAGGGATGCCCAGCAGTTCCCTGGGCAGCTGCAGCAGTAGCCCTACCCAAAAGTTGTGCATGCTGGCTCTACCCAGGGACCAGGCCCTCATGCTAGAAGGGAGGAATAGGCTGCAATAGGACCTAGACAGGTTACAAGGGTGGGCGGATGAGAATAGGATGGGATTCAACACCAACAAGTGCAAAGTGATACACCTGGGGAAGAACAACCGACACCATACCTACAGGTTGGGGAACTCCCTTCTTGTCAGTACAGAGGTGGAAAAGGATCTTGGAGTCATCATTGACTCCAAGATGAACATAGGCCAGCAGTGTGGGGATGCAGTCAGGAAGGCCAGCCGCACCTTGTGATGCATCCGCAGATGCATCTCGAGCAGGTCCAAGGAGGTGATACTCCCCCTGTATATGGCACTGGTCAGGCCGCAGCTGGAGTACTGCGTCCAGTTCTGGGCACCGCACTTCAAGAGGGATGTGGACAACATGGAGAGGGTCCAGAGGAGGGCCACTCGCATGATCAGTGGGCAGCAGGGCAGGCCTTATGAGGAGAGGCTACGGGACCTGAACCTGTTCAGCCTCCACAAGAGAAGGCTGAGGGGGGATCTAGTGGCCTGTTAGAAACTAGTCAGGAGGGACCAGCAGGCATTGGGGAAGTCCCTGTTTCCCCGAGCATGACCAGGAGCGACCAGGAATAACAGTCACAATCTGGCAGAGGGTAGATTTAGGTTAGGTATCAGGAGGCGTTACCTCACTGTCAGGGTGGCTAGGATCTGGAACCAACTTCCAAGCGAAGTGGTACTGGCTCCTACCCTGGGGGTCTTTAACAGGAGGTTGTTTGACCCCAGTACTCTTTTCTGCCATGGCAGGGGGTCGGACTAGATGATCTACTCAGGTCCCTTCCGACCCTAGAAACTATGAAACATGGCCGAGGGTGGGAACACAGCACACTGCCCCAGTGGGAGTGGGTGGGACTTGGCATCATGCAGAGCACAGCAGGGGCAGCCCTGGGCCAGTCAGGATACACTTAATTGGTGGGTGCCTACCTGCAGGCTGGATGAAATTCCCTAGTGGGGCTGGATGCAGCCTGTGGGCCTTATTTTGCCTGCCCTGGATATAAGATATACGAGTTAGAAGGTAAGACAAGATGATGTAATGGAGATTTCATAAGTGTTGCTTTCATGTATACTCATTATCTCACACTGGATGAATATATAGAAAATTTCTGAGTTCTCCGTTTCTTGAATTAATTGACTGTCCTGTCAAGGCAGACTATTTTACCACATATTAGAAATACTTGGGGTAGTTACCTGTACAGTAAATTCAGGGGCCTGCTTCTCTACCTATTGAGGTCAGTTGTTAAGGACTCATTGACTTCATGTCATCAGGATCAAGCCATTAATGGCTTAGTTCTCTTGATATAATTTTCAGAGCCATTAGTGGCCTCTTGTACCTAACTTTACTTGCTGTCTTTCATGGTTTAGAGAAGAGGATTTGTCATCTTGTCAGAAACAAATGGATACTTTTGAGCTACTTGTAGAATCTTTAAAGAAATGGATGGAAGAGACAACAGAAAGGATCCCAGCTGTGCAACCCTCTTTGAGTACAGAGGAGTTAAAGAAACCTTTGGAAGATACTATGGTAAGGTATTGTATATAATGTGAATAATATTTAGAGCGGTTGTTAATTTTGTAACAATATGAAGTGAAAAAGTTACGCACTTTGCTTTTCATTTTCTGCTAGATCATTTCTTTTTTGTTTCTTTTGTCTTTGTCCATCTAATTTTGTTGGAGTGGGGCTTGACATGCTCTTGTTCATTATCAGGTGTTAATATTTGTTAATAATGGCTGTAGTCAGTTTCCCTTAGATTCCAGTTTGCCTCTCTGTGCCACTCTGATTTTTCCTCTGTTACTGTATGTGGTCTGCCATATCAATCTAACTATGCTGTAGTCAGAAGAATGGAACATGGGCTCTTTAGTACCACTTTGTCTTTTGATATATAGTATGGGCTGATAGCCAAAAATATTTCTGAATGGCCATGTCCATCTCTTTCTTGATGCCAAATATTCCAAATCTGAAAATTGTTTTGCTGCTTTATGAGATGTAATGAAAAAATTACATTTTCATTGTCCAGAAATTAAAAGACGAATGGTTTTCCAAAGCCCCGGAAATTCAGAAAATGAACAGCCAAGGAACATTGTTGTGCAACTTAATCAGTGCTGTGACTTCCCCTGCAAAATCACGAGCAACTGCAAAATCAGGTATGTGTTTATGTGGTTAGCTAAACAAAATTATTTTAAAAGGCAAATAAAATAAATTGTTTTAACCCACTAAATAATTGTGAAACAATCAGTTTACTTGGTAAAATGCTTGTGAAAAGTCTTGACTGTACTGAATACAGTTTTCTTTCATGCTAAGGTCCCAAGCTGTTTGACAGGTTGCATTTACATTATGGCACCTCTACATTGCCAGCACTGTATAGTACAATTGAGAATGAGACACCAGAGGCCTAGATTTATTCAGAAAACATGCCTAAAATGAGCAGAGGGAAATCTTTTTTCTCCACCCCTCCATTAAGCTTCTCTCCTAGATTAGATACATCTGGAGGTGAGATAATGGCTCAGTCTATACAGCAGTTTAACTCTTGACATCTCTATTGAGTCTGCCAAGTAGTGCTAATTTAAACTAATCTTACAAACACTTCGGCACACACATACCTTTGCTGCCATGAGAAGTCCTGTTCACATCAAAGAGAACAGCTTGATGATCAGTTAAGCATATGCCTAAGTGTTCAAAGAATTGCAGTGTTTGCAATAGTTACGTGATGAGGATACTTGTCCTCTTAAAAAATGAATTGAGACCGGCACATTCATTTCACAAATGGCAGGGCACTTTGGAGCAATCAGAGCTGGAATTGAAACAACCATATAGGAGAGAAATTATTCCCTTGCCCATTATGACTTGCCTGAACTAAGCTATGCTTCCAGTTTGCTGGTTCAGCATCCCTCCTTTTCTTTTTGTTTCTTTGATTTTAAAGACAGCACATCTGCCTTGAAGATCCAAGCATACCTATTTTGACAGTTGATATACTTGGGGAGGGGGGTGCTTAAATTTTCACCGATGAAGTTAAGTGCCTAAAACGTTTACTTCTGTACATGCCCAAAGTTGCTTCCGTCTTGGACAAGCCAAAAATGTCTCAGCTTATTTGGGATCCACAAAGTAGGTGTTTGTCATCTTTGTCATCTGCAGGCCCTACTCTGGCACACTTGCTTAGACCATGCTTCACAGATATGGACTTCACTGAGTTTAGTTCAGAACTCAGCAGCCGAGGTCACTTTCATTAAGTAACACTGCCAGAGAAGGAGGTGATTAAGGTTTCCATTGTTTATATGCCTGAACTAATGGTTAGACCACTTCCTCAGGAAATAGAAAACCTGGATTCTAGGGCCTTATCAGACTGTGGAGATTCAGCCTACATTTCCCACCTCTCAAGAGAGTGCTATAACCATTAAGGTTAAGTACAGAAGTTCAAAAAGTCTGAAGCAAAATTGATTCATCTTTGTAGATTTTTCTGAGCTGCATAGATTGACACATTGAACTCACATTGAGTGTTTGTGTGGCCAAGACAGGCAGAAGCTTGTATTTGCCCTGGCCAAGATCCTGGGGGCACCCCTAAGGCTGCTGAACCAGTTCAGTGATAGCACAGGCTTGATTGTCTGATGTCTCTACGCTCCACAGCCTTTAAGGGAGGGGGGAAGGGAAGCACACCCCCAGGCCAGTATTGCCCCCCACATCTGGTGTCTGCACAACGTAGGGAAAGCCTCCCCCCTCCCTTCCCCATCCCCCACCCCCAGACCAGCCCAGAGCCAGGCTGGGATCGCATCAGCCGTGTCCCTTCCCAGTCTTCTTCTGCCTAGGAGAAGAAGGGGGTGGGAAGATGACCTCCTTCCCCCTGCCAGGCAGTGCCCCCCTCCAGCCTGGGTCTGCCCAGCCTGGGGGGCAAAATAACCCACTAGGGGATTTTTGCTCCCTCGCAGCTTGGAGCTGGGCTTGGATTGCCTCAGCCTCACCCTTTCCCCAGCCATGTACGTATGAGGATGGGGGCGGGAAGTGAGAACACAACCCCTGGCCCAGCATCGGATCCCCAGCCAGGTTCTGCTTGCACAGGGAGGAAAGCACCCACCGGGGTTTTTCAACCCCCACAGGTGGGAGCTGGGCTGATATTCCCCAGCTATGCCCCTTCCCCAATGGATCCTTCCTCCCCACTGGGCAGATGCCAGCTATGGCGGGGCGCAGTGAAGGGCAGGGGTGCGTTCCCACCACCCCCTCTCCTCCCTGAGGTGGACGCCTGGGGAAGGGGCAGGGCTGCGGCGATCCCAGCTTGGCTCTAGCTGTGACAGGGTGCAAAGCCCCCCAACCTGTGAGTGCTTATACCCATGCTGGGTGCTTATACCCCTGGCTGGGGGGACTGGTACAGGGGTAAGCGGGGAGATGGCTGGGGAGGGGGTGGACCTGGTTGCTGGGCTGCAGGGGCAGGGGGAACAAGAAGCTAACTCCTGGGTTCAGATGCCTGCTCCCAACACTGTTTCTGTTTTTTATCTAGTCACTGTTTCTGTTTTTTATCTAGTGACTCTTTAATGCAAAGTGCAGGGACCAGAACCCAGCACTTCCCTTCCAGGGAATTCACTCAGCATTGAGCTACAGTCAGGCTTCTTCTATCTTACTCTTCTTCTAGGCCCACAAATCTTACATTCTTGACTGCACAATTGCAATAGTAAGTGTGAAGGGTGCCCTCATACAGATTAGCTGGTTAAGAGTGGGAAGAAATAGTTTTGAAATCCTTCAGTCTGAAAGTCTAAAACTCAGGTTTCCCATTTTCTGAGGAAGTGCTCTAACTATTACACTATGATATAAGACTAGGGACAACTGCTTCACCCACCACCCACATTTTAAAAGGAAGGAGTGAATCAAGTCCTTATCCTGAAGGGATGATTTAGGAGCCTAAATTCAGGAGTGAATTTGGGTCCGTGAATCTAATCTTATAAAGAAGTTTAACAAAGGACTTCCCCTGGAATCTTGAACCCAGGAGAAAGGCCAGATTTGATTGATACCCCTTTCTTCAGCACTTCCCCTTAGTTGGTTAAAACATCCTCCAACTCCCTTTTCTAGGTATTTAATTCTTTCTATTGAATGAATAAGGAATTTAGGCCTCTAAGATTTATCAATTCTGGTCCTGGAGACAGACATCTAAAATTTAAGGAAGGCTGTTGAACTTACTTCTTCCTATATGATCCAATGAGGTTCAAACCTGTTGATCTTCAATGCTCATCTGCAGAAGATGGTGGGAGAATGGATATTATTTTGAGGTCAAATATTTACTAAGAGTGGAGCATATTGTTCATACTTCTCTTTGCTGAAAGTCATTGTAGTTGCATCTGGTTTTAATCACCATTATAGGGATGCAGCTATAAAAACCTGTGGAGGTTGCGCCTTGCCTCTCTTCTTAAACATCCAAATTAATACACAGTCAGCAAGCAGCAGCTGTATTTCTCCAGTATTGCAATGTCTGTCCTTACCATACAAATGCAGTACTGTGTGCACGAATAATTGGAAATGCAGAGTCTCCTTTACAAGAAATATTGTAGATTCTCTGAGTCTGAGTAGCAAGTAGGGAGGGGAAGAGTCAAGAACCTATTTCTAAGCGTGGTTGAGCGATTATTTTCTTCTTGTTTGTTTTATTCTGAGTAGTAAAAATGTAGTGTTTGATCTTGCTCTTTGATAGGAATTTTGACATTAGTTTCAGAGTTCTCCAGGCAACAGAGCATCTTATTTATAGGAGTTACCAGTTTTTCTCTCTGAACTACTTTTTCCCACCATCCCCCAGCTGCCACCCTTATGGTACTCAATTTCCAGCTGGTGGTGAAGGATGAATACAGAGCCTTCTCCAAGGCAACCATTAATTCTGCTCCATTAGTTAATCTCCTTGGAGTATTCTATACATATAGAGGCCGGGGGTGAATCTTACCCTCTTTCTTAGCTCAGTCATTATGCAGTTACACTGGGGTTGTGGAAAACAGGCATATCATAGTTAAACTCCTAATCTTATTGAAACAGTTTACTGAATGATCCCACTGAAATGAGTAGGGTTACCTGTGTGAATAGCTGTTTTTCCATGATAGTAAGGGCTTTACAACATGGTCTTTATTGCAAATCCAGTTGTTCAACACTTGATCACAAGTAGGATCCAACTGACAGCCAGATTTAAAGTGACTTGCTTTGTTGAAAGTTTGCAGAGTAAAGTGCTACCCAGTGGGTGCATCTACGCATGCCATTAAGGTGACATGATAAATTGGCATTGTTCGCACCATCTGATAGTACTGCTGGGGACAGTGGAGTACTTAACTCCCCTGAAACAGAAATGTAGATGGTGACAGAGGCTGGCTGGGGCACAAGGGTGCTAAAGTGCAGGAGCTGCCTACTGTCTACCCTCACACTTTAGCACTCTCATGCCCCAGCCAACCCACCACCACCCATCACTGCTACCCGGAGCCTGGCTGAAACTTCTGCTTCCAGGCACATTTACGCGTGCGGTCAGGACCACAGAAGTTTCAGCCAGGCTCCGGGTAGCAGTGATGGGTGGTGGTGGGGTTGGCTGGGGCATGAGAGTGCTAAAGTGTGAGGCTAGACAAGAGGCAGCCCCTGCACTTTAGCACCCTTGTGCCCCAGCCAGCCTCTGTCACCATCTACATTTGTGTTTCAGCGGACTTAAGTACTCCATTGTCCCCAGCAGTACTATCAGATGGCAGAGTTAGTTAATTTACTGCACCCTAATACTGCCACACGTGCAGATGGTGATGCTTTACAGTGGTGCTAATTAGTCAATTCTGTAGTAAAGCACATGTGTAGATGCACTCAGTGTCACCAAACATGTCAGAATCTATCCCTGAACACGTAATCCCTCTGGTTTCAATAGGACTGCATATATAGGGTTCAGATGTGCTCATGCTTATCAGACGATACATTCTCTGGTAAGAAGTAGTGTGTACCATTATAAAATGTATGAAACAAACTACTGGTAAATCAAAAATATGTATACAAAGTATCCCATGTAGAGGATATTGGATGGCATTTTAATATTATATGATATATCCTATGTTAAATATAAGAGTCATAACAACAATATCTTATGCTGTGTTTAACACCAGCATTCTTTACCTTTAAAAGAATTATGATTCTGAGATTTGGGTGGAAAAAGGCCTCAATATTAATGAATATTGGAGAAAAAAATTTCAGCTCCTGTGATCACTGTGGTCTTCATTTGTCTCTGTCACCTGCAGGTGGAACAATATTAAATGGTGAAGGAGAAGCTGCGGGTATTCAGGATTTCCCGACCAATAAAGGTGAATAGTTACTAAATAAAACCTCATAGAAAATAAATGCTAATGTCAACTAGAACAATTAAATTCAAAAAAGGGAAGAGAGAGGACCCAGGCAACTATAGGCCTGTTAGTCTTACCTCTATCCTTGGGAAACTCTTTGAGAAGATCCTCAAGGAGCACATTTGTGATGGGCCAGCTTCAGGGATGCTGCTCAAGGGCAACCAGCACGGTTTCATTAGGGGCAGGTCATGTCAGACCAACCTGATTGCCTTTTATGATCAGGTCACAAAGGCAATGGATGCAGGTGTTGCCGTGGACGTAGTCTTTCTAGACTTCAGCAAGGCCTTTGACACCGTCTCCCACCCCATCCTCATTAAAAAACTAGGCGACTGGCACTGATGCCTACACAGTCAGATGGATTGCAGATTGGCTCAAGGGTCGTACTCAGAGGGTGGTGGTGGACGAGTCATATTCGACCTGGGGGGAAGTGGGCAGCGGAGTCCCCCAGGGCTCGGTCCTGGGGCCTGCGCTGTTCAATTTCTTCATCAGCGATTTGGACGACGGGGTGAAATGCAACCTGTTTAAATTTGCTGATGATACCAAAATTTGGTGTGAGGTGAGCACGCTAGTAGGGAGGGAAAGACTCCAACAAGACCTGGATAGGTTACAGGAGTGGTCTGGCATAAACAGGATGCGTTTCAATACTGACAAGTGCATGGTGCTGCACTTAGGCAGTAGAAACCAGCGGCACACTTATAGAATGGGAAACTCCCTTCTTAAGAGCATGGAGGCAGAAAGGGATCCTGGAGTCATTACTGACTCCAAGATGAACATGGGCCAACAATGCGAGGTCACGGTTGGCAGGGGTAACCAGACCTTCTCGTGGATCCACAGGTGCATCTCAAGTAGAGCCAGGGAGGTGATCCTCCCCCTCTATGCGATGCTGGTCAGGCCACAGCTGGAGTACTGCGTCCAGTTCTGTGCGCCCCACTTCAGGAGGGATGTGGACAACATTGAAAGGGTCCAGAGGAGGGCCACCTGCATGATCCAGGGACTACAGGGCAGACCCTACATTGAAAGACTGCGAGACCTAAACCTGCTCAACCTTCACAAGAGAAGGCTGAGGGGGGACCTGGTGACTGCCTATAAATTCCCTGGGGGGGGACCAGAAGGGTTTAGGGGAGACACTGTTTCCCCTAGCGCCCCCTGGCATGACAAGGAACAATGGACACAAATTATTAGAGAGTAGATTTAGATTAGACATCCGCAAGAACTACTTCACAGTTAGGGTGGCTAGGAGCTGGAACCAACTTCCTAGGGAAGTGGTGCTAGCTTCTACCCTGGGGCTCTTTAAGAAGAGGCTTGATGACTACCTGGCTGGACTCATTTGTGTCCGGTCTTTTCTCCCGCCCAGGCGGGGGGTCGGGCTTGAAGATCTACAAGGTCCCTTCCGACCCTACTTCTATGATTCTATGAAATTTAACTGATCTGTCTGGGATTTGCATGGAACAGTCTCTAGAAGATGAGGATAGGGATTTTTAAAGGCACTTGGGGATGAGAAACCACAAGGGCTGATCCAGGAAGGGGTTAGAAAAATGTTCCTGTCACATCAGCCAGTATTGTGCTAAGATGCCAGTGTGTTCCACATGTGGCATTTCCCAGCCAGGAAAGAGCAAAGCTATTCAATCCATGTACAGCCCCTCTCCTGTTTGGCCATGCTGCTTCCATTCCAGAGTCATGTATGCGGAACTAGTGCAGGTGTCTCTACAGCATGTCTGGCAAAAGGACCATGTGGGGTGGAGGCCATGGGGCTGTTCACAGAACTGGGGAGAAGATAGCTTTCAAGGATCAAGTGAGGTATGGAGAAGGTGGGCTGTCAGATTGTCAGGAGGATTTGGAAGTGGGCTGAAGAATTGTGAGTGGGTTCTGGAGGGAAGTTGGCCTTGGGCTGTATTTTAACGTAGACATATTTCCTTCTTTCAGAATTAACAACTGTTCAACAAGCTATGTTGGATTCAAATCACAGTTATGAAGACTTGGGAGTCTTATTGAAAGAAAAAGTTTCAGAACTGGAGAGCATGCTTTCAAAGATGCAAAGTATTCAAGAGGAATCAAACTCAGTGATGCAGTGGTTACAAAAAATGGATAAGACTGCAGCAGGCTGGGAAGCAGCTCCCACTGATAGTGAAGCTGTTAAAACACAAGTAGAGCAACATAAGGTACTCTGTGCATGTGAATAAAGCTATTAAGAGTCATATACATTTTATACAGAACTCCCAATTGAAATCACTGAGGGAGTTCTGTCTAATAATTGATATAGTACAGTCCTATATTAGTACTGTATGCAGATAATTTTTTTTCCCCAGCAAACCCCATGAATGTGGCATTCAAGGACAGAGCAGCTCTGGCAAACTGTATATATATTATAAAAGATGTAATGTATACAAAGAGAAGGAATTGTTCATTTCAGAATAATTTTAACTGCCAGTTTAAGTAGATGAGGGTGTATTGATTGTGTACTGATATCCAAATTGATTCTGGGTTATTTGTTGAATTGCATGCAACACTTGAAAGGCTCTATCTAGCAGGACATTTTCTGCAGCTGCTGGGCTGTTGAAACTCTACAGACCTCCCAGGCTGCAGCTGCAGAGGTTTACATCCTATTCTAAGACATCAGTATCCCTTCAGCAGCTAGGTCATGCTTGTTAAGTTAGTTACTCCACCCACAATTCAGTTGTCATGTGAGAAACACCACAGCAGCATTTCAGTGATGACAGGAACCATTGTATACAGAGCTGGACACAGGCATGGGTGAACTGCATGGCCGCCTGGGGCCCAGACAGAAAGGGGACCCGAAAATGGTATTTTTTTTTCCTGTTGTCCAATTATTATTATCGTTATGCCTGGTAAAGGAGGACCTGATACTAAAAATTCTTCCGGGGCCACCAGGAGTCTAGGTATGGTACTGGTTGTGCAGAGGTTCATGTTTATCAGGAGATGAACCCGGTAGGTGCATACAGCTACTGAAGGGCAAAATGCTTTCTTCACCTACAACTGTGAACATTCTTTATCCTTTATCCTCCTGGGATAAATCAAGACCGAACTTTCCCAGTGAGTGAACTTTGTCAACATTTGTTGATCAATATTAAATATTAAATTTTACAGTATTGTAGATTAAACTTTACTATGTATGACCTGGTTTTCTTCCAAATTGACCTAAATTTCACTGACTTACAACTTAGTTTGAGGCAAAAATGTTTCTTAGTTGTTTTATGCTGAATGCTCATCCCCACCCCTCACCCTTCCCGACCAAAAAAGGAAAAGAACCCAGGGTCTGGGTCTATTTCCAGTAGTTTACACTTTCACATACAGAATGTTAGCCAGGAGTTTTTTGTCGATGTCCGTGTTTTAGATCAGAACCTGACTGGACTGAAAACCGGTCATCTTCTGACTTCGCCTTGTAGTAACAGAAGCATGGATATATTTTATCTTTTTAATTCTTTAACAACCCCTGGCCTGTTTGAATGTATCTATGCTGATATAGCATTAAGTGTGTGAGTAATAGGAAGAATAAGGCTCACAACATAACCTTAAATGTAGCCACTAACTGTTTTGGACCCAATTCCTATTAATATAAATCCCTCATTGTATACCTTTTTCTTTAAGTGCATTCAGATGAACAAAATTTATCAGTATAAGCATCAGTATGATTATTTTAGAATATTCAGACTAGAAACCTCCTCTCCTGCTAGTAAATGTGTCCAGCTGCCATAGGGGAGAACTCCTCTGAAGCTTTCTTTTTCAGTAGGGGAGTGGGACAAGTTCAGGCTAGGCAGTTTCTGCCATTAGACCTGGTGGCTCTTGTTACGGGAATTAATTTTTCCAGGTTTATTGCTTATGCAGTGAGCCACTGTTACTTTGATTTCTGAATAGTACAATCTCTGCTGCTTTATGTCTGATGAACCTTCGTAATGTGCTTTGAGATCTGCAGTTAAAAACCCACCACAATAGTGCTAGATATTTATTAGGATAATGTTTGTGTTTGTTGGCATAACATTATGGAATTAAAACATCTGTACACTATTCTTGGTTTAATGCTTAAGTGTATTGTTTGATGGCTTTGTAGCAATTTGAAACAGAATTGAAGCAAAGTGAGAATAAAGTACAGGAGCTGAAGGACAAAGTGACAGAGCTGTTGGAAAAGAACCCGGACTCTCCTGAAGCACCCAGATGGAAACAGATGTTGGATAAAATAGGTACTATAGTGCTCTCAACTAAAGCTCAGACTGATTGTGATATTGCTATTTTTTCATCATGCCAACAATCACCAGTTTTGAAATAGCTTGCTTTTTTCTTCTTAAACCGTGGGAAATTTCCACTTTTTCACAAGAAGGTAAATCTGGAGTAATTCTATAAAAGTGAGTGATCTCATTTAGATTGTTATTAGTGCAAAGGAGAGCATAATTCAAGACTCTGTTTTAAAGATCTTTATAATGTATCTTTTTTGGATACTGTGAGACTGAAGCTTGTTGTCCTGGATGTTTCTTTAACAAAATACAATGAAAACAAATTAAGTTAGTTCAAATCGTAGTGTGATATAAAGAGGACTTGGAGCTGTTTTTAATTTTTTTTCCATGCTTTTTTCCATGCACTTGGCTTTTGCCATGTGTGGTTTTTAGTGGCACCTTGCCATTTTCTAAAGCAGACTTCTTAAATTAGGCTAAAAAATGAAAATGGCCTTGTTTGGACAACAGCTATTGAGGTTGTGTACCATGTAACTTTCATAGTTTTTAAAAATATTTGCCTACTGGGTTGCTCATATTTAAAAATAAAGTTTTGTATGCTAGCGCTCCTTGATTTTAATAGACATTTCCATAATTACATCAGAGTTATTTTAAAACTGGTCATTTTTCCCAATCTGACTTTTTATGAAGGAGCTCAAAAAACTCTTAAGATCTGTATGAGGTCTCGGAGAGAATTGGAGCAGCACGAGCCGATCATAGAGAGAAATACACAGCATGTGTGTGGATTAAAGTTATTACAGACCAAAGGGGCTGAAAGAAGGGAAACCTGAAAGAAGGGACCCTGCAAGGACATGAAGATCGTAGACAAAATCCAAGGAATAGAAGAATGTAGCAAAGTGTTAGAGCCAAATGAGGAAGCATAGAAAGAGGCAGATAATCACAAGGAAGGAGAGAACATAAAAACTACACAGGGCTACACAGAAAAATGCAAGTTGGAAAGGAATAGGAATTACATATGGGAGCAGACAAAGCATGCTAGACTGGCAGGCATTTGAAACAGAGAATGAGATGCTAGAGGAGGTATTAACAATTCTTAATGTAACACAGGACTGTGCATATTAGTGATAGTGGAGATGCACAGTTTTATATTAGCAGGAGAAATTAGCAGGGGGAAACCAGCAGAGAAAGTACTTTTATTATGCAGCGCATAGTTAACTTGTGGAACTCGTTACTACAGAAGGTTGTAGAGTTATACATTAGAGCCAAGTTCAAAAAGGAATTAGACAAATTAATGGCTGATAGGTTTATTAATAGCTATTAAATAGAATATATTTATTAATAGCTATTAAGTAGAACAGAATGAGATGTATTGTCTGGCATCTTTAAGTCTAGATCACTCTAAATAAGTCCTGTTCATACGCTCTCCCTCTAAAGCAACCATGCCTGCCACAGTTGGAGACAGGATACTTGTCAGGTTTTGTATTCAGGTACAGATTCAGGATGTACTTTACAGGGGAAGATGTAAATACATTGTATATACTGAGTCTTTGCAAAAAAGCATCTGGCACTAATATGCAAAGTGCCTGTTTGGGTTATTCTGGAGATCTGATTATATTTTATATACAATCTTATATTTATAGCCCCTCTGCTAGAACATATTTGCAATATGTTGTTAAAGTTATCATTATTTTCTGATAAGATTCCAAATGGAAAGAACTCAATCAAGTTACAGCTGAGAGACAACAAAAGTTGGAAGAGTCTTCAAATTACCTGACCCAGTTCCAAACAGCAGAAGAACAGTTAAAGCACTGGCTTATAGAGAAGGAACTAATGGTCAGTGTGCTTGGACCACTTTCAATTGACCCAAATATGCTGAACACACAAAAACAGCAGGTCCAGGTGAGTATTAGTTGTCAACAAACATTATTCAAAAGAATAACTTTTTCTTTTCCTTTTGCTAACATGCTTTTGATTTGAAGTTAGTGTACAGCACAGTTGCACTGATTTAGTAGTACACATTGTAACTCATATCGTTCCTATTTGAAATGGCCACACTGATGGCAAAACAAAGCAAGAGACCAATGAGAGATCAAAGTGCAGAACTTACCCTAAGGGTGATACCTGATCATACTGAGCCTCACATAAAGGGCTGCGTTTTGACCATGCTGTGTTATGTTCTAACTCTGCTGAAAATGGTCCTTTGAAGTTTTATTAATTTAAGTGTGTGAGTAGCTACTTACATTTTATGATTTGTTTTCATATACAACCCATACCATTTAGATAGAAAATGCTCCTTTCAGGTTTTTATCTATTTGATCAGTCCTGTAGGTAATAACAATCAAAAAACAAGTAAAATGCAGGACTGGAAAAAGGAGGTTATGGGTTATCAAACATGAAAGAAAGAAGCAAGAGAGTATAGGAAAAAACGGGAATGCTTTAGTTATAGAAACAGAGTGTAATGGGAATGTGTATAACAGGAAAAAGAAACTAATGTTAGAGCAGACAAAATAGCAGAAGCTAGGAATTTTAATTCTAAACATTATATTACTGCCAGTGAAGCTAAATTGTGAGGAGATATTATCCTATTTTTTTATAAAATATGATTGAAACTGTCATTTCCATGTAAGTTACCAGAATGCTTAAAAGAAAGAGTTTAAAAATGAACTGTGTTGTAGTACTTTTGTGAAAATGAGTTAAGATTAGTCTGTAACAACTTTAATTTAAAAATCTAGACAGCCAGCATGAAGGTATCCGGTATCACTTACCAGTCCTTAAATGTTAAGCCTGACATGACTTAAAAAGGAAAGGATTGGAACTTTCTGTAAAATAATACCATCGCTTTTGTGCCTTCTTCTCTAAGTATTATGACTTATTGCCAAAACAATTAATACTAAGAGCTGCAGATATAAACTTTAATAAATCTTACAGTACACATTCAGTACTTCTGTGAATTAATTCAGCTTTTTGTGTGCTAAAATAACACATTGTAATATTATGTCACTATACACCTCCTTTGATGATAGGTTCTACAGCAGATTTCAAAAGTGGGAAAGAAAGCACTGTTTGAAACTAAACAATGATTATTTTATTTAGTACTATTACTTAATTACAGAAATAGTAACAGAATTCAGAATCCCATTTGATGCTGAGATATAGTTAGGATTCGATTTTTATCAGTAAATGTTGAAAAATGTCAGTTTCACCTCACATTCACAGACTAATAAAAAAAATATCCCCATCTTTAATCAAAATTTATAGCAAGGGGACGTAAGAAAAATGATGGCTGATGGAGTGTGTGATGACAGGGGAAGCAGTCCTACAGAGCTGTGCTGATTGTAGTTTGGACTGCAACTCCCAGAAACCCCTGAGAACTGGTAGCAAACAAAGAAGTGACAAAGCAGATGAGGGACTTGCAGGCGAGCAGAACCACAAATGATGGCAGCTCTGCTGATCAACTGGTGCCAGTCTTACAGTAGTCATTTTTGTCACAGCGAGTGGTTTAGTTCCACTATAATAATAGTGTACTGTCATTAATAAATGTTCTGCCCCCACACCCTTTATTTCTCACAATCCTGAAAATTTAAATCAATAAATATTGAAATTAATATTGATATTATTAATCAAAATGATAAAAAAAATCAAATTCTGCCAAGCATAGAAGTAGCACATTCACCTATTTTTTCTAGTCCATTTGCCTGTTTTTCAATTAGCTGAAATTTTTAAACTGAGAAATGTGTTATTTTAAACTGTGGAAAAACTAGAGAAAACACATTGGTTCTGTTGGTAGTATATTTTGCTTTCTATCCTCTCCTAAACTTAATGTCTCATTACTTACTGTCACCTCAGATTATCCTAAAAGAGTTTGATACCAGAACATCTCAATATGAACAGTTAACTACAGCTGGTCAGGGGATACTGAAGAGACCAGGAGAACACCCTCCTTCTCATGGAATTGTGGAAAAGCAGCTGGCAGCTGTGGCACAAAAATGGGACAGCCTAACAGGACAGCTGAGTAGCAGATGTGGCCGAATTGACCAAGCCATTGTCAAAAGCACAGAATATCAAAATCTTCTGAGAAGCTTGTCTGATAAGCTAAGTGTCTTGGACAATAAGCTAAGCAGCAGCCTGGCTGTGAGTACACAACCTGATGCTGTGAAACAACAGTTGGAAATAGCTAGAGAAATGAAGCAGGAAATAGAACAGGAAATGAAAAGTATAAGAGTGGCTCAAGTTCTGTGTGAGGAACTGTCAGCACTGGTTGGAGAAGAATACTTGAAAGCTGAACTTACTAGGCAATTGGAAGGTATCTTAAGACCATTTAAGGATATTGAGCAAAAAGCAGGTAAGCATTAAAAAAATAAAATGGTAATTTGGAAATCAAACAAAGTATAACAGTTGAATTTATTTTATCTTGTGTTTACTGAATTGAAAGTGATCCATCTCCAAGATCCAGACAGTCCTCTGATCCAGCGTCGTTTAAAATCTTCAGTTAACGATTTAGACCAGTGGTTTTCAGCTTGTGGTCTGTGGACCGCTGGGGGTCCACAGACTATGTCTAAGAGGTCCATGAAAGATGAGTATGATCAATCAAAAGAATGTGAATACCCACACTTACAATTCAAAGGGGTCCCTACATCCATTTGAAATTTTTAGGGGTCTGCAAATGAAAAAAAGATTGAAAATCACTAATTTACATGATGGGCTTGAGAGTAGCCAGTTTGCAGATGACACCAAACTGGGTGGTGGTGCAGACACTTCGGAGGGTAGAACTAAAATGACTTGGATAGACTAGAAAAATGGTCTGCAGTCAGCTAGATAACAATCAAAGTGCAAGTGCAAAATCCTGCACTTAGAAGTAACTGCATGCACAAATACAGATTGCAGAATGATTAGTTAGGCTACAGTACTATGGAGAAGGACCTGGGGGTACAGTAGAATATAACCTGAATAAGAGCTAATGGTGTGCTCGAGTTGCAAAAAAGGCCAATGTTATACTAGGCATGTCTACATGTGCATTAATGCTCTTTTCCTAATGCACGTTATATTTAGTACCTCCAATGTGAGGTACTAAATTAATGCACATTAGGCTGTGCTAATGCTCAGTAGTAAAAGCACATTCTTTTTAGGTGACACTTAATGTGCGTATTAGCATAATAGCACAGGTTTTTACATGCTGCTTTAATGCCCAGTAAAATAGGCTACAGCACATTAAACTGCCCGTGTAGATGCGCCCACTGGGTTGTTTTAACAAAAGTGTCATTTTCAAATCAAGGGAAATGATTCTTCTGCTGTATCCAGCACTTTTGCAGCTTCAACTGGCATCTTCTAACAGTCTTCTCTCTGAAGGGTGTTTATAGAGTAGATGGAGATGGGTTTTTCTTTGTGACTGTAGTGAACAGGACTAGGAACAATGGCCTCCAGCTTCAGGAGGGGAAATTTAAATGGGAGATTTGGAGGGTGGTTAAGCACTGGAGCAGGTTACCTCCAGCAGCAGTGAAATGTCCACTGCTGTAAATTTTTAGCAGCAGGTTGGACAGATACTTGAATGGTTTTGGAATGATCCTGCCTTGAGGAGGGGGCTGGACTAGATTACCTCGTGAGGAGTCCCTGCCCTATTTCTAATGCTCCTAACCTTGTAGCAAGTCCATGTATTGTTAAACAGTACCTGAATCTTTAGCAGGCAATTTTGCATTTGATGAGGACTGAAACTGTAGTGCAGGTCTAATTTCTGCCTGTATTTTCCAGTTCCACTCACTTGATACCCCAAAATGAGATAATCACAATGGGCTTAATTTTTCTGCAGAACATTAGTTAAAAATAGATTGTATGTTAGGCACAGGTCACTGGCTCAAGAGGTCTAACTAGGGGAAATTAAGGGGCTATGATATTATAGAAGGTCTCACTGGATGACGCAATGGTTTCTTTTCGCCTTAAACTGTTTTAATCTAAAAACATGATTGTGTGTGCTCTTCAGGCCTGGCCAACCCACTCTGGGTTCAGATGTGCATTGGGACTGGCAGGCTTGATGTGTAGTAGATGCTTTGCCTTATTTTTCTATATGGGATTGTTTTGGCTTGGCTTGGCTTGGCTTTGGTTTTGGCTTCCAAAGACTGAGCATTGCCTTCCTGGGCAGCTTTGTTGCTGTGGGCTCTGCAGATCTTGCCCCAATATGGTTGAGCTCAGCTCTCCTCTTAGATCTGCTCCTCTTAAGTTTATTTTCGATAGTGAGGCATTTTATTATCCTGTCAGCTGTTGTCTGAAAAATGAGTGTTCCCTTTAGTTGCAGTCTGTAGTAACGAATGAACTGTTATGAAATTAATTGAGAAAACTAAAAATATATTCCTGGGGGAAAATAGTTTTCCTTTAGTTAGAAATGACTCACCATGATTCTGATCAGTAGCTATTTGTAAAAACAAACCTGCATATTGTTTTGTCTTACAGAAAACCATGTTCAGCAGCTTCAGTCAGCATATGCCACTTCTCATCAGTTCCAGCAAATGTCCAAGGACTTTCAGGCCTGGATGGACAAAAAGAAAGAGGATCAGAACCAGGCCCCCCCTGTGTCAGCTAAGCTTGATACTCTGCAGTCTTTACTTGAAGAACAGAAAGACTTTAAGAAGACCCTATCCGATCAGGTTAATTCTTACGAAAAAATTGTTACAGAAGGTGAAAGTTTGCTACAAAAGACTCAAGGAGCTGAGAAGGCAGACTTGCAGTCTCACCTTGCCATGCTCAGAAGTAACTGGGAAGAAATGAATAAGCAATCAAAAGAAAGGGAAGATAACTTAACAGACTGTCTAGAGAAGGCCCTCAAATATAAAGAACACGTAGAAACACTGCAGCCGTGGATAGAGGAGTGCCAGAACAACTTATCTGGAGTAAAAGTGATTATAGATCCTGTTGAAATAGAGAACTCTATTGCTCAGGTGAAGGCCTGGCAGAAGGACTTGGACAAACACCACGGAACGGTGGAATTATTAAATAATGCAGCTGATAGTTTGCTCAATGCCAGCCAAACAGATAAAGAAAGCATTAGAGAGGAGAATGCTGCACTGAATCAAAAAGTGGACTCAGTCACAAAACAGCTACAGAAGAAGAGAGAAGCCTTGGAAAATATGGCACAAAGACTAAAAGAATTTCAAGAATCATCCAAGGAAACCCAAAGACAACTTAAAAATGCCAAAGAGCAGCTGGAAGCTCATGATGCTCTTCGACCCCAAGCTTTCAGTAACAAACACTTGACGGTGTTGCAGACCCAGCAGAAAGCACTTCAGGCTTTAAAGCCTCATGTGGACTTGGCAAAAAAACTTGCCCAAGAACTGGTAGTAGACGCCTGTGATTCAGCAGGTGTTTCTGACCTCTTGTTGCAAGCTGAATTTTTAGAACAAGAATATAGTACGGTTAGCCAGCAGGTTGAAGACAGGTGCTCATTCCTAGAAACCAAACTTCAGGGAATTGGCCATTTCCAAAACAGCATCCGAGAGATGTTTTCCCAGTTTGCAGAGTTTGATGATGAGCTTGATAGTATGGCCCCAGTAGGAAGAGAACTAGATATACTGCGGTCACAGAGAGAGGATATTAAAAATTTCCTGAAAAAGTTGGAAGACCTTATTACAAGTAATGAAAATGCCAATAAAACCTGTAAAATGATGTTAGCCACAGAAGCTGAAGCATCTCCTGATCTTCTTGGTATAAAAAGGGATTTGGAGGCCTTAAGTAAACAGTGCAATAAGTTGCTAGACAGAGCAAAAGCCAGAGAGGAACAGGTGGAGGGGACTATTAGCCGTGTTGAAGCATTTTACAGTAAGTTAGAAGAATTTTCAAGTCTGCTTGGGACCGCTGAAGAACATGAAGAATCTCAAGGTCCTGTTGGTATGGAAACAGACGCTATTAATCAACAACTGAATATATTCAAGGTAGGGAGGTCCTTTACTTATTGTTAGAGTGCTTTGCATTTTTGAATATGGTACTAATCTGGTTCTGTACTATATCACTTCAAAACATACTGATCCTACTCTATTTCTGCCCTTCTTTGTGTCCCACAACTGCCACAGCTCTCTGCCACATCTTGGGAAACTTTCATTTCCTTGCAGCCCAGGCTTTCATTACTCTTCTTTAAGTCTTGTCTCCTGACAGATTCTCTCTCCAGGCTTTCATGACCCCCATTTCCTCTATGTGCATGGTGCCTTCCTACCTCTGCCAAGTTAAGAGAACTCTGCACAGTTTTCATGAAGATGCCTATGCACCACATGAATTTTTTCCTTTCTCAGGGCTACATTTCTAAGCTCCAGCCTGGCAAACACACATACAAACAGTCTCATTGTTTTCACTTATGCATGTGCATAAAAAATGTCCATAGGATCAAGATCTTGGATTCCCCGTCTTCCATCCTGACACTGTCCTCATTTCCAACCTTCTGCTAATTCCTATCCATGAGTGACTGGTGCTTCCTGAATCTAGAGGGGACCCACAGAAGCTGCTGATGGTGGCAGCCCTGATGGTGTCAGGAGGGAGTACCACCCCTACCGACAGCATCAGTATCAGCTGTCAGGGGCGGCACTGGCGCCATTGGGGGGGCACATTCACCCCCATGCACACCCTACCAGTCGCCTGTGTCCCTATCCCTAGTTCTATTTTTTGCATATTAATTCATGAAAAGTTTTAAAAATATTTCCATTAAAGCAAGGGCCTTGTCTTGGCATTCATATTCAAAATCCTTTTCCACTGGTGTAAATAGTTTAACGTTTGCTGACAAATAGCTGTCATCCTGGTCATAGGAAAACTATACTTCATATTGCACGTATATCAGTTGTAAAGTGCCTTTGTGATGAAAGGAGGTGCCACCCCTCCCCCCCCCCAAAATGCCATATTTACTCATATACCATATGTGTCTTTTCTCCAAAAATTAGCCTTCTAATATGTGGGGGTGTGTTTTAAGCAAGGAAACTGATTTTCACACCAGAATGGGATGCCTGGAGATGCTGAAATAGTTGTTGGGTGCCTTGCTGGCCTCTAGGCTCCATAGAGGATGGAACAGAATCTACGGATCAGCATCACTCGCTTTTCAGCTGCACCACCAAAAGGTCAGATAAAAGCAGGTCCCAGTTCCAGACGTGCCTGTGACAGGGCTAAACCTGAACCTTTTGGTACTGCAGCTAGAGGGTTGATTATGTTAGCCAGGAGTGTTCAGCCAGAGTGACCCCAACATTCAACCATAGTGAGCCCATGCTGTAGCAGTTCAAATTATGGAAAAATCTTGTCGTCTTCATTTTCTCTTCTGAAAAAAGGTTCATGACCTATTTGAGGACATGTGGTATACAAGCAGACAAATAGTTGAAATAATAGTTGCATAATTAAAGCATTAGATTGTAAGGATTAAAATTGAATGCTACTGAGAACCGATCAGTATTTATGAATTTCAAAGCAGAAACAAACGTTGTTAGTAAAACCCTTTGGAAACCTGACAGCAAGCAAAAGATTGTGCTCTGATTTCCGTTGTTAGACTGACACAGCAAGATTGAGGGGGAGTCAGTTTGTGTTCTCTGAATGTGCCATCTCTCTGATATTTTCAGACTTTTAATGTAGTTCCTGGTCTTTCTAACTTTCCACATACTGGGTCAAGAGGGTGGTTTGGATGGCTGTAGGGCTATGCTGTCAGGACCAGCAAAATCAGTGGCAACAGGCAGCAGTAGGAGAATTCGGTCCAAGTTCCAGAGCAGAAGGAAGATTAGAGCTAATTGAAAAATTTCCATCAAAACTGTCTTCATTGGAAATTGGGCTCTTAACTAAATAAACAATATTTGCAGAAAGAGCCCATCTGTTTTCATATATATATATATAGAGAGAGAGAGAGAGAGATAGGCTGCAGATTGGATGCTGACACTTTTTTCCTTGGAAAAATGTGCTTGCATTTTTTGGCTGAAAAATGCTCTAGTCTGATTATTCAGAAGAATGCATTTTTGGGCAGAGAGGGGAGGAGAAATGTTGGATCATCTTTAAAAAGATGTCAGGAACCTGCTAGTGTCACCCAAGACCTGACGAGGTGATGTGGCAGGGAGTGATTAGGCCTATGCCTGTGCTGTTAGGTGTGGCTATTGCTGGTTGCTTTGGGAAAGGACTCCTGTTTCCATAATTTTCCAGAGTTTGTGCCTTATAACCACTGACAAAATAGGCTGTTGAATTTGTGCCAAAGGTAGGACCCTATGGGTGTGTCCAGATGAGCACACGTGCAGTTTATGGTGCACATGTGGTTTGCAGGATGTCCCAGCATCAAACAAACAGAAAAACACTGCAAAAAGCAGTGTGGCACGTGCAGCAGCAGCATACTCCACCAGAAACAGAGCCTGGCCATTCGCTCCATATGGCCGAATCGGTGCTGCTGCTGCACTGGGATGCCCCCAGGACCCCAAGGAAAGCTGCTGGGTTCAGCATAGGTGATGGCCCCAGCCTCCCCTACCCCACCTGGGACAAGCTGACACATGCTGGAGCATACGCAGCAGCAGCAACAGCAGCACAAATGCCCCTGGAAACTCATGTCTCTGCACATGGGGGCATGCCCTATGGGTTCTAGTCTGGGGTAAAAGGGAAGAAGGGCTGGAAGGTATCCTTGGTGAGAGCTCCTTAGAAAAAGAAACCTTATGAATTCGAAGATTTTTATAGTTAGCCCGTACAAACTGGCTAGCAGCTGCTTTTTGAACCTTTTTTGAAGGGAGCAGCTGAATCCACTGGCTACATCCAGTGCCTGTGATGGATCTGTCTGTGCCTAATAGGAGGACAGGAAAAGAGCCTTATTAGTCTGTGGTTCATCTCCTTTTACACACCTGATTCTGGGCATGTGGCCATGTTCTCCCTGTCCTTGAACCTACCATAATACTTCAGGCTGGTTGTATGGGCTGTGAAAGCTGCACTGTTTACATGGGTGCTATACTTGCTGGTTCTCATCGTGCTTCCACAGAGCCATTCTGCCTGACTTAGCCATCCATAAGCCAAGTGGTTTCAGGAGCTATAACTCCATTAGTAGTGCTCCTTCATGCATGCACCCACACTCTTACGCACATATCCCCTCATCCTCTCAAACTGTGGTTATAGCTGCAAAATCACAGTTTAGGTTTTTATGTCTTTGACTGCTGTGGTAAGGACAGTCAACTTCACCCCCTCAAAAATAAAATAAAAATTTGCTTCTGGGTGGATAGACTCATTCACATGATCTCTTTTACGCTCTTCCATGGAAAGCTTTTACAGAAAAGGCCAAAAGTGTCTGCTGTAGTCTGGCCAACTTTTGCAAGCAAAGAATAGAGCTTTGTGATATTTTTGGCATCTCCTATTAACATTCACAGTTATTAAAGAAAAAGTTTAGAGTTGAATTTACTCATTGTGTTTGTACTTGCTTGTTTAAACCAGAAGATTAGAGAGTGTTAAATTCAGAGTGGGTGTCATCAATATTAATCAATGGTAACAAAGTAGAGATGTCATTTATTTTAAGTTGAAAGTGTAATACCTAACTGCTTGGTTTTAATTTGAAATATTTAAGAACATTTTAGTTGAAATATTATTCCGTTTTAGAAATGAATAAGCTGGAGTACAGTTCACTAGAAACAAGTAATCAGGGTCACTGCATCAAAGAGTAAACTAGGAGTGGGCATATCTACACGAGATGTTTACTGTGCCTCTACATGTGCCTCTGTTAGGGTACATGATACTAATAAACTCCGCAGTAGTGTAGTACCATATTTACAAGTACTACCTTGCTGCGGATTTATTTTAGTGTGTAGCAGTACATATGTAGGGTGCCACCTAGCCCTGCACTATAGCAACCCCATGCCGCAGCCAGCCCCACTGCATTATATTGAGCCCCGTCAGAGCAACCCTGGTCTGGCTGGTTGACCCCTGGATCCCCCCGGGCTCCAACCTGGCTCTGTGAATAAACTCCAGAGCTAATTGCTCCTGAGTGCATGTTCAAATAGCATGCCCAGAAGCAACAAACTCCAGAGCAATAACCTCTGGAGTTTATTCATGTGCACTACTTGTATGTGTAAATGTGCCCAGTGAGTTTGGATTTTCACTGAAGTAACTAAGAGTAGTGTTTGGCTCAATAGGCATAAAAAAGTTACGGACCCCCCCCAAAAACAAACAAACAAACAAACAAACCAAAACCATTGGTGTTCGGGCAGAAGGTAAAAAATAAATAATTCTGCTCAAAGTTTGTTTTTAATTTCTCAGAGAAATAAGTCTGTTGTCTTTTATTGTATTTATTTCATTGTTTTATCAGTGAAAAAATATGAAGTGAATGGATCAGTAACAAAAGAAAACTTCAATAGATGAGCTTGCTGTGTTCAGTTCCGCTGAATATCCCTTTTGTTTCTTTAAAAGCAAAATGAACAAAACCTTAGAGATGGGCCTGAACCAAAAGCCTGGATCTGGGCCCCACTATAAATTTTGAGAAGTTTGGATTTAGAAATATCTTTGTTTTTGGGTCCCATCTTTTGAAAAATAGAACAAAACAAAAATAACCAACTCCTCCTCCGCTCCTAACCATCCTCAGTCACAGTTACTATACTTGTAATATTTGCAGATCTCTACACTAAAAATCCCTTCCCTACTTATTAATGAAGATATGTGGCATTATTCCAAAATTCATCAGTGGATGATTCTTTGGTTTGTTATTTTTTTTTCAGAAGAGTAGTAAATATAGCTCTTAAAGACTTTTCTTAATGGTTGCACTATGTAGCATGTATGTAGAAGAAAGCTTCTAATTGGAACTCACAGAAAATCTTAGCTTGTCTGAATGCCTGAATGCTCTTGTTGATGAGCTTGAACAAAGATTATAATTGGTTTATGCTAGTTGTATAGATTGTATCCTCTGATTTATTTATTTTTGGTAATAGGACCAACATAGTTTTTGTGCAACAGTCTGAGGTTCATTTTCATATGCTTAAGTAATCTACTGAAATCCAGAGTTTTTGTTAATGTACTAATTTAAGCAACTTTTGCAAAATAAACCATAGAACTCTTTCATAGGGGGTACTACTTGTTATGATCTTTGGTAAGAAGTAAAAGTAGGCTTACAGGATTGTTTTAATTTTTTTTAACTTGAGAAACTATCTAAAACTTACATAAGATTGCTCCAAAAGGTCTTCTCTAGAGCTAGTTCAAAAAATGAAAACTAGAAATTAAAAAATCCAAGTTTTATCAAAATATTAAAATATAGAAAATCTACTCTACTATTGAATCCAACAAAATGTAACAAAACTAATCTAAAATCTAAAACTAATCTAAAATACAGAAAATCTAGTATGAACATGCCCTGCTAAAGCAGATACTCTTCTCTTTCATTTCCATTGAAATTTGTGTTTGGTTTGGATGCTAGTATGTTCTTTTGCCAGGATTGCCAAAGAATGTCCTCTTCATCTTAACCATTATGGGTTATAATTCTCATTTACAGAAATCTGAGACTTTAGTCTCCATATGTCTCCAAGTTAGTATCTGTTTGACATAGTTTAATATGGAATAGCTTTGTTTAATTTTGTGGGCACTAGAGACATTATTATCTGTACTAGCGTGAGTTAATGAAACCAGCAAAATCTATGAAAGGAGAAAGAATGTTTAAATCCTTTTAATATTTTGGTCTACTAGTGACCACCTCTACGTCTGTTGCATTTTCTTTTTTAAAAGCCTTTTTGAATATCCCCTAAAACAAAAGTTTTCTCAGTGTTTTTTTTGTGTACTTAATACAGTACATTCTGTCCGCTGCTTAACTAATAGAGCTTCGGAGGGTTTTGAGTCAGCAGTGCTCTGTTATGTTTTAACACCAAGTACCATATGCTACTCTTAACCTGTGGTCTCAACTGTCACTAAAATTGATACCCCCCATCATGAGCAACATAGAGCTCTGGTCAATAATAGTATGCAAAGTAGTACTGCTGAGGAAGCAGCTTGTATCTGACCTCTTCACTGTAGTATATTGGTGAATTATGTGTTTGCCCCTGACCTATCTGAATTTACATTTTAAGTGACTATTACCAGGATGTTCAGGTGCAAAATATTAGGGTTGTTTTGTAAGGTTTATCAGAGTCTAGAGCCAGATTCTCTGCCTGGTTTCATTGTTTCCATGCCAGCACAATTCCATTAAGGATCATGTCCTAATATCAATATAAACTTTTTCACAGAGTTTTATTTTAGTTTCCATAGGAACATGAGAGGTTTTTGTTTGGATTTATAAAGTTCTCCATCTAGTGTTTGCTAGACAGACACTGCTCTAGGAAATTGTTGTATGGGAAAGTACAAACGAATAGAAACTAAACTAAAATTGAAATATCCAGTTCCATTTTTCAGAGGAACATGTCAAAAAGCATATAAACAATATAACTGCAGGTAAACTAGATTTCTAAAAATCTGGTAATAATTTCAGATATAAATTATGGAGATTAAAGTTCTTGGTTCAGTTTTTAACTTGACAGTACCCTTTTAAATGGGGACACTAATGGACTATATGTTGCCCTGTAGACTGCACTGAGTATACTGTTCACTAGAAATCCACAAGATTGGATTTCTCTTTCTTCTGTCAGCATTTCTGATAGATTTTTTTCCCTATAATTAAGTAAAGTAGTGTTGTTTCTGCCGGTTGGAGAAAGTGCTCTGGAAATTCGGTAAGTCTTAAGTGGTGTCAGGTTACCTAGCGAGGCTGTGCGTTGTCAGTTTCAACATTCTGAACTAATTAACAATGTTTCACTGTGCTTCTCAGCAGCCCCGGTCCTCCAGAACTAAAGAATGTTTTCTGATTTACGTGATGTCACCACCAGCCAGCTTGTTACAGTCTCTCTAGGTACCTCCCACTAAAACAGTTCAGTCGGTCTCAGAGACAAGACAAATGTTAAAAGTGAAAAGATGACTAAGAAGTTAAGTCACATGGGGCGGAAAACATGGGGGGCGGCACTAAGAGGTCAGGCACCTACTAATGCTTAGGCAGAGTAATACTCTGAGAACGAATGGGATAGTAGCAGATGTTGCCTAAAGAATAAAAAGGGCGTTTCTTTAAGCTCAGTGCTGGGAGGGTGCCTGTCAGTTCGTAAGAAACCAGGGAAAGCTGGAAAGCTTATCAGCTACACTGGATGGTACACGTGAATGCTCATTGTTGGATTTCCTTTTATGCCTTCTTCTCTCCAGCTGCGTTTCAAAATGAAGACAGACGGTGATCACAGTCAGCTAGCTACAGCTTATAGTTAAGTTTTGCTGAATTTCAACTGAATGTAAATCTGCTGTGCCTTGGGAAAAAATGCTGTAATTATTCTACTCTGCATTTGCCCTAGACAGGGTAACAATCTCCAGGAGGATATTTGGAAAATGAGTTGAAAAAAGTTTCTTTTCTAATTATTAGCTCAAAGGGATGTTTGATTGCAGTGACTTGGCTACCTGGAAAACTGTATTTTCCTGTGGAACTTCTGAATGCGCCACAAAGAAGCTTAGTACAAGAAGAAAATAAATTGCCTTTCAGATCAAGATTATTTATAGCTACTGCCAAAAGTAAAGGACTATTTTATTATTCGTACTATTCTAGATTTATTTTCCCCTGAAGATTTTCTTGGTGCCTTCGTCTGAACTGTACGTGGCTACTGTGGGATATTTCTTTTTAAGCTTCTGCACCATGACTTATTTATAACGGATATAGAATTCTGCAGACATTTACATGGATTACAGTTAATTGGTCACCTACAGAAGATAATGTGCTGCCTGCTATAATGTTCATTTGTTTGCAAGATTTAATCAGGAGATTTAAGATACAAATTTTGACCTGCAAGAAGAAATGGAACATTCTGTTGGAAAGTTCTGAGTCTTTGAGCCACTGTTGGGTTTGATTTGGTTTTGTTTTAAGGTTTTTTGTGATATTGGAGGACTTGTATTCCTTACTTACTGAAGCACTTTATATTTTAGAAAATAATTAAATCAGCTGTAGTTGCATGTACACAGATGCACTGATTATGACCTTAACCACCTCATAAATTATGACATATATTTTATATATGTGTGTTTTTCTGCTAAAAGCATGTTTACTATAGTTCTTCAGACCGATAGCATCTTTAACATGTTTCATTATATGTCGCTGAAAGTAGAGGCATAGTAGTATATTTCTATAAACGCCTTCAAAATGGGGAAGCCACTTAGCAGGCCAGACTGTTTACGTCAGAATCCTCCTTGTGTGAGGAAGGGTGAAGAAGATGAAGATCTAAATATTGAAGACTGTTATGTTCCTCAGAGGTCAATATATGATACAGTGAGACTGAATGAACAGATTGATTCAGGTTCTAAAGGCAGCCTCTCCTCAAAACATTTTGCAGATCGAACTTTACCATATAGTCATAGAACACTGGATATTAGTACTTTGTGTTCCAATGGTGCCCTTACTTCTTCCAGTGCATTTGAGCTTAGAGGTCGTGAAGCTAACAAATTAGATGAAAAAATGATCTTCGATGCACTAAAATTGAACAGTGATATAATCCGAACAGCTGGATTACCCAAAGCAAAGTCTCACACAGAAAAGAAAGAACATAGGAGATCATGGAGAATGTTTGTTCCACCCAATTTTTCAGACTATGCAAATAAAAGTGAATGCTCATTTGTTGAAACTGCTGATGTTTCAGATATAGCAAAAGCAAGCAAATGGGGTACTAATTCTCTCACCTCAGAAGAGGATGACTCTGGTTTATGCAGCCCTCCAACAGAAAGGGAATCAAAACATGGCACATTATTAATAGGGGAACAACATCAAACCAGAAGTTTGTCTTCTGCAGAAGATATTCATGTAATAGGTCAGTTCAGACCATTTTTTCCTGCAATATACAGTAGTGAACAGAAGATCCCATCACATGCTAACAAAGAAAGCTACAAACTGACCTTGCATGATGTTTCTCCACCAGAAAAAACAGATAAGAGTGGTTATCAGAAATATGAAAGTGATCAGGAAGAGAAAGGGAGCACATGTTATAATTTACAGAGTTGTTTGAAAGAAGACATGACACATGGAGACCATCTCCAGGGAGATGGAAAAAACAATAATTTTACATTAGACAAAAAAGTGGGAAAGGAGTATGAAGCTGAAGAACAAATTAGCACACAGGTCACAATGATAGAAAGGGATTGTGTAGCTGATGCACCTCCACATTTAGATGTTTACTGTGCAAATGTTGGTATAAACACCAGTGACGTGGATTTAACAAAATATGAGATTTTGTCTGATCCAGAGGAATCTAGCATGACACATAAAGACTCAACTGAAATGGAATTCTCTAGCCAGGAGCTGGATTTAGATAATATCATAAGCTGCCCAAAAACTATTTCAGTGAGAACTAAAGGGACTATTTGGACTACAGGCCCAAAGATAGAAACCTCGGGTACAGTCTGCAATGGTCTATTGTCTAACAAGGTAATTCAGAAAGAAAGGCATCTTGTAAATGTTTCAGCAGAAGCAAAAAGCTGCTTTCTTCTTTGCTATCCTAAAAGTAGTAAACTAGTAAAGTTTTGGTATGCAATTATTATTGCAACTAACATTTTATTTTTCATTAACTAAGAAAATCTGGTTACTGGTATTATTTGTGTAGCACATTACAAAATGTCAGAAGTGGGTGAGATGGTCACTTTAGTAAATGAATTAGGGGCAGTTTCTGACAGGGATAATTATTTCCAGCTGTTTGGTGCACAGCTATTTATTGTCCAGATGGTGTCTGTTACTCTTCATTTGGAAAGCCTCCACTGTGCATTGATCTTAGCATTCATTTTTTACACAAATTGTGGTTAAAGGCAATGCCATTCAAGGGCATTTATAGCTCATTTATTCGGCTTGACCAGCCTTTCTTGTAAAGGTACAAACAGCAGTGTTGGATTGTTGTGGTTCCCAAAGCGCGCAGATTAAAGACTTGTTACATGTACTGAGCCCCAGTTCCTGAATCTGCATGCCAAAAATTAGATCTGAAGTTACGGTGGTATTTTATAAGCACGAGATCTTATAACATTTTCTGAGTGGTGGATGAGGTAAGAAAGTTAAGAGTGAAGCTTTGTACTAAGTAAGGAGTGTTTGTCAGGTCTGTAATTTTTTCTGCCCACTTTGGCAGAAGTTTGAGCTATTTCAGGGTTTGTTGCTAAGCTGTTCTGGTGAAGTCTAGCCTCAAAGAGCATTTTAATTTGTTTTAAGCTTCTTTTTGTGACGTGTCTACGTGTATTTAAAGGATGGATTTGGGAGAATAAATCAATCCTCATGGCTTTTGAAAGATAAGGCATTTTGGAATATAAAAGAAGTCCAGGATATCAAAGCTGTTTATAAAATGATTACCCAAAAGCAGAGAATAAAGCTTGGCACTTTTCCCTATCTAGCATGGGAGCAGCTACTTGGTTACTAGTTATAGATATTCACAAAGAATTGCCTTTTTTCTTGTCTATAGCTCTCAGAAAAGTGTCGTCAACCCCAGTGCTTTCTCCTGTCTGTTCAGTCTATGTTATGCACCACCTTATTGGCATGTCAAATGTACAGAAAATAGCCCAGCCACCTGATATCTCTTTCTTTAAGATGTGTGACTTACCATTATGTTCCTCGTGCCCGAAAAGGAGAGGAAATGGTATCTTAGATGGGCTTCTTGCTCTTCAGGAAGCTGAAGAAGGTTGCTTTGAAAGCACTAAATGTAAACCAAAGCTGTTACTGAGTGCCACTATAGAAATAGAAGGTTTTCGGCTCAAAAGTTGAGCATTCTCTAGCATTGTTTCTTCATCACTTATGTTTCTCTAGCCTACGTAATTAATTCAGTGGCCTTTGGTAAATTTCTGATCTCACTGACTGTAGTGTCAATTCAGCCTGTATCAACTGAAAGCAACTGAGGGAGTTTGAATTTATGCTAGTATTGCTATTATGATAATCTAGCACAGCAAAAGTTAAATGATAGATGCAGAAAATGTGCAGTGACTACATTTGTCCACACAGACACCTATATTTTTCAAAAATATCCTATAGTAATATAATAATGGGATGGCAGATTGTTTAAAGTGTCTTGGTACAGCTCTGTAAGGGTAAGTTCAAACCTGTCCCTGGGCTTGTCCTGCAGGCTGTTCCAGATGACATAGTTGGAAGTTGGCACCTGGTCATTTAGGGTAGTAACTCAGTCACCTGAATATGATACTGACCACATCACACACTTTTAAGCTGTTGACTGCTGTGCTTTAACCTGCTAGCCTGATGTAATCTAGGATGAGGTGAACCTTTGACCTTTTTTAAATAGAATAATTTGTAACCTCATTAAGTATCTGCTTTGGTGTTGTTTCTCCTTCCTCTGTGCTTCACTTCCCCATTTATTCCTATTGCTGACAATTTCCTAGGCTAAGTACAGACAGTCAAAAAGCCTGAGGCTGAATCGATTCAGTCTTTGTAGGTTAAATTGAAACAGATTTAAACTGCACAGCTTAAATAGAAACAGAAGTGACCAGACATTTACCTTTGATTCAGGAAATGCCACATACCTGCCATGGCTCAGGCCAGAAGCTAGGAGACAGTAGAGTATGGTTTTCTGGCTGTGAGTTCACTTCCCCTTCCTGCTGCCCTGAGGTCTCTGCGATTTGCAGTCCAAAATTACAGCAGCAGTACTCTGCTGGGTTGCTCATCACTTTCTCTTCCTGCTTCCAGATGCCTCTGGGATTTATAGTCCACAGTTGCAGCCAGCAGTAAGTTTGAGTGGGGGAACAGGTGTTTAACCCTCCTCCCTGACCTCAGACCCCAACTGGGATTTGCTGAGGGGCAGTTCCCCCATAGACTGGGCTGCTTGTCCCCTCACTAAGCCCTGGCTGCTCCAGCTAAGGAGCAGAGGGGTGGGGCCAGCCCTGCTCTCTGGAGTAGACAACACAACCCAAACCAGGGCTGCAAAGCATGCTGGGGGGACTGTGATTTAACTTGAACCAGGAATGTGTCTGGGACAAGTTTCATAAATCGGTTTGACCCAAATCAGTTACATCTGACACTACATTCAACCAGGTTTATCTTAAACCAGTTTTAGCCATTTTGAAGCTGGTTTATATATACTGAGCTTCTGTTCTGTTACAGGTTCAAACCAGTTTCTGATCACTGAAATCAGTTTATGTGTAACTTCTGTCCCTAGCCCTAAAGTCTGGTCTAAAGTTTGTCTTCTGTAACTTCAGGCCTTTGACCCTTATCCAGTCTTCGGAAATCATATCCAGTTCTCTCCCTCAGTGTGCATTTTGTTCACTCACTTTTATGATCTGCATGCTCTTTATAGTCCTTCAGAGCCTGCTTTGTTTTTTTTGAAATGGTATACCTGTTTCTCTGTGTTATACTAGCCCTTGTATTCTTTTTGCGGTCTTTCTCTATGCATTCTCTCCTTTTCTCTGTCCTTCTGAAACACATTACTGTGACCTGAAGACAATGGGCCACTTAGTAACATGTGCAGGCAGGCAGGTTTTCATTGTATCCTGCCCTGTCTGTACCAGGACTGGATTTGCCCCAGTGTGCCAGCTGGAGTCAAAGCAGAACCAGTTAGAAGCTGACTTTAAATTTTATATGAAATCTTTTTGTAAATATAGTACTATACCTTTACAGATAGCGTTTGTTCATTTCCCCAGAAGTATTGTACTATCTTTGATTATCTTTCATTGTACTTAGGATGAGGTTTGTTTCAATAAATACAATTTCTTTTTAATTATGCTGTATAGCGCTGCATTAGTTTTCTGTACTAAGATGAGTGCATGCTGTGTGATTTTACTTTTGATAGCCACATCACAGTTGCTTATGCTGCTGATATCATTAGATATAATAGTACAGATGACTCTTTGGTTTTCCAACTGCAGGTATTCCAGAAAGAGGAAATTGATCCACTGCAGGTTAAACAACAGGAAGTAAACTGGTTAGGTCAAGGCCTTATTCAAAGTGCTGCTAAAAATGCTAGCACCAAGAACCTCGAGCATGACCTTGAAGATGTGAACACCCGATGGAAGACTCTAAATAAGAAGGTTATTATACTGTATACCTACAAACTCCATTTCTGCCTAATTGTTTTTCCGTGCACTTACAGCTTATTTATGGTGCCATCTTTCAAAAATGAAATTGAAATATATTCGTAATGGTGTCAAGATTGTGCTACCTTAATATAGTTGCTTTCCTTGTAATTTTCTTTAAGAAAAAAGGTCTGTGTCATTAATTCAGCTGTGTGTGGCTGTCATCTCTGTCAGATTTTCTGTAGGTTTTGTCTTAGGGTACTAAGTGAGGACTGATTTCCTCAGGACTACACAATCCCCTCTGGTTATACAGAGGAGAGGAGTTTAAGCTAGAAAGTGCCCACATACATAGGAAAGGTAGTGGCACTGTTTGTTCTCAGCCTCTTAGTCATTTCTCTCCCTTCATCATCTATGGTGATTCTTCCTATTGTATTTTCATTCACTATGCTATATGTTTATTTTCCAGTAATACTTTAAGCAGCAATAGATTACAGCTGTCTGACCAGAAGCAAGTTTCATTTAAAGTACCTCAAGGCTTTTTCAGTGCTATAACCCTCTTCAGTAACCACTGCTTTGAAAGGGTGACTTTTTGTAGCTTTGGTTTCTTTTCTATGCCATTAAAAGTTCTGGTACAACCATGCAAAAACAGCAGTTGTTGAAAATAGCATATAGCAGTGGTGAGAAGTAGGAAAAGTCCCCATTGTCTCAGGCTCCGCCTCTCAGAAGGGATGATGCAGCGGAGCAGCAGATGCTCATGATTCATGGATCTGTCGTCTCCTTCCCTGCTTTTTGAACTATGAAGAGAGTATTGTCCCATAATAAGGGCGGCAGTTCTGGATCCTTGGCTGAATGTTTTTACAAGGGAGCCCTTGTAAATTGCACACTTCCTAGAAGCATGTTTCTTGACACTATCTCACACTGCTATTATTGTACAACATTACTGTACATCATGGGAGTATTTTCTGTAATGGATTACTGAGGTGATTTAGTTTTCTAAGACCCAGCATCATTCCTTTAAATAAAAGACCACAGCCTAATAGAGGATATGGTATTCTGAGGCCTAGCTCATAGCTACCTTAGCATAGTTTTAAAATGATAGGTGTGCCGTTGTAAAGAACTGTCAAATTAAAGTGCACTAGCATAATAATGACAGCCATTCTGCAACCCTTAGTTAGTTTGAAGAAGTATAAGTTAAAAAGAAAGAAATATAAATAATAATCTGTCATGCAGGTGGTTCAGCGTGCTGCTCAGCTGCAAGAAGCCCTCCTTCATTGTGGGAGATTCCAGGATGCCCTCGAATCTCTGCTTAGCTGGCTCATTGATACAGAAGATCTTGTGGCCAATCAGAAGCCCCCATCTGCTGAATTCAAAGTTGTGAAGGCCCAAATACAAGAACAGAAAGTAAGCAAACATTATTCCTTCAGATTCAGGTTCTCTCCACTTCATGAGGATAATGAGTTTCTATGTCAAAGCATTAAGTCTGCTCAAGTATATTGTATTACAGTGAAACATGTGGGATATTTAAAACAGCCATGCATTCCTTACTGTAATGCATGCATTCCCTTCTCAGAGCTAGATTGCATAATGTGATACACACCCTTTATTCTCACTGTCATTGGATCTTAAAGGTTCAGACAGAAGTGAAGCTCCCCACTGTAACTCAGAATGCTTTGCAGGAAGCGTTCTGAGTTGCAATGATCCCCCAGACTAAACAGAAGTTCACTGCTGGTTCCAGCAGGGAGGGGAGTCTAGCTGCTGGCTGCCAGCCTGCAGCCAGTTTCCCCTAGCAATGGCTCCTTCTCAGCCTGCCCCTGTTTTCAGAATGGGAGGGGGGAAAGGGAACTGAGGAAGCCTATTCTAGGGGTTCCCCAGCCAGCGCTGAAGGGTGGGGTGGGTGAATTGGAGCCTTTCCCCACCTCAGAGGCTCTCCAGTATACCCCACCCTACCCTCTAGTAGGGGCTGAAGAAGCCCCAAATCAAACTCCCTCTACCCCCTTTCTCCCTCTCTCATTCTGAAAACAACAGCAGGCTGAGAGCTTTGTAGACACAAATTACAGAAGACAATCTGCATCTTCATCTGAACTCGCATGCAATGAGGGCTCAGATTTTCACCTGATCAGCTATTTTTGAAGCAATGTGCAGCTGTGCACTTGTTTGCCCATGACTAGAGACTGCTTTCTGTGGCCAGGTCAAGAGAAAACTGACATTTCTGTTTGTACCCTAAGATGGGGTTAATCCTGTGGACAGTGGGGTGTGCTGGAGTTGTGCTGTTATCATTTCCTCCAGACATTGGGTTGTTATTACTTCTAGAATCTTCAGAATCACCAGAAATGGAGCTCAGAAGCCAGATGCGGTCTTGTTCGTTATGACCCATAGTCAGTTTCCTGTTTAGATTGAGATACAGTCAATGAAGTCTAAGGTTGTAGTATGCAATACATCACTCTGGGCTGACAGATGGGTGGAGTTTCTTCAAGTAATTAAAAATAGTGAGGAAAAAATAGGAAGATCATTAGGTTTTAGACCAAAATATAGAAGACAGCTGACATGGGGAACTGAGTAACTAGGTCCAAGTGATCCATAGAAAATGCAACTTGTTCCATATATATATATATATATTTACTAAGCCTCATTAAATGTCTAGTTTGTTCATAAATACTCACACAAATTATATTACTAAAAGCTAAAATATCTTAAATAGGAAACTTCCCTGGGTGGATATCAAAAACATCTTCCCTTGGGCCTACACACCATTAGTGGTGTCTATACAGCTTCCCCACACAAAAGCCAATTAACATACGTGTTTACAGGAAGAGGTCATTTTGGGGACAAGGACTTGATGAACGTATGCCAGTTTTGACTGACAGAGAAACAATTAAGTATTCCAAGTCAGAAAGGTCTCTTTTTCCAATATTGGTATTTAAACAGTAATGCCAAGATTTCTTTGCTGTTGCCATTTTACATAAAGCTACAATATTTCACAAGACTTTGAAAGTCTCCTTGTATTTCTTCCTCTCTGTTGATACAGTTGCCCTTAGTAATTTGATTTTGGTTTTTTTGCTTTAACTCCAGCTTCTCCAGAGATTGCTGGATGACCGCAAACCTACTGTTGAGGTAATCAAGCGTGAAGGGGAGAAAATTGCAGAGTCAGCAGAACCTGCTGATAAAGTGAAAATCTTGAAACAGTTGAGTCTCCTGGATAGTAGATGGGATGCATTGCTCAGTAAAGCTGAAACAAGGTACTTGAAATTCTTTATTCCTCTGAGAAATATAGGTACAGAGGGAGCTAGATGGCTAGAAGCAGCATGCAGAACTGCATAATCTGAAATTGCATAAGCACTATCATTGTTATATCAAATTATTACAAAGATGTGCAACAGAAAATGGTTTGAACTGATCACCACATATCAAAACTAAAATGTTTGACTCATTTTACTACCAGTAAAGATGTAAGAATTTACTGGGATGATTTGCATATAGTACTTCTGGTTACCTGGGACACCAAACCTACATTAGTACAGGTACAATATAGTTTACTTGTTGGAGAAGTCATGTCTTTGCTGTTCCGCATAGCACCAAGCGTAAAAGTAGCACTCAACAAATAATAAGATGGTTCTTTCAACTGTCAAATCCCCATATATATAGCTACAAATAAAGGACACAACTCCTAGGTGTCTCCTTTTGAAATGAAGTTAATCTCTATAATTGATTTCCAGCGACTATTTTGGTCCTCATCCTGTTAGTTCCTGAGCTCCTTATATGAGGTGCTGATCTCTCTCAGCTCCCAATAAATCAAAAAAGGGCCATTACTGTGCTCAGAACTGTATCAACAAATCAGAAGACACAGCTCCTTCCCCAAACAGTTGGAAGTCAAATCAGATAGGCGCAACTCCTGAGAAGGTTAACATGAACAATGCAAATATCTTTGAAGAAAACAATGTTGAAATGCGTGGCAGAAAAAATGTGCTTACAGAAGAGGGATTTGAGAAGAGATTTTTGTATTCATAAAAGAAGGAAAGGGGGGAGCTGTAAGTTTAAGAGGTGCTACAGAAGAAGGAACAAAATTCATAATGAGATGGTTTTGGAAGACACAGATTAAATGGACAGTGCATCATTACAGTGCATAAAAGTTGAATGTTTTTTATCCATATGAGGAAAATGAAGATTCAGACATTTGAGCTTTTTTGAACTACTCTGGTTCTTCCTAATCCTTTTGCCCTTTTCTATGTATGTTGCTGCTTGAGCACTATTCTCTGTACTCATAATAATAATAATAAGCTGCATACCAAAAGAAATTAGTAGCTTTGGCTAATGGACTATAATACGATTTTATATATTAAAAATACAAGGATCCATGACCCATTAACTGAAGTAAATGTTAATTTAATATAATGTTATTATCCCAGTCTGGTGAAACTTATTTTCAAATCAAATTATAAGTTGCCTAAGCCATCTGTGGCAATAAGCTTGCCTCCATAATTCTTTATTTGTACTCTGCACTGCAAGAAAACTAAGACTAGCAAAAGACACTCTTGGGTGGAAGTGGATTTTATTCATAATGTTTTTAAAGGAATAATATGAAACATCTAGTATTGTATATAGAATGAATTTTATATAGAACAAATTTCTATACCACTCAAATAGCCTGTCTAGAGTTTATAAAAGAGCAGGATTGGAAGAACTACCTGCAGACAAGATCCCCATCAGAAATATTAGAAATATTTAAAATGTTGCAGATATTGTTTCCTTAGTTCATTGGTGAAGTGTATCTACTTTATTAATACTAATACTCCATTTATTTCTGTGGAAATGTGGAATGTAAACTTGTGACCAAATATGATGTCACTGAACAAATATTTTAAGGATATTTTTTCAGTTTTCAGGAACATTAATTTATTAAATAAAGCACTTAAGTGTAAGTTTGTTTAAATCAGTTTAACTAAAAGCATGTGCTTAATGTTAAATAGAAACTTAAGCACTTTCCTAAATAGGGGTGACCCATATACTTAAGTACTTTGCTGAAATGAGTTTTAAAATATTTTTGAATGAATGTGGAATACAGTGAAATTTATTTTATTAACAAAAGGTACCAATTACTTGAATTGCTTGGTCAGCCAGTATGACTTTTGGAGTCTTTCTTATTAAGTGTACTTTTAGCTGGTTGACGATTTACCTTGTTTTTCTTTCTATTATGTGGATGTGTTTCTATTCCAGATAGCTGGTTTCTGCAGGAATGTTTAGGATTTTTTTGGCGGTGAAGGGCTAAAAGTTTTTGTTGAATATTTCATACATACTTCATCACAAACATAACCTTTATCTTGGCATGTTTATAGGAATCGTCAGTTGGAAGGTATCTCAGTGGTAGCACAAAAGTTCCATGAAACTTTAGAACCACTGGTTGAGTGGCTGACCACCACTGAGAAAAGGCTTGCAAATGCTGAACCCATTGGAACACAGGCTTTGAAATTACAACAGCAGATTTCTCAGCATAAAGTAAGCTATAAACTTGATATATGCATGATCCTTTTTTAAGTGAGTTTGTGAAGTACAGAATAATTAGAAACTCTGTTGTGGAGATTGGTTGGTTATTTTTCTTCCCTGCATTACTTTAAGTTTGCTACATTCTCATTTGTAATTAACAATGAAGCCATTTTCTTTCTGTTGATTTTTAATTCCATTCATATTATCCTTTGTGTTTATGAACTTTTTTCGTTATTTTTCATTATTTCTAAAACTTCATTTAGGCCCTAGAAGATGACATCCTCACTCACAATAAAAGTTTACATCAAGCCGTTAGTATTGGCCAGTCTTTAAAGACTCTAAGCTCCAGGGAGGATAAAGATATGGTTCAGGAAAAGCTAGATTCTTCCCAAGCCCGGTATATTGAGATGCAAGAGAAGAGCAGCAACAGAGCCGAGCTGCTCCAACAAGCCTATTGCAATGCTCAGATTTTTGGGGAGGATGAAGTTGAATTGATGAACTGGTTGAATGAAGTCCATGACAAACTGAGTAAACTGTCAATCCAAGATTACAACACAGATTTACTTGAGAAACAACACACTGAACTGCTGGTATTTTTATTTCTTTTCTGTTCATTTTATAGTTTTATTTTTACCATTTATTTTTCCCATTGATATATTTTGTTTGAAAAAGGCAAATGGCCTATATTAGCTAAATATAATTTGTATATATAATTTATTTTCTTAAACAAATGGCATCTTCTTTTAGGTTCTTCAGGAGGAGATTCTGCTCAGAAAAGAAAATGTTGATCAGGCCATACAAAATGGATTAGAACTTCTCAAGCAAACAACAGGTAAGAACTTTGAGGAAACTATAACTAAGCAGCCTTTTTTCCTCATACTTGCAAATGACTATGAAAAAATTAAATTCAAGCTTGTAAATACGAGTCCTGATACGTTAGCTAGAGCTGTGGTAATTGTATATTTTGATAACATTTGAAGTCATGGCAAGTTATATCTTTAGGCCAAATTCTCTAAGAGAAGAAAATGCCAGTAAATTCAGTGGAATTTATGCCTGAAAAAACTGGGTTCTTTTTTTTTCTGGTGGAAATTATTTCAGCAAACCTGCATTCCAATCTTACTAGCAAGTTATGGACATTACTCATGATGTAGGGCTATTTGGCACAGGACACAGTCATTTCTCTGGAGAGGCTCATGAATGAGCTAGAGATTAGACTACCTTTTACTGCAAGAGAGAAGCTGCATCCTCCAGATCAGAGCGAGTATTATGGGAAAGGTTGCATTCCAATTGCACACAACATGTCTGGTTTGCAGATCAACATCTATCTAAACTTTCCAGTGTTCCAAGTTCTTGAACTCCCTATAACACACAGATGATTGGAGAAATACAATCCCCTCCTCTCTTAAAAATTAGAAATGATACCATGTGATGAAATCTAAATATATAGGAATAAATCTACTGTGGAATCTCTGGTTTTGTTTTGGTCATGGGCTGTGTATCTAGCAACTGATAAATGGACTGTATGATTTAAAGAATAATGTAAATACTTCCTTTTAGCTGAAAATCATTTGGTATTTTACAGGTTTGTCCTTGCATTTTCATTAATACTTGTTATAACATAATTTAACCTTTACAAAACTGATTGTGAATTTCAGGGTTACTTTTTTCAGTCTGTGTCTGAATAAAGAGGCGTGGAATTTTACATCTTATCTTTTTACAACCCAAGAGAGTGAGGACCATTTTCCTGTTTCCCAAGATATAACAAGAGATGGAGTCAGCCCCCAGAGTTTGGCTCTGGACGTGCACTGGCCCAAAGATGGGCCTGAAATAGCCAGAGGGACAGACCCTTGGCTAATATAAATTGTTGCAACTCCACTGACATCACTTGAACGTTGACAGTTTGCATCAGCTGATGATCCCCATAAGGCTCTTGTTTGTGTCAGTCTGCCTATTAAACATAGACTTAAAACAGAAGTTATTTTTGTTATGGGATCATCTGTACTGAGATGTGTCCTAAAGCTGGTCCGATTGATCAGCAAAAAAAGACGTTGCCATTGTCCTCCAAGGTTGAGCCCCTGCCCCTCCTGGAACTTCAGGGGCCCAATTCTGTGAGACAGTGGCCCTGGGTGCTGTGTCCCAACCTGGGGGGCAACAGCTTTAAAGTACACCCCAGGAATCGTAGCAGGGTTCCCTCTGGTAGTGCCATATGTGTGCGTGGGGAATCCCTGGCTGAGGGATTCCTGAGGCTGCTGTACAATCTGGGCAACCCAGGCAGGTGTTCCTGGGACTTCAGGGGCCCAATCCTGTGTGCCCTGAGAAGTCCCTGCAAGGGAATTCAGGGAATTCTTAGGCCCCTGAAGCCACAGGAGCACCTGCCCAGAGGCAGCTGAAGAGCACAGACAGCTCTGAGCTGCTTATGCTCTCCTGCTATAAAGCAAACAGATATTCGCCACAGAAAGGTGGCACAAATATGTACCGCCTGTTATCATGGCTATGATTTTGGGCATTTGTGGCATGGCAAGGAGCACGGACATGTGTTTGCTTGGGCTTTGTGCTGCCTTAAACATTTTTATAGAGACACAGAGGTCATGTCTATTTTCAACCATAGAAATGAATACATTTTTCAGGGTTTCTGTTTTGTTCTGGTTTTTGTTGCACTACGTGAAATAACACGGCTTTAAAATTTTAGGTGATGAAGTAGTAATTATTCAAGATAAACTGGAAGGCATTAAAGCCAGGTACAAGGATCTTAATAAATTGAGTTCGGATGTGTCCAAGACTTTAGAACAGGCTCTGCAGCTTGCTGGCCAGCTGCACTCAACTCATGAGGAGCTCTGTGCATGGCTTGACAAAGTAGAAGTGGAATTGCTCTCATATGAAGCTCAGATCCCAACTGGTGAAGAATTAAACCAAGCACAAGAAAGACAAAAGGTATGTTCTAAAAGGTGCAAGCTGTATTGCTGTTTATAAAGGCTTCTGCCATAGGTTAACTTCTATTGCCTTAGGCATCTCTTGCAAAATAATTGTAATTTGGCACCGGATCAACTCTCTGACTAAAATTAACACAATAAAGAATCATAATCTCCTCCTAGAGTCACATGGTATGGTCACTTATGAGATTAGGCTGCAGTTTATTATTAGCTCAGCAGGAGAAAAGTTACATTGCGCTTTTGTTCGGTATGCTACCTAGCCCTGGGAAAAATCTTAAGTTGTCAAAGTTATTTTTGTTCCTCATTTATGACGTGGACAAGAATGAAAAAAAGAAGAAGAAGAAAAAGTAAGACTTATAAAATATAAAAAGAGCCTACATTTAAGACATAGTATAAATTTCAAGTTAATAACAGACATTTTTTAAAATTAAAAACTGTCCAGTGTTAACAGGACACTATCAACACCATAGCATGAAATAGGTTACTAAACACACTAATTTTAGAAACCAGAGTTTAAAAAAAAAAGTGTGTGTGTGTGTGCGCGCATGCACGCATGGGGAGTTAAAAAATGAATCCTACGATGATTTGTTCAGAATTAAAGCCAGTCATTGTTCTTTTAAAAATGTACTTGACTTCATCTCAGATTTTGCACTATTTGATACTTAATTTTATTTGTTGGCGAATTTGTTTCTTAAGGGGTTACAGAGGGCAAAGAATATGTGTTAGTTTTCTTCTCTTTGTTTGCTTGATTAAAGACTGACAACTCTATTGAATTCCAGAGAATGACAGTCTGCTCTGTCGACTGGAGAAATGTTTTTAAGTTCTGTTCTGTAGAAAACTTCCCTTCAGGAATCACCTGCTTTTCTGTCAAACAACATACAATAACAAAGGCTAATGTAACTGAGCTCAAAATAAATGTGCCAATTTTTCCCGTTTGTTTGCCTAGAAAACATTTTAGTGCTTACATTTTGGAGTAGAATAAAAACATGTTCAAGCTTCATGTGCTGAGCTCTTTTGCAGGCATGTTTATTTTAAATGGTCTTTTTCAGGAATTGAAAAAAGAAGCAAAGAACAACAAAAGCTTATTGGACACCCTGAATGAAGTTAGCAGTGCGTTGCTGGAACTGGTGCCATGGAGAGCAAGAGAGGGACTAGACAAAATGATAACTGAGGACAATAAACGGTACAGATTGGTGAACGACACTATAGCTCAGAAAGTGGAGGAGATTGATGCTGCCATACTTAGATCTCAGCAGGTACTAAAAATAATTTATGTTTTTTGTGCAGTAAAAATTGTCTCTGGGAATCCATACCTGAACAAAGCATTTTACTTAATAATGTTGCCATGCATTTGTTATGCTTGAGTAACAGAAGGCCTGTTTGAATAGACTGTCACTGCACTGCTCAGACATGAGAGCTGGAGCAAAGCTAATCTGCACATTGTTGTGGCCATCTGCTTCATTGTTGACACAAACCTTAAAGATCAACCTTGTAGCTAAATCACCCTGATCACAGTCCCCTAGTGGAAACTGAGCAGGAACAAGAATTGCAATATGAGGTTGTGAATTCCCCCAGGGAAGCACTTGCTTGAGAGCTCCTCTATCCAGCTCTGTCTGGTCTTTCATTGCTCCTAATGTGGGGTGAGCCCAAGCTGCTTCTGACTCTGAGACCCCCTCCCTGACCCTTCCTTAGTTCAGCTCCAGAGCAAGGAAGTTCATGCCTACAAAGGAGACAGGAGTACTCCATGAACTCTTAAGCAGCAAAGCAGACAGCTCATATTCAATTAAGGCATTTAGTGCGAGTGGGGGCAGAGAGGAGCAAATGCCACACTGCAAAAAGGCTTAAGCAGTCCCTCTGTCCCCAGACCAGTCTGCACAACCCAGTAGATGCTTAACTATTCTCTCTCTAGGGCTAGGGGCAGACATTCAAAAAGCCAGAGCCTGAACTGATTCAACTTTTGCAGGATAGTCTAACCTGCTGAGATTGAAATGACACAGACATTCACTGTGGACTGAGGGAATGCAGGCACATGCCTGCAGTTGCTCAAGCCAGGCACTGGGGGCACTAGAGTAGAGGGGGCACTAGAGTGTGCCCTCAGCTGCAGGGAAGCTGTGCAGGAGGGGCAGGGGGGCTGTAGTCTTGGCTGAACTGGCCAGAGAGGGGTTTAATTTCCCCCTCCCGGTCCCACTGGCAGGGACACCCCTCTACTGGGAGTTCCCCACTTGCTGCTTCAGCGGTGGGACCAGGCATAGCTAGAGGCAGGCTGGCATGGCTGCTGAGGAGCAGGGAGGGGGGTTATTCCCCCCTCTACCCCCACTATCCCCGAGGGCTCGCAGGTGGGTCTGCCCACCTCGACTGCCATCACTGCTGCTCGCTCGCTCCCTCCTTGGGGCAACGGGCAGAATAAGCCCCCTACTGCCCCCTCTGCCACATGCCAGAGGGAGGGGGGAATAACCCCTCTTCCTGCCCCCCGCCTAAGGGGCCCTGCCAGCCAGTGTCTGGCAGCGCCCTTGCCCTGGCACTGCAGAGGTGAGGGGGCAGGGCTCTTGATGGAGGAAGCAGCCCCTGTCATGGTGCTGCTTTCAAGCCCCTTTCTGGCTGTAGGGGGAGGGGAGGGCATGCTGTGGAGCAGGTAGAGGACCCCCCCCCCCCCAGCACTGCCACCACAGTCTGTACCAGCTTTCCCTGCTCCACAGTGCAGCCCCCCGCTGGGAAGGGGCTCATGCTCTGGGAAACTGATGGGGCTGCTGCCCCCATCATGGTCACTCTCCCCTCACCACTCCAGTGGTCAGGTGAGGGTGGGGCCCGACCCTGACTGGCAGGGTCCCTTAGGCAGGGGCAGGGAAAGAAGTTATTCCTATGGGAGGCCACAGTAGCGTCTGCCCACTTTGACCACCGCCGCTGTTTGCTCTGTGTCCAGGGCAAGCAGCAGAATAAATTCTCCCTGCCCCACCAGCCAGTGTCTGGCCTTGCTCCTGCCTGGCCACTGGAGGAGCGAGGGGGGAGCAAGCATGATGGTGGCAGCAGCCCCTGTCATGGTTTCCCTGGGGCGCCAGCCCCTTCCAAGCAGGGAGGCCGCACTGCGGGGTGGGGAAAGCCACTGCGGACCATGGAGGTGCTGGGGGAGCTCTGGCCCCCTCCCAGTCAGAAACTGGTTTAAACCTGTAACAGAACGGACATTAAGGGCACAGAAAGTAGTTTCAAAATGTCTGAAACTGGTTTGAGATAAACCTGATTGAATGTAATATCAGACTTAAGACTTTCTGATCACTTAAACTGGTATAATGTCTCTCCCTAGCCTGGATGACATACCCCTGAGCCTCAGTGTTATTTGGCTGTTTGCTCTCTTCACACTCTTCAGCTCTGTAGCCAACCCCCTGCTTTTCAGGTTACTGTCTCCATTTTGATGCTTATGTCCATCTCTTCCCTTAATATCTCCTGGACAACAGCACGAAAGGATGTTTATAAAGCCTACCTGAAGCATTAGCAGGGCCTTTCAGTGCTTTGTTGCTGGAGGTCCACTGGGTCTCATGCCAACCCTCCTGCATGTCAGCAGCACTAGGTGTTAGTAAGGGTCCTTTAGCCCTTCTTTCCCTACATACAAGGTAGTCAGGGAAACCGAGGCACACAACATTATTATGACATGAACACATTTAAACTAGGAATATTACAGTAAAACCATAATATGTTACAGAGGTCTTGCATCTTACATTTCATGCTATATTAAATGTATGGTTTGCCAGATTCTTAGCTGATTTAAATAGGTGCAGTTCCATTGAAGTCATCATATCGATTGAACATCTGGCCTATTGTATTTTCACTGCCTTTTTTACTCCAGGTGTAAGACAAAACTTCTTTTTCCTCAAAAATGAGAAATAATTGTTGCCTGTGTTTTTAAACTTCTTGTAGTAAATAGATGAGTATTTTTTTAGACTAGGTTCTCACAAATGTATCTTCAGTCACACATTTAGCTATCTGATGACATATGCAAACCAGAGATGCAAATTTTTCCAGTTTCTATTTACTGTTCATTTTGCTAGCGCAAAAATACAAGTGCAGATTTCTGCAGTGCCACTAGTGCTCAGAAAAGAGGCTTTACTGGGCCTCAGAAAGATAGAAAGTGTATATGTCAGAGTAACAAACTTGTTTTAGAAGCCAAACTGCAAAAGAATTGGTGGTAACTGGAAGTCCCAGAATAACTAATAAATAGAATAAATACTTAACATAATTTAAATATATTCTGAGTATCCTAGCATTTTAAACCATTTACTCTGAATGTTTTTTTTATCTCATTCAAAACCTTTACATATTAAAAGCTTGATCTCTAGGGGCATGAGGCAGGCAAGGAGTATACATGGCTCTTCAGAAGTAGGTTTTCATTCTTATCTGCCACACTCAGGACACTTCAGAATTTTCCCTAGTTGAGGAAGCCAGAAGGGCAGATGCAGAGCTGGCCATGTTGACTCCAGGAACAACATATTGGAAAGAAGCCAAATGCCTGCCCAAGATAACAGTAACTGGCAGAGAAATGGGAGAGAAACTGAAGTGGGGTAAAAGTGCTAAGTTAGTAGTACCACAAAGGACTGAAAGTGTTTGGTAAAGGTAAAAGCAAAATGGTAAAGCATGTGGTTTAATGAGGGGAGGAGGTAGGTGGATTTGGTGGGTGGCACTTTGAAGATGTAAAGTTATACGATGGAATTATGGAAGTCATATTGAGCTAATACTTCACCCACTTCTTGTAACTCACTGGATCAGAATGATCTCAAATGTAGGTTCCTCCTAAATATATGCAGTAGGGTTGAAATGTTATAGTTGTGATGGTCAGAGGAATATGCAGCAAGTAAAGTTTCTTGGTAATATCTGTTATTGGACCACCTGTATAGTTGAGAGATGTTAGACAAGCTTTTGGGCAGAGCCCCCTTCCTTTTGGTAGAAATCTATAGAATTTCCCCGGAGATTAACACAGCCTTTTGTGTTTTTACCTTCAGCTCGCAATATCTATTTGAGCCTTATTCCACTGTTGTTTCATAGTGGGTGCCATGTACACACAATAGTATGTGTTATGGATGGCACTTTATTCTTTTCTGGATGCTCAGATGACCATATTTAATCACCTATGTGGTCACCTAAGTCCCAAAACTGCCACTGATGTAGCCTGGCATTCTATTCCTGTCCATTTAGCCTTACATATGTAAACGCTGAATTGTGCCCAGATCTGGTCATCCAGGTGTTCAGAAAAGAATAGAATACCACCATGGGATTGCATTCTGTTTTTCTACTAGTTTTGTCAAAGAAGATGCTTTCAAAGTGTTAACAAAGGAACTTGTTATTCCGCACATTCAGGGGTCCTCCTTTCCTGACCAAACTAAATAGCAAATATTGTAGTTAAATGTGTGAACTTAAATTGAATGGTATAACATGTTGAAATCACAATAGCCTCAGGGTAGTTCAAAGCTCACATGTAGCTCAGTCATCTATAATGGCAATAAAACACTGTCTGAAATTCTGATACATAATGTGCCATTTTTAGTGTTCGTTCTTCAGCACACTGTACGTGCAAACTGCACCTAGGATCTCAACATGGAAAAGCCATTTCTTCAGCAAAAGGAAATTTGAGACTGAAGCAAAAGAGTTGTGCCACAGCATCCAAATGTTTCTCTGTCGTGTTTGCACCATGGATGGTCTTCCATTATGCATGGATTCAGTGTCATATCCATGAATATGCAATGACAAAAAGTCATGTCTCAGTTAATTTGTGGCTCCTTCTAGCACCATCCACCCCCCTTCCTTTTTGGTAGAATCAGATGGATGGATTTCAGAAGAATTAGGACCCCCAAAGCCCCATGCAACTCTAGAGTCATGGCTTGAACACCACTGATGTATATATTGGCATTAGTACTATAATGCAGGCTGATCTAGAGCGTGCGATTCTTTTAGGCAACCACACTATTTAGAACAAACTTAATATCTTTCACCATAAATGAAAAATGACAGCTAGTGGAAAAATGTTTGTGCTCTGTTTTATATAACAAATGGATTAAAAAAGATGATAAAAACTGACTCATAGGGGAATAAAATCTCAGGTTTACCTTGTTTTTTTGTTATGCATGATTCATAATAAAGCATTAATACATGACAGACATGGTAGGAATAAGACCTTGGTGGCTCTGCAGCTACAGACTCATAAACAGGCAGATCTCACAGCATAAGTGAGGGCAGGTCTGATCTGTGCGAGGACAGAGCTATATGAAGAGCTTGGTAGTCACAACACGTGGAACACGTTATGACATAATGCATTTTGACAGGTTTTTAAAACAGCTTGGGATCAGAATGTCAGGTGCTCAGCACTCATGATTGGTGCTAGATTTTCAGCTGGTTACACTTACAGTTAGGGGCCTAAACAAAGGCCAGATATAAAATTCTCAGTTTCCACTAGATCCCACTGTGGCTCTCTGGGACAGATTCCAGAGTAAATCAGCATTCAGCATATTGCTCTTCTGATTGCTTCACATCAGAATTGCCAATCAGCCTTTTGTGCCCCAATTGCACCTGTGCCAAAATATAGTGGTAGACTTGGGTTGAAGAGCGAGTATATTCCTGTTGATCTACTGTCATACTTCTACTGGTCTGTTGCTACATGTAGCTCTTTATATAACTTTTGCTCCCCTCTACATATCCCCAACCTCCACTCTCCCTTCACTCTCCCCTCAGAAATTCCCTGAGAAGAGTTTTAAATTATTAAAGTATTAAATCATTCTAAATTAAAATAAATCTTTAGGAGCAAGAAAGGGTGTACCCCAATGCCCAAGGAGTATTTTTCCACTCAACCATCGAATTTTCGGATAAAATGCTCTCTATTGAAGTTAGTGGGAGTCTGGGACTGGCTTAAATAAGAGCCATAATTTCATACTAATGTTTAATATTGGAGAAACTCAGCTAGATGCAAGGATACCGATAAACTTTATAGGTTTATAGTCATGTTTTCCCCAAGAGGATCACAGTTATGATGATAAAAGCTTATTAATTATGAAGTTGAGACTCATAATATTCAAGGAAAATGTAAATTTGAATTCCTCTTAAAGGAAATCTAAAGTCCTCTTTGATCTTAGGATGCCTGGGAGAGATTTGTAGGTTTGAGTAAAGTATGCTAACTTCTATCTTTTAATGTTGTTGCTTTGTCATGGTTATGAATTAAGCTCATTCTCTTTAAACTTTGCAGTACCATTTCGAGCTCTATGTTTCACATGTCTAAAAACTTTATATAAAAATGGACTAATAATGTTCTAACAATTCTGTTTCTTTTCTTCATTAAACAATCGATTCAGATTCCATGTATATACATTTGCCGAATTAATTAATGTCTGCTTATTCAGTTTGATCAAGCAGCTGATGCTGAGTTAGCCTGGATTGAAGAAACAGAAAAGAAACTGATGTCTCTGGGTGATATTAGGCTTGAGCAAGACCAGACTGCTTCTCAGCTCCAAGTTCAAAAGGTAAAGAAATGCATTTCCAACTGTCATATGAATTATTGGCCAGTGCTTTTTCTATCTAGAAAATATACTGGCATGATTTAATTTTCAGCCCATCATAGTTCTCCTCAAAAATAGTTTTCACTTTATGTACTCTTTTTTGATTGCTGACAAGTTCTCATTTTTTTCCAAGGCTTTCACCATGGAGATTTTGAGGCATAAAGATATTATTGATGAACTTGTTGAGTCTGGGGATGAGATTATGAGTACGTACACTGAAGAGGAAAAACAGACAATGAAGGTAGGATGCTATAACTTACAGATGTCTTGAGGATTAAAAAAATAAAGAAACACTTCCAGTGGGGTATCTTTCCTTTCCCAGTCAATTGGGTATCAATTGGAATCAATTTGAAATAACATCTTTTTACCTGAGAAAAGATGTCACTAAAAGAATGCTCTTCAGGAACAAGTTTTCCTTCCTTTCCTTTCCGACATTCAGTAAACAAACAAACACTGAGTGTAAGTACTTCATTGTCTTGCATTGATTTGGGCTCTGAATTTTTGTTATCTATCTTTATCCATGTTAAGTAGTACTTAAGACTATGTGAATACTTGGATGACACTTACCAGTTGTCATAAGTAAGTGTAGCAGAATTGACAAGCTATATTCCTTAGCAGTGCAGTGCTATACTCACTGTTAGGACTCTTTTATTAGCCTATTAACAGTCATATGCATTTTAGCTAAAACCCAGGTCTCGTTGCTCAGCTGTGTTTGTAGGTGATGCAGCAGAGAGATACACAAAGGAGAGCAGAAGTAAGCTGTGGAGCTCCAGGTTGCAGTGCTCTCAGTCCTATGCCCACTGAAGTCAGTTAAGTCTGGAACAGGCCTTCTCTGTAGATGCTATTAGCTCATTGGCATCAGAGGCAATTTTATACTCACCTGCAGGAGGAGTGGGGCTAGGAAGATCTATATAACCCTCTATAAGATCTGGTGTATTCCTTGCTGAACAGTGCTGGGTAAGAATGCAACCTGTTAAACAGATCCCCCACCTTCAGTGTACCTCTTCCTTGTGGAACAGAGCCTCAGTTATTTGGCTATACAGCAGAACCTCTGCAGTTACAAAGAAGTTTGTTGTCCCCTTAAGTGAATCTAAAATAAATATTCAGTCCATTTGAATAAGTGGCCATGAAACTGAAAGAGTATAATTTCATGTTTCTTTTTAAAATATTTGTATTATACTTAGTGAAAAATATCATTTATCTCTGTGTTAGCTTGTGTTTTGTCCTTTGGATAGCATCTCTGTACTTAATTTACACACAAGACATAACATACTAAAGGGTAGCTTGTTCTGCCAAAAAAGGATTCTCTGGTTCACAATCAATGGCTTATTTATAGATCTTGGTTTTTTCAAGGCTAGCATTTATGTTCACTGCCATATATAATGTTTCATAATAATGACAACATGGGCAGTTTTCCCTAGAAAAATGTATGGCTATTGGATATGCTAATTATTTTTATTAGCACATGACCAAGTATGGGAGAGTTATAGTTTAGACTATGTACTTTTAACTATTGTGTTATTAATACAAATGCAGAACCATTGGTTAATACATGCTAATATGTGAAAGAAATATGTCACCCCCTTTTGATGAATGCTTATAAGCTATAGTCATGTCAGCATGGGCTGTTGTTGCATCAGTTCTTATAAACAATGGAGTTTTGTGTATATGCAATGGTACGCTTTGATTTGAAAGTGCCAAGGAAAATCTGCATTCTGCCAGGATTGGTGGTGATAATTCTGTTGATGACAGCCCATTCCCAGATTGAATACTGCACTTTGTCTCAGTACAGGACTGGGAACAATTATGGGTTGGTATATTATATGTTGGTACCAATGTCTTCCAGAGCTGTGCAGATTGATCTCTGCTCCTTCCCTCCCCAGCGGCTACAAAACTGCTTAGGAGCTTAGAATCAAAAGTTACTTCCTTTGCGGGCCTGAAAAATTCCCTTGGCACTTGGACTAGACCATCTGCACATGCTCAGAAGCAATCTACTTCAAGCAGCTAGCACATGTGCAGAAGCAGTCTACTTCAAGCAGCTAGGTGCCCAATTTCTCAGCTCTGTTGTGGTCCAGATACGGGTTCTTATCCAGAGTTATTTCTGTTTTTAACCAAGGATTGTCTAAAGTCACATGTATAAACAATCTTGGAAGCAAGAACAGGAATCAGGTTTCTTTCCTCCCACTTAGTGGACTTAGAGAGCCATGTATCCTCTTCTGGCTCTCCTAACGTCATGAATCTTTCATTTTGGCTGCCTAGTGGCCTAACATAAATAGGAAAGGTACAGTGTACACCATGCACAGCCTATTCTATAGTCTGGTTATTAGGGAAGTCCCTTAGAAAGTAGGTAATCTGGAGTAGGCATTTAAATTTTAGGCACTGCATTACCTAAGTGGAGATGCTTTTGAGAATGAGTTGGTGTGTGTCCTTAAGGATTATGTGACACTTTTTCCATAATAGCAGAGGTTTAACATAGAGGCACCTCGCTAAAATGGTATTTGTAGTCATGATTTTCATATTTAGAATTCTCCTTCAATTTCAGTTGCAGAAATTAGTCTGCATTTTTCCTTTTAGTATTATTTAGCAGCATTGTTGCTCTGAAGTAACTGCTGCCGTGAACCTACCCTAGAAGTGACTGCATCTTAGAGGACACTGAATGCTCATTATTTATAAAGGACAAGATAATATCCTGCCTTTTGGAGGCAATTTGATGGGGGAGATGGGTAGGGCATAAGTCATATCTTCTTTCTCTGTACTGCTTATATAGTCCTGGGCAGATTCCATTGACTCATATGACCTCAGTTCCATTGACTCATATGCCAGTATTTGTCTTATGTGGAAGCCATTGGCATTAGATAGAAATGTGGAAAAAAGTATGCTGCACTCCTGAAAGTATGTCACAACTGCTTACTGCAGTGCTTCATAGCAAGACTGCTCAACCTCCTACCCGCAGAGCCATGGTTTTCAGCCCATTAGGAAATTTGGCAGCAGGGGAGCAATGGCAGTTAATACTGCCATCCTTCCATGCTCCCAAATTCCCAAACCCCAAGCCCTGCATGAGAGTTCAGAGCTGAGCCACACCTCCTTCCTCCCTTGTGAGGCCAGATAGGGGTTGGGTCAGGGCCAGGCCATTTTCCCTTTCACCAGGAGGCCGGGTCAAGCCCCCTTCCCTCATGGGGCTGGTTTGCCCTCTCTCCCGCTCCACACAACAGAATGAGGCCCCACTGCAGTTGTCCTGGCTGCTAGATTGGGACCACCAGCCAGATCCAGCCAAGGACAGACTGGGCACTACCCAAGCAGCCCACCAGGCAAAAACATTGAGCACCACTGCTCTGCTCTGCAGTGTTGCCTTCCCCCAGGGTTAGGGTAGCTCCAACCAGAGCTGAGGTTGAAAGCAGTGGAGCACATAGGGTAAATTTTTGATTCACCTAGGGAACAACCAAAGTTGAGAATTACTTTTGAGTTAATCAGTTATTGTCTATGAGTGATTCTGCAACCTCCTCTGGGTCTGTAACAGGGATGGGCAAAGTCCATCCCATGGGCCAGATCTGGTCAGCAGTGGACTCTATTTCCCAGCTGCCCCAGCACATGGCTAGGTCTGGTCTCCTTGGAGACCTCAGGGGTACTTGTGCTGTGAAAGCTCAGGGCTGGGTTGCCATGGAGAGCAGCCTCAGCCACGCTGGCAGAATGTGCAGCAGAACAGAACAAGGGGCTGCTCCAGATCTTGTGATGGGGGCAGCTTGCCAGGGCATGCATGCTCTGGGGTGGGGCACACAGGAAAGGGATTGCAGCTCTGCCCCTGGGCTCACATCTGGGCATGTGCCCCTGCCCAGAGTGTGCAGGCTACAGATTGTGGCTCTGCCATAGCTCCAGAGCAAGCTGCCCCATCACAAGATCCCAGTGGTTCTGGAGCAGCCCCTTGCTCTGCTGTGCCACATTCTGAGCAGGGCTGAGGCTGATCTCCCTGGCAACCCCAGCTTTGAGCGTTTACAGGGCAGGTGCAACTGGGTTCTCCACAGAAACCAGCCCCAG